>NC_046154.1:183500137-183810137 GCF_011064425.1 Rattus rattus | reverse complement strand
ATCTATCTATCTATCTATCTGTCACTTTCTTTTTTAACGTCCTTAGTATTAGCAACTTTTTGGATGAACTTGCTACTGTTTGAAAGTAGCTTTTGTGTGATTCTAATATAATAAATGGCAAATCAAATTTGGCCATCCGTCTAAATAATATAGTAAAGTTCAGTTTGTGTTATAGCCAAGAAAGTTGGTCTGCTTATTGTAATAAAAAGAAAATACCATTATCAAATGTTACAAAATTCAATCCACTGTACCATAATTTTTTTTAAGAGCTCAAAAGTCATTGAAAATAAAGTAGCATGTTTAGAGAGTTAGTGAAATAAGACATAAGCTGCCCTGCTGGGTATTTAAATACAGGACATTTGAAGGGAACCAACATCAGACTTGACAGATTATTTCTATGACCATAAACCACTTACACTAACTCTAGAGACTAGTAACATTGTATTTATATGACAAGAATTTGTGAATAAATGATGAATGAAAAAAAGAGTTAGTGTAGGTCTCTTGTTTTCTTGAGTCTAGTATAGTTGGTACGAACCATAGTTTTGTTTGTTTTGTTTTTCAGTATGAGATGTTTTATTTAGCCAGGTGGTAGTGGGAGAGCTGGGCAGATCTCTTTGAGTTCGAGATCAGCCTGGCCTCCAGGGTGAGTTCTTCTAGGACAGCTAGGGCTACAGAGAAAAATCCTGTGTCAAAAAATCAACAGTAAATAAGTTAACTAACCAACTAACTAACTAACTAACTAACTAACTAACTAACTAACTCAGTTTTATTTCCTGTTTGCTAAATGTTATATTGATATTTGACAAATAAGGATAGTTTCTTAGTTTACGTGGCCCCAGAATTTGAATTCCTCAATGGATCTAGTTCTTCACAAAGTGAATCTGTGTAGAGCCTGGGATGGTAGCCCAGGGTGTGTTTGCCAGCCACTGGAGGAGGTAGAGTGGGTACTTCGCTCTGATCTTAACCTCTTTTCTCCCTTGCGGACTCCTGTCACCACTGCATCACTCCAGCTTCTCTTGAATGTTCCAGCCTCTTTTCATTTGGGCTTCTTCTGCTTTGGAAAGGGACACTCAGGCGTTTGTATTCACATGGTGAGAAGACACAATCTATGTCCTCCCAGATTTCCATTCTTCAAGGACACATGGGCAACAACTTCTCTCCTCTACTTTTAGAATTATTATTGGATAGGGGTATGGCACGCTATGTCTAAAACTTGAACCGAGACCCCCCTTACAGATTTCATGTTTGGTTTTGTGTAGAGCTTAACTCCCGATTGCCTGGTCCAGAGTTGGCTCAAAGCTCACGTGTCTCTTTGTTCTTATTGTTCCTATTTGCAGCAGATATAAGCAATAGCAAGCTTTGTGTTTCCAGAAAGAGGTTCCGGCGCTGTGCTCCTAGATATAAACTTGATTTTGAGAACGTTTACAAAAGATAGGCAATGGGATGGTTCCTACAGGAAAACATGCAGGAGTTGGTGTAGCCCTTTCTGGGATGGCTCCTGGTTCCCGGCTGTCCACTGCTTACTCATGGGCAGTTTGACAAGTTCCAATGTCTCTCTTTGTTTTTAAAAGAAGAAAACCATGCAAGTTCAAAAACCATTGTTCTAAACACGGACTGAGTGACTTTAAATACTTTTTATAGTGCTTCTAATGGTCTCTGACATTTTTTCTTTGTGCTCTTGAAAGGTGACCTGAAATAGAATAGGACTTGCCATATTTTTTTTTTAAAAGGCAAATTTTCCACTCTCTTCTTCCCACCCACCACCTGCAGCAAAAAGAGATTAGAGAAATAATCGGGATGTTAATTATATTTTAATAATAGCTGATAGATAGAGGATTTTTTTTCCTTTAACCTAAGGCTAAGTGCTTTGTGTGAACTGGCTTATTGAATTTTAGAATTCCGCGCGATAATAATAGCTATCATCAGTCCTAGGAGATAAAAATAACTTATCAATCCCGCGACTCTGTGGCTATTGTCTACTTTTGTTTCAAACCCTGCACAACGTACTTTATATGTGTGATTTCTTTTCCCGTTTCTTACCCGTTATCAAAATAAGGTTTCAAATATAATCACTATGTGGATTGTGAATTTGATAGTTCTTTGGGGCTGAAGCTTAGCGCGGCAGTTAATAAAGTGCTTTTGGGTCAGGGAAATGGCTTGGGGGTTAAAAGCACTTGCTTCTTTGGCTCATGACAACCTGTTAACAGCAGTACAGGGAATCTGTTACCCTCTGCTAGCTTCTGTGGATGTCTGCACATACATATGAATATGCACACACATACACATAAATGAAAATGGATGTACTACTTAGTGGATGGTAGGTGCTGAGGGAATCATTAAACGAAGAGATTCTTGTTCTTCTCTATGGGGAAAGTTGCTAAACAGAGAGAAGTACAATACTTAGAAGTGATGAAACTAGAATTTAGAGCTGAGCAAATGTGGCCTACAGTCTGTGTATTCTGAGAGTTAGTTTCTAAGACAAAATTCATAAGACAGTGTTAACTTCTAAGGTTGAATAGATACACTTAGGGCTAGAGAAAAAGAAACCCACTTAAACTTGTCTTGGAAGATTCAGAATCTTGGAATCTTCATACACACACACGCGCACACATGCTGACCATGTATAAACATTTGGTAAATGGTTTCTTCATTGGTGGTTTTGCTGTGTGGAGGGCCAGAGTTTAACAGTACACATGATGCAGTCCTAACAAGGTCTTAGCAGCAACTGTTTTAATTTATGTTACCAATATGACTTAATAATATGAGGAATATATAAGTGAAGCCACTTTCATTTGGCAAGATGGGAAGAATCCATAATAAAATCAAAACCAACCAACCAACCAACCAACCCAAAGTCCCCCAAATTACACAAGCCTGTTTCTTTCGAGGAAGGTGTAAAAACTTTATATGTAACTTGTGAATTTTAGATCTTTCACACGAGATTGCCAGGGGCATCAAATCTCTGGGAGGCTCAATTGATTAATGCATAAAGCTCTTTAAATTTTCAAAGATCTGAGATGCTTTCTAGTTCTTTTTTTGATGGGAAAGCTAATTGATTTTAAATACCAGCCTTTGTCTTTGTGTGATGAAAGTGGTTAGCCCTCCTCGGGCTACCTAGGTGGAAGGAATCGTACTCTCTTAATAGGAAATATTGATGGGAGAAGACACTGCATGGATTTTTCTAGGGAGCACGGGTGGGTCATGTTTTGTCAGACCTTGGGCACTCTGGGATCTTAGAGCAGTAGGAACAAATGGAGATGTCACCAGAATGAGGGGACTGAGGGTTATGTCCACGTGTCCACCTGCTTCTCTGGGAGATGCTGCGAACGACTGGCATCTGCTCCCATTTCGATTGCTTTGCCTTTTGTTTCCCGGAAACGTGTGTTGACAGATGAAGAAGCAGAGACATTCTCCCCCAACAGCGAGAACAACTGCATTGTTTGAAGTTTGCTCTCTTCTTTAGGGCTCCTAGGCCAAATATTCCATTATTGATTTTTTTTTCTTTCTTTTTTTTTTGCAGTAGTGTAATTCAGTGAGGGGAATCAAACAGGCAAAGCTGGGCTGGGGGAGGGGAGGACACAAAGAAAAACCTAAGGGTTATTATTTTCTCTTTTGCAGCTTAGACACTTGTGTTAATAAGCCCTTAGTTAAAATAATAGAGGTGCTGGGCTAGTCTATTTATAGGCCAGAACTCCACAAGTTAAACATTTTGATTGTACTAGAGGCACTTGCTCGAAAAAGGACTCTCCGATAAGTCAGACCAGGCCACTGCCGCCACTTGGGTTATAAGGACTCCCACCTTGACCTGGCTTGGAAATTGGCACGGTGGGTTTGATTTTCTGAAAAGCACACTGGCGCGGGGCTCATTTCCTCGTGAACAGCAGTGTTTGAGAGAGGCTAAATGAGGTACGGAAAGCATCTCAGAAGAAGGTATCACGCAAGGCATAATTATTTTCCAAGTGTCTGTGGGCAGCGTTCCCCAATCAGAGCTCCCTGGAGTAGAGATTACAATCAGAGTTCATCTGGACACCATTGTGTTTGCAGTGCCCGCCCATATTCCGACTGGCGGGCAAGTGGCAGGAGGAAAACCTTTCACATTCATCAGTGTCTTAGGTAAATGTAATCTGAGTTCTGGTTATTGAGAACGTTACTCAACAGGAGATGGGAAGGGGGCCTACGGCATGGCACTTAGTATATGTTTTACGGCTTGCTTGGTTGACTGTTGAGTCTTTAAAAGTGTAACGCAGCAGCCTGTGGGTGGGACGAGTGTTTGTTATGTGGGCCTCCCCAGCAACTTATCTCCCGCTCCTTTTTTTTTCTCTTTTCCCTCTGTTATTTCTTTGCCCATTGTAAAGGAGGCAGCCTGGGATGGCTGGGGTGACTGTCTTGGTCCTGTCACTGGTAAGATGAAGTCCTGTGAGCCATGTTGCACAAATCTTTCTGAACATCTGATTCTGTCATATGTTTGAGATGGGGTTCTGTCCCTTGTGACTAAAATAGGCTTGAACGATACCCCTAGAGGTTTAGTGTCAGATTTCCCTCCAGCTTAGAGCATCACTGCTTAACAGTAAGGGGAACTTGACTAAGGACAGAGGGCCCTTGGCTGGTAGAGCAGTCTGACTGTTGTAGTGGATGTCAGAGAGTGGAAGCTAATAGTGTGCATATTTTTGGAAAGGGCTGGAAGAGCTCAGGAACCGTCATTCTGCCTGTAACTCGGCAGCTTGAGGGTCTCACCTTTCCGATGTGACCTTGCGGCTTTGGCAGGGAATCCCGCTTCCAGATTTGGACACAGCATGAGACACAGGAATACACAGACCTCCTGTCCGCATTTGAATAATTAGCATCGGCACAGGGTCCTGAGCAGTGACAGGATATAAACAAAGCCGACATACAGAGAGACCCCAGAGGAGGCTGGGCTTTGAGGGAGATAATAGCTCTGTTGAATTTGGTAGCGTCTGTGCTCTTGGATAGCATTTCTTGTGGCCTTGCAGCATCCCCTTACTCCGGAGGGTGCTTTCCACATAGCAGATGTAATAGCCCCACTGGCTGTATACACAGGTGGGCAACTTACCCATCCCTACAGCACACAGGCTTCACCCAAATGGCTTTATCTGAGCCCTTTTCCTTTAGGACATTAGTTTTCTGCAGAAGAAAATTTGATCCAGTGTCCCAGGGGCCATAATGAAAATACCACTACTTCAGGAAGATTTTCAACCTTATCTGTAATTTAGTTCAGGTTGTTTTCCTAGAAGAAAACTCTTGATTTCCCGGGATAAGAGGAAAATGTGAAGGAAAAAAAGAAAAACATGCTACTTTAATATTTTTCAGATCTGCCATGTTTTTCAGTGTGTGGACAGCCCAAGCTCTCTTTAATGGATACGCTCTTGTGGAGATGTAAATTGGTGTAGTTGTAGAACGTAGAACGTCTTTTACTGGGAATGTGTGCAGAGCAAAAGAGAGCCTCCTGCCGTGTCCTGGGGTCCAGCTCGGTGAGACATTGCTCTGTCTGTTCTTGCCATGCTTTGTTAGGGAAGTTCAAAGCCAAAGTAAGCATGGCGTCATCTGAGGTGCTTGTTTTCTTCTATAATTTTCTTTGGAAGAAAAATATCTATTGTTAAGCATGGGGACATTTCATTAAATAGATCTGAACGTCTACTGACAGTCTCTCTCTTCCCTTCTCTGTCTCCCGTCCTCGCTCCCTTGTTTCTTTTTCCTTTTCTCTTCATGCCCATTTACACTGTAGCATGGGGTAGTTTCTGCTTTCTGTGTGCTGGCAACCTAGACCTGAGCCACTGTTTCTGGCTTGCAGCATGTTTTTGTTTGTTTGTTGTTTCTGTTTTTTTTTTTTTTTTTCATGTAAACCCTTGCTCACTTCTGTAGCAACACTGAGGCAGTATTGTTATGGCTTGTATATGGTCGGCCCAGAGGGTGGCACTATTAGGAGGCATGGGCTTGTTGGAGTAGGTGTGGCACTGTGGGCATGGGCTTTAAGACCCTCATCCTAGCTGCCTCAAAGCCAGTATTCTGCTAGCAGCCTTCAGATGAAGATGTAGAACTCTCAGCTCCTCCTGCACCATGCCTGCCTGGATGCTGCCATGTTCCCACCTTGATGATAATGGACTGAACCTCTGAACCTGTAAGCCAGCTTCAATTAGATGTTGTCCTTATAAGACTTGGTCATGGTGTCTGTTCACAGCAGTAACACCCTAATTAAGACAAGTGTAAGTCGTTCCTTTGCTCAGTCACTTCACTGAAGAGTGAACTAGGGCTCTATGGATGCTGGGAAATAGACTTCATGGACTTTAAGAATCCAGTTTGTGTAACGTTTACTGTTACCATGCACCAGTTGCAAGGTGGTTTTTTTGTTTGTTTGTTTGTTTGTTTGTTTGTTTAAACAGGAACAAAGCATTTCCTTTGATTTCTTCTTCTTCTCACTCCTCCTGTCTTTCTACTCCGTGGCACCAGTGACTTGACTCTGTGGCATCTAATGTTCCCAATTCCTTTGATGTTTTCCCATGAACAATTCAAAGCCATATGTAAAGAGAAAGCAATGCCCACATTTCACATCTCAGATGAAAACATCGTCGAGTCCGTGAATGTGGCTCAAGGGAAGTGTCGTCTGCATCAAAGCTGCAGACAAAGTGGAAACATGACAGGAGGGTACTGGGTGGCTGTGACCATGGGTAGTGACAAGTGAGGCCCCTTGAAGAATTATGATTGAAATCACCAAGGGTGACAGGACCGTCTCCACCCGCCATAACTCATGACTACATTGGCAAATATGGTGCTGCTGTTGAGGCATTTATCCTAAGTAAAATGCGAGCTAAGATATGCATAGTCCTTCAAAATCACGGAAAAATCATCCTCCTGTGGTCTGTCGATCTCTGGTCAGTGTCTCTCTTATGTCCCTTGCCTCCCTGTGCCTTTCTTTGGCTGTCACCATGCCCTGTCTGCCTCAGCCACCCATCAGGAGCCTGTTAAGTACTCCTTGTACTGAGGACAGCTGTCACATGCCCAGCATCCACAGTCCCAGGTAGCTGTGTGTGTCTGTGTCCGAGACCTACCTTCTGCCTTCACGTTCCTGGAGCTTGATGGCTACTATGGTGGGGTCATGGATGGGTCTGTTAGGCTGCTGGTGAGGAGGGAGAAGCTCACACAGGATCTGAATGAATACCTGGCCAGTGACCTTGACAAGGTGCATCGGAGCAGGCTGTGGATGGGGAGCTGGTGGTTAAGATCTGCAAGTTCTACCAGCCGGGAGAGCCCAGTCCCCCCTGCAGCTGCAGCCACCACTTCAAGAACATCCTGGAACAATTCAAGTGGAACATTCAAGAACATCCATAGCAAGATTTTTGATGCCACTATTGGGGACTCTAGGATTGTTCTGTATGTTGACAGAGTCCATCTGGCTGCCCATGACTTCTGAAGCACGCTTGAGATGGGGCAGGTCCTACGTTTTGTTGTGGAGGCTGACATCAACAGCTGGTGCAGAGTGCTGGAGGAGCAGACTCTGATGGCCCATCCCTGGATATGCAAAGTGAACCTTGAAGGAGCAGGAAATCAGTACCCTCGATGGGTGGTCTGGTTAGCATAGAGATGGATTCTGTCCCTGGCATTGATCTCGTCAAGATCCCCAAAGACACGAGATGCCAGTGTGAGCCTGTCACAGTGAAGGACAGGAAAAATAACAGATTATTTCACCACACGGATGGAGTCGCTGAAGCAGAGAAAACTCTGACCATATTGAACAGCTCCAAAAAAGCAGGTGGGAGGTCAGATTTACGACCTATGCTCCAGGGTCTTGGAGCTCAAGCTGCGGTTGTAGCTCACACTGAGAGCTGCCTTGGAAGGCACATGACACAGACCAAGATGCTCTCTGGAGCCCAGCAGGTGCAGATGGAACTTGTGACTGAGCACCACTGAGGCCCAGCTGACACAGTGGTGGGACCAGGAAGGAGTACCCACAACAGCTTCTGGACACAGAGCTGACGATTACCACCTACTGATAGCCCGTTGAAGTCCAGGACTGGCATTACAACAGTCTGCTTGTCCTCAAGGATCACTGAGTCGGCAGGGTCTTGCTTCTTGTCCTCCTAAGTGAAACACCCCAGAGAATGGTAAGCCTCGGGAAAGGACCCTTGAGCCTGCCTCTTCCTCTGATCTGCCAATAAGCTTTTATCACCAGTGGTGGAAAGTTATGTCTTGCCTGGTATCACAAATATTATAGATATTTGAGAAACTGCAGCGGGAGGATGGGAACCCAAGGCTTACCTTGTGTCATAGAGGGAATTCAAGTTGTATAAAGTACCACTGTCCTGACAACTTTATAAACCTTGTGTCAAAAAAGGAAGAAAGGAAGAAAGAAAGAAGCAAAGAGAAAGGAAAGAAAGAAAGAAAGAGAAAAAAGAAAGAAAAGGAAAGAAAAAGGGAAAAACAAACAAAAAATCAAGATAATATAGGTCAGGGTATTTGGCTTAGTGGTAGAGGTCTTGGGCAGCATGCCCTAGTACTGTTATGGGGAGTGGGGAGGGGAAAACAAACAAAAATCCAGAAAAAAAATCCATTTAAGGGCATATGTAACATTAATATCCATTACATAAATCCTACATTTCTGTGACAATAATGAAGAACATTCTGGAATTTTATGTTTATCTTTCTTGTCTTTTTCAAATGTGCTCTTTTTTTTTTTTTTACCATAAAGGCATGCGTTTATTTAGATTTGTGTAGTTTTAAGCTTTGTAGGAATAAAGTTGAGCTCTCTAAAATCTTCTGCCATTTACTTAAAGAAACTCAATATAATGTTTTAAATATTCATTCTGCCCATATTACATGGCTCTGTCTCGTTTACTCTGCCATGCCATTTTCTGTAATAATACATTCAGTGTTAGGAGTTGACACCAGTCCTCAGGGAGGCCGTTGTGAACGCTCATTGAGGTAAAATGTTAAAGACCAACTTGGCTTTAACCTGTAGCTGTGTTTGTACAGTGGATCTAGGATGAAAACATGAATTGTAATTCATTATAAAATTGGTCAAAGCAACGCACCGTTTCGTAAATGTAAGGTTTTTAAAGATGGCTTCTTAGTTACTGTCAGTTGCCGTGAAGAGGCATTGTGACCTAGGCAATGTACAGTTGATAGCACTTAATTATGAAGCTTACAGGTGCAGAGGGTCATTCATGGCGGGGAGGGTAGTGGCAGATAGGAAGCTCTCAGGCTGAAAGAGTAGCTGAGAGCTCACATCTATCCATAAGTTACATGTTACCTGCAGATAGATGCATGGATGGATGGATGTCTAGATAGATAGGTAGGTGCATAGGTAGCCAGCCAGCCAGCCAGCCAGCCAGCCAGAGAGATACTCCGACTTGGCTTGCCTGGGCCTCTGAAGCCTCAAAGTCCACCTCAATTGTCACCTACTATAGCAGATCAACACCTCCTAATCCTTCCTGAACAATCTTCCACCTGGGAACCAAATATTCTAATATATGAACCTGTTGGGGGAGTGTTCTTATTCAAAACACCACAAATGGTCCATAGCTGTCCTCGGCCACTCTGCAGGTGAAGCTGTGTAACGACTATTCTCTGTTCAAATGGCAAGTTAAACTCAAACCACAGTATGTGTTACATCATAAACTCTCCCTCCCCCTCACCCCATCTTTGCGATAGGATTTTATATACTCTTGACTGGCTTGGCAACCTCCCCACCCTCTGCCTCCCCGTCCTTCCAGGTGCTGGAATCATAGGTGGATGTTATCACATCTGACTAAAAGAGGACTCCAAGAATAATTGCAACCATAATGGTATCATGAAAATAATTTAAGTTCGTTTAGTTAATATCTCTGGACATCAACATTCAGCAATCTACTGAGCATCTAATGTGGTTTTGGGATTTCAAAGCAGGGCTTCAATACTCAGTGCCACTGTGGGAAGCAGCACAGTTATATAAATAGTAGGTAGGTTGGGTGTCAAGAGCTGGGCTCTGTACAGCGCTCCACCTTAAGTATCTTGCAAAGTGTTCCCTAAATGCGACTTCATGGTAAAATAGAGATGACAATATCGTGTGTACCAATTAAAAGAAAGAGGACATAGGAAAATTATTTTCAATTCTATTATACTGTTCAAGAGGTTCATTCTTATTTGAAATAGCCCACTTCAGTAAATCCACTTTGCAAATCAACCTTTTAAACACCTAAGTTAAGAGAAAGTGGTCTTGGTGTCCTAGTACACATTAAAGTAGCCTTATTTAAAAAAATGCCTGAATTATGTAAAATGAGCAAAGCAATCAAATACAAGTCTTTAGTATAAATCTTATCTTTAGCAGACATGATTGTAAGTGTATATGCAACAGGATTCCTTTTGTTCTTTTAAAAAACAAAGAATTAGACATTTTATATTCTATGTTTATGAGTGTTTTGATTGCATGTAAGTATACTATGTGTGTGCCTCTTGCCAGTAGAGGTCAGAAGCTGGTATTGTAGCTACTGGGACTGGAGTTACAGACAGTCGTGAGCTGCCACATAGGTGCTAGGAAGTGAACCTGGGTCCTCTTTGCAAGAGCAACAAGCACAGCTGCCTGCTGAGCGGATCCTCCAGGCCTCCTCTGATTCTTGATTGACATATTCTCAAGAATGCTAAGGTTTTTTTTTTCTGTATTGGGCACAGTGTATCACTGAGATATTGATTCCTATCAGCTCTCATGTTAGAGCATTATATAAGCAGTGAATTATCGTTCTAGCCTTCAGTAAAACGTTTGCTGGCTGTTGATTTATGCATGGTAAATTTTAGGAAATCATAATTTCAAAGGTTCTGGCTAGCTCCTTCTTTATGAAAATCTGGGAATGTAATTGACGTGTTTTTCCTATACTTCAGTTACGAGTAGTAGCCAATGCCCGTCTGTGGACGGTAGCCCAAAGGCTAATCTGTAAACTGTAACCTCATTACAGACATCCATTGAGTCGCAACTTGAATGGATTAGTGCCTGTGGCTTAGAAACTGGAGAGTTAAGATGTAAAGTGATAAAGGTAAATGTGATCTTGTTGAAAATTGAATTTTTTGGTTGTGTAACTAATGCTGGTGCTTTTGTCTAGGTAGCTATAGGATTAGAATGATGAAACGTAAAATTGGGGCATAACTAATTTTCATATGGAAAATAAACCAGGGTTGCTCTTGGCGTTTCCTTTTCAGTTGTATGGTCGGAGTGTTAAAGAAACTTTCTGTGTGTCTAGGCGTATCCTCATACCCAACATCTTTCTAGCAAGACTAGCCAGTTGACCATGTGTTTGTAGATACAGTGTCCAAGCATCAAAAAAAAAAAATGGTCTGCTTATTTTCAGTCTTTCCCCCACCCCCAATGGATTGTATTCTTACAATTATGAATTTTTTCTAAATGGATTTTATTTAATGGATTCTTAGCGTTGGGGGATATTCAATCATCTTGTAAAATGATGCTCTGCTGAGCCTTGGCTAGCAATGGGTCTTGGGCTTCTTTTGAAAATAGTGTCCCATTGATACCTAGAGGTTGAGAGCCTTCCTGCAGGGAAAGGGGCACTTCAGCTTGAGGGCACAGTAGGTGAACAGTGAAGAGTAGACTGCCGATTGTGTTTTGGTTCTTGCCCCTCACCAGCTGTGTCATCTCGGGCAAGTCTAGTAATAACCCGAGTCTGGTTATTTCAGTTCTGGGAGACACTGAAAGACCTTTCAGTTTTCCTTGTGTTCCAATAAAGGCTATCGTTGATGCTGATGTCAGCTGCTCATAGTTCTTCCTGTCCTACTTGATAGGTTAAATGTGCTAAGGAATTGTCCTTCTGAGGCTCAAGGATGATCAGATGGCAGAAGGTGAAGAGCCGGCAGGGTTGGAATAGAGTTGACTCACGGGCAGACACAGGCCATCCAAAGGCACTGCTATTCAAGTGTTCGGACTCCAGGCAACATTAGCTTGGATTCCTGTCCACCGAGCATGGCATCCTGTGAGCCTTTCCCATCCATATGGACTCGCAGAAAGCTCACATTTTTCCTAGCCACTGCTGATGATGGATGATAAATTTCTGCCTCTTGTTCGGGTCTTGATCCCCATTACACAGTGAGGTTTCCTGCCTGTGATCTTTCTTCTTCGTTCCCTGAGACTCTGCTCAGCTGAACTGACCTCTTTATTGGTAAGAGTCCCATTGATGCTCCTGCTGTTTACCCAGACATAATGAAGGGCTGATGTAAGCTAGAGGTTTGCAGTGTAACTCCTCGGTAACAGCTTAAAGCTGACCTTCAGGCATCTCCGCTCTCAGCAGCATCTGTCACTGCGCTGGGAAACATCCGTTGATTGTGTCTGCTCTACTCTCAGGTGACAGTCCTCTGCCACATGCGCTTGGCCCTTCTGTGTCCCCAGCTTGACTCAAGCGTCCATCCCTGTGCTTTTCCTGCAGGGCTCTTTACATGTTTATAACTAAGCCTTCGGGGCTCCTCATACATAACACAGGTTTTCACCCCCAAACAGTTCTCTCTCTGCAAGCAATGCTGTGGCCACTCAGGCTATAACTTAAGGCATTATTTTTTTTCCATGTTGGTGCACAAGGTCATGCTTTGCACAAAGGGCACACTCCTGTGTTCTCAACTATTTTCAGAGTTGAGGCGGGAGGAGTATTCGGCAAGAAGATTCCAAGTTCCGGGCTGGCTGAGCTGTTAGTGACTTCAAGGTCAGATTTGACAATTTCCCTGGACCTGTCCCCCGTTTCCCACCCCCCAAAAATGTCTGGAAATGTATCTCATTGGTAGAGTACTTTCCTGGGATATGCTAAGCCCTACGTTTGTTCCCCAGCACTGGAAAAAAATCAATAAGTAAAATATAGAAAATGAACACATTCTAGAATTTCTGCCCTGGGAAAATTAGAACAATATAATCTACCAGTCAATTGAGCATTTTTCTAATATATATATATATGTGTGTGTGTGTTTAAGATTTTAATATAGTTATATCATTTTCTCCTGTCAGGGAAATTGACATGGTGATAAGGGGGCAAAAGTGTATGCATTCTGGTACTCTGACTATTTGCCCTTATTATTAGGCCAGATTTATAGAGGCCATCCATCTTCATGCAATATGGGCTAAAATGATGTAACAGCGAGAAGTTAGATATCTGCAACCTTGTTTGCTGCTGATCATGGTTCCTCCAAGGAGGAGGAAATGAAGTGAAACACTGGGCAGATTCCTCTCCTTGGGTCCTAGAAAGGTCATCGCAAGGAGAGGATTTAGTCAACGCCATCTTTTGTTGATGAAAAACGGGAAACTGGAGGAAGGTAGGTAACCTCACTGACTGGGTGTCTGTGGTCCCAGATAAGAGTCTGTATTGTGGTGTGCACCCTGAAGAGAGGAGCTGAGGGCCAGCAGTGTTTTAGTGGAAAGTTGGAAGCAGGCGGGGCTTTAAGGATCAGCCTGGAAAACCTGGCTAGGGAGGAAATGTCTATGCCGCTTGATGCAGAGCAGTGATGGTCTTAACTCCGAATTAGTCATAAGATAGACCAGCAGAGAAAGGACAAGGACTGAAGTGGGGTTTTGTTGTTGTTGTTGTTGTTCCTTTTGTTTTGTTTTGTGCTTAAAATGCTTGGAATATTTTCTAAATCACCCCAGGGAAACCTTACATGGTGAGAGCTGAGTGATGCTAAAACTCACTTGAACATTCATCATCATCATCATCAGTGTATGTGTGTGAGTGTGTGTATGTGAGTGTGGTGTGTGTGTGTGTATGTGTGTGTATGTGAGTGTGTGGTGTGTGTATGTGTTTGTGTGTGAGTGTGTGTATGTGAGTGTGTGTGTGTGTGTGTGTGTATGTGTGTGTGTGTGGTGTGTTTACACAAGTGCCACAGCATGTGGAGGTAAGAGGACAACTTTGTGGAGTCTGCTTGCTCTGATAGTTCTGTAAGCTATCTTACATAGGCTTCAGGAATCGAACTCTGGTCCCCAGGCTTGCACAGCAAACACCTTTACCTGCTGAACCATCCTGCGATCCTTGAACACTTTTAGATACGTTACAGATCTTTATAACAAAACAAAAAGATTGGGAAGCAGGTGGGGGTTTGGTGGGTGGATGGAGGATCGGTAGGGATAAGAGGGAGCTAAGGGAGGGTAGACTGAGTAAGACAAGAATGTACACATTATAAAAGAATAAGTTAATAATCTTTGTCTACCCCTCCCCCCATACTCCTACCATAGAGCTAAGCCTCAAAAAAGCCAGCGCCGTCCTAGTGAACTACACTCTGAACCTTATTCCTTTTGGAGACAGAGTAGCCAGAATTCCAGGCTGACCTGTAACTGGCTGCGTAGATGACTTTGACCTTGAACCTCTGATCTTCCAGCCTTCACTTGTTTAGTGGAATTGTAGTTCAGTGCTGCTAACTTTCTGAATGCTAACTAAGCACTCTACCAAGTGAGCCACACCCTCAGCAGCCCTGTCATTCTCTCTCCTCTTTTTTAGCTCCCCCTTACCCTGCCCCCACTCCTCTGAGACAGGATCTTTCTAAGTAATCCTGGTTGAGAGATTCTTTAGCCTCTCAAGTCCTGGGATTCAAGACTGGTGCCCTCACAGAGGTGAGCACTCTCTTGTAGTGAGCAGATATTCTCTTTTCTGTTGTTCCAGTTTCCTCAGTTTTCAGTGTTGAATGTGTCCGTGGACAGGGAGTCTTGGAGGAGGGGATGGCATGGCAGGGAGGAAACAACAATGACTGACAGCTCTGACAAGGTCTTTGCTGAAGGAGTCTGGGCAAAAGAGAAATTAGTGACAACCAACTTGCTGTGTAATGCAGACTAAATATTTAAATGTTTAAATTCAAATTTAAACAAACATGTATTTATTGAATGATAGCACTAGAAAGGTGTTCAGTTTACTAGAAGGTACTAGAAGCACACAGTCTGTTCTTTAAACAGTTTAAATGCTTATTCTCCTTCAAAAACATTCCTTCCTTAGTTGAGTTTTGTGGTATATACCTATAATCCCAGTACTTGGGAGGCAGAGGCAGAGGCAGGAGAAATGAGTTCAAAGCCAGCCCGGGTTATCAAGTGGGGCTGAATTCAGGTAAGCCTGGGCTAAATATAAGCCCTTAACTAAACCAAAAACAAAACAGAACAAAGCAAGCAAGCTAGCTAGCAAACAAGCATACAAAACAACCCATCTTAATAGTTCCCTCAGAATTTGTGGGAAAGCAGAGATAAATCTGTGTGTTCACTCTCCTGCTTTCCGACTGACAAGTTCCACTTAAAAGAAGTGTATGAATAGCTGTCTGGCTGCCTGTGTCCTCACATTGATGTAAAGAATTATGCTAATGATTTCCCTGTCCCTAAATGGATTTTACACAAGAAAATAGAACTAACATAAGTACAGCATGATGTATTAATACCTTGTGGGATCTTCTTGTGAAATTTTGGGGGCTTCTGTAGCTGAATTCATGAATGAAAATTAGGTTTTGGTATTCTTTTCTCGGGCAATGTTTTTCTGAGTTATGTTAGCATCATAAAATGATTTGGGATGCTTTTATGTTCTCTGAAACATTTTATGTGACAGAATATCTGTCCCTTGGGATTTCATGAATTTATCTATGGAATCACGTTGGCCCACTTCTCTTCAGAAAGAATTTCGTTGACAACTCTTTATTGCTTTTGTGGCAATCGGTCTGTTCAGCTTAGTTCTTTTCTCTAACTCATTAACTTTTTTTCCCCTTTGTTTAAAGACTCACTCATGTCTTTGAATGTTGATGATTTATTGAGATAAACTTCTATCCCATGTTCAGTGGATAATGTTTGATTACTTTAAAAATCTTTGTTATTTTGTTTGCTTATGTCCTATTTGTCTTTGATAGATCTGAGCTGGGCAGATACTAGAATCACTGGCACTTGCCATAGTCCTTTGTCTGAAACAGTGACAGTTGAGTCACTATGTTCTTATTATCCTCTCTCTCTCTCTCTCTCTCTCTCTCTCTCTCTCTCTCTCTCTCGTGAGTGTGTGTGTGTGAGTGTGTGTGTGTGTGTGTGTGTGTGTGTGTGTGTGTGTGTGAGTGTGTGTGTGTGTGTGGGTGTGTGTGTGTGTGTGTGAGTGTGTGTGTGCAGTGTGTGTGTGTGAGTGTGTGTGTGTGAGTGTGTGTGTGTGTGTGTGTGTGTGTGTGTGTGTGTGTGTGTGTGTGTGTGTGTGTGTGTGTGTGAGTGTGTGTGTGTGTGTGTGGGTGTGAGTGTGTGTGTGTGTGTGTGTGTGTGGTGTGTGTGTGTGTGTGTGTGTGTGTGTGTGTGTGTGTGTGTGTGTGTGTGTGTGAGTGTGTGTGTGTGTGTGTGAGTGTGTGTGAGTGTGTGTGTGTGTGTGAGTGTGTGTGTGTGAATGCGTTGTGAGTGCGTGTGTGTGTGTGTGTGTGTGTGTGTGTGTGTGTGTGTGTGTGTGTGTGTGTATGTGTGAATGCAGTATTACACAGGTGGAGATTAGGGCTCAACCTTGGAGAACTTGCCTCTCCTTCTACCATTTGAAAACAGGAGATAGAAGTCCAGGTCATCTGGAGTGGTAGTTAGCACCATTACCTTCTGAGCCATCTTGCCTGTCCAACTTTGTGTTCATAATGCATTCTTACGTATATCCCTATCTGTGTGTATACACACATATACATGTATGTATGCATGAAACTTTTCATTTACATATTTTAAAATTTATAATTGGTTTCTAGGACTCTGATAACTTCATAGATGTTGGTGACATTGGTGTGCCATCATGTGGACAGATGTTTGGTGCTGTCCTAGCATGGTTTAGTTTGTCTCCTTGTTTTTCTCTACATCCTCCCCCTCCTTTCTGTGTCAAAGTATAATGTATATGATTTTTTCACTCTCATCATGCCTTTGGTGGATTTCTGTATTTTTCTGGATTACTAGCTTAAGGTTAAGAATAAGAGGAACACATTTTTTTTTAAAAAAAATTATTAATTCTCACCTTGAATTTAAAAAGAACACAAGCATATATTATCTCATTCATTAATAGATTCTTGTAAGAACATTGATACTTTCCTGCAGTAATATTCTTTTCAATTTTACTTACTACTGTTTTTCTTTGCTCCTATTTGATAGACTATTTTTTAATGTTTTCACATGTGTATTATATTTTAGGAATTACGAGTTTCATTTGCATTTTTCTTTTCAATATAGTTGTTCGTGTATGTGTTGTGCCTCAGCATGTGTTTGTTAGTGTGTGTGTGCAGGTTTGTGTGCCATGATACATGGTTGTGCTTATGTGTGTGTGTGTAAGTCTATGTGCCATGATATATAATATATGTATGTATAGTCTATGCACAAGAGGAGACCTCATTCCTAGCCTTTCACTATGGAAATAGGTCAATTTGTTGTCCGCTGATCTCTCCTTAGGAGCACTGTGGTTATGGAAATATACTCATGTACCAGACTTTCCATGGGTTTGGGGGGCGGTGGTGGACAGAATGGCACACACCTTTAAGACTAGTACTTGGGGGGCAGAGTCAGTTGCTTTTTGAGTTCGAGGCCAGCTTGGTCCACAGAGTGGCTTTCAGGGCAGCCAGAGCTACATAGTGAGACCCTGTCTGGAAAAAAACAAAAATAAGATTTCCCAAATAAAAACCAACCAACCAAGCAAACAAAAATACATGGGTTTAGGGGATTAGAACTCAGATCCTCACTCAGGGAAACTGTTTTATTCATGTAGCCATCTTGTCTACCTCCTGCTTCTCTTTTCCTCAGTCATTGCCTCTGTATGTGAATACATAAGAATAAAAACTGCTTTACCGTTCTTATATTTTTTATGGCTGAGAGTGTCATTTCTGTGTATGATGAAATACAGTCATATCAACCCTCCAGTTCTCCCCTTCAACTTCCCCTTTTGCTACCAACACATCCTTTGCACCAAGTCATGTCTTATTTTTTCTTTTTTTTATGTTTCTGTCCCTCTGTAGATACTTCTGGTGTTGCCAATATGTATGAAGGGGTGGGGCCCTTCCCTGGAATGTGAGAAATCTAATGGTGGCCACACCCTGAAGAAAGAATGGTATTTTTTTTTCCTTTCCTAGCAGGTATCCAAAGCCATTAGCTCCTCACTAAGGGGTGTGACCTGGAGAGCAGCCCACCCATCTATGCTGGGCGTTTGCCTGGTCTGATCTTGTGCAGTTCGTGTGTGGATAAACATAGCTGTTGTGAGTTTATGAGTGTGATAGTTGTGCTATCTTCAGAAACCAGCCCCCCTTTAGGCTCTTCTGTTGAGGTCATGGGTGGCAAGTAGCAGTCAATGTAGATGTCTTGTTTAGGGCTGAGCAGTCTTATAGAAATACTGCTTATCCATGTAACTTTGAGAGGGCCTTCGCATACCTGGCATTGTTTTCTGCTGTCAGTCCTAAACAAACAACGTGGGTGGTTATGCTGTCCTTCCATTACAATATTGCTTCTTTGATTTCTGGCAAGTTTGAAGCCAGATTAATATTTCTGAGCTCTGTAGCTTTCAAACAGTTTTTTCCCCCCTTGATGCTTTTAACACTCTTAAAAATTCTTACACTTCAAAGACAAACTGTTTTTGCCTGTCCCTGGGTGTTGTGTTATCGTTGCTGCCCTCCGGTTAGCAGTACGCAAGTAAGTCCCTGTAAGGGTTCTTCCATTCCATTTCTTCTGTGTCTCCCTAAGCCATCTGTAGCCTGGTTTCTACCTAACACCCCGTGTCCCATGTTTCCACCTGTTTGTCTTGTCTCTCTTGCATACAGAGGTTTATTTCCTAGTGGTCTGTTTTGTCTCTGTACGTTCAGCTGTTGAATTTTCAGTCTCAGCATCCTGAGTGAACTCCACTCTGTTCTCACCAGTGCTTCAGATAAGATCCTTCAGCTGGGCCCTCTCTGTGCTTCTTTGCAAGACTTCATTCTTCCTGCTAGGCTTTCCTGAGAAGTACTGAAAATACAAGAGTGGGATGAAGCTTTCTTTCTTATTCAATTTCTTCTTGCTATTATTTCCTCCCCCTCTGTTGCCTAGACTAGTCAGGCAATGCTTCTTAGGCTCTTAAGAAGCTGGGACTTCTGGAAAGTTCCCGTATGCCCAAATCACTTAAAAAAGCAAACAAACAAACAAACAAAAAACAACAGATTGTTCTCTGCTGAGTTTCTGTGTTTATATGTTTGTACATGTATGTGTGTGTCTGTGTGTTTGTATATGTTTGTCTGTGTAAGTGTTTGTAGTGTGTCTGTATATGCATGTATGTGTCTATGCCTGTGTGTATATCTGTGTGTGTCCGTGTCTATGCTCCTGTCTCTATATGCGTTATGGATATGTGCATGCTGGCATAGGCACATTCATGTGTAAAGATCAGGAGATCTTCAGATCTGGAGTTTGCTGTCCCGAGAATGTCTATGGTTTCCCACTCTCAGAGCTGGAGTTCGAGCACAGGTTGAAAGACACCAACATTCTAGGTTGAAAATTCTGAAAGTGTCAGAGGAGGCCAAGTTGTGGACGACTCACTTGTGTGAAGTGTGGCAGGAGAACGCTGAGTCTGGTTTTCTCCCCTGGTGTCTGTGCTGCCCGGACTTCACACAACTCCCTCTGTGGTTTCCCTCTGACCTGAACACCTGGTCTCTGCTGTTGCTGTATTTAACACAGGAAAAGGCCCTAGAACACTTTTGGTATTCGGTGTGTGGACAGAGGTGTGTGAATCATGAGCCTTTCAGCACAGCTGTTCCGAGTTAGGCTAAATTGTGTGCGTCTCATCTCCCCTGGCCTGTCCTCACTGCCAGCTCTCAATCCTGCAAACTAAGCTACGTTAGTGGACTTGGGCCAAGCATTCTCTGTTTACTTCTCACAGTGCTGGAGAGTTTTCTGACGGTGGGCCTGTTTTTGTGAGCACCTTAATGTCCTTTTTAATTAGGTTCCATATATAATATATCCATGAGAAAATCATCAGTTTGGGCATGTTGGTATACATCAGTAGAAGTTTCAGTGTTGGTAAAGGCTGTCCTATGCCTGTATACCTACTGGTCATTTGGAGAAGCTGTTGTCAAATGAGATAGATATTTGATGAGGGGGCCACAAGCACACATTGCTTTATGATAACAATATTTGATCACAGCATACATCTGGTCCCGTGAGCATTCCAGAGGGCAAGAAGGAACTAAGGCATTAGGTCCAGGTCATTTCCAGCTGACAGCTAGCAGGCATCTTCTTTTCTACAAAGGACCAATTGCAGGGTCAGGAGAGCCCTGTAGAATTGCTTTCACAGCAGCCTGTGGTGGAGGATTATGTGCAGTCTGAGCTGCTGTGAAATTATGATCGTGATTTAGGGGTTGACTGTGTTCAAGACAGCGTCTTGGGCACATAAGTCAGAAGGCATATAGAAACTCTTGCAATTTTTTCATGACTGGGGTTTTTGGTAGTTTTTTTTTTTTGTTGTTTTTGTTTTTGTTTTTTGTTTGTTTCTTTTGGTTTGTTTTTTTTGTGGCTTTTTATGTTTTGTTTTGTTTATGTAGCATTTTTCAAAATCTGAAGAATAGTGCGTCTCTATAGTATAAGGCACTACACTTAGGGTTTAGTTTGTGTGAGGATGTGACTCACGCTTGGATTTAAGTACCCTTGAGTAATTTATCATTATACCCTTAATAAAATGCATAAGTGCAAGTTAAACTGTGACTCTTTCTTGCGTTTGCCTAGGAAATCATAAACCCTCCAGTCTGTGAAATTTAGTGCCCCGTTTAATAATATTATGATGGCAATAAATACTTAGGCAATTAAATTTCTTAAACATATGCATCTGATGAATTGACTTTCTTCTGGTGGCTCCTGGCCTATTGTTTATAAGAATGTCTCAGAAGCCTTAGGTTTTCAAATGTTTTAGTCTATTACAGAAAGTTATAACTATGTATTTACTTCAGTAGGATTTTGCCATTTGCATAGAGGGTTTATAATGTTTTTTTTTTCAGTAGACTGTAGCTTTGTGTTAATCCATATAAGCTTTGTGCTAATCTTATAAAGCCTATGTAGGCACAACCGCTGGCTTCACCACTGCTCCCCTGAGGTAATTTTATCTTCATTTCTGAAAGAAAAGCCATCAGACGGGTGCCTTTAGTAGGTAATGTAACTGAGTTCATTACCATACGGTTCTATCATAGTCCTATCCTTCTTGACTTTATCTTGTTAACTGTTTGCTGAACAATTATATTATTATAATTGTTATTGTTATCATTATATTATTGCTCAGCCTTAGAGACAGTTAATAAATGTCTTGATTATCAGATGTGTCTAATTGGATATAGTACAGACTCATTAAATACATCCATTGAAGCAGAGGTCGGAAATGAATGGTTTGGGTTGTTGAGCTGTCTCAGCAGTGAAGGGCACTTCCTGCCAAGTCTGCTGACCTGAGTTCTATATAAAATAAGGGGATGACTGTTCCAGGATATGATTGCATGTAAGGACTTTGTTGTCCACATGAGGGAGAGTACAGCTGGAGACATTTGGAAGAGTCCAGTGTAGGGAGAGAAAGTAGTACACTAAATATGGCCAGTAAACTGAACCTGGCTTTGAGAGGAAGGGGAGAGAGGGGAAGAACAAGAGAAAGTGAAGAAAGAGGGAATAAAGGAGAAGGAGAGAGAGAGAGAGAGAGAGAGAGAGAGAGAGAGAGAGAGAGAGAGAGAACCAAGAGCATGAAGAAGAGTGCATATAGCTAAATGTCAGGGCCCTATAAGAATGAGAAGCTGGAGAAGGAAACCCCATTAGCTGGGAAAGTTCTAGGTAGGGGTTGTGGCGAGAAGAGTTGAGGGTAGTCAGGATGCCAGCATGGATGTCTGTGGTAGGATCTTGAAATAATGTGCAGTTTTGGATGCTAGTAGGCACCATAGTTAGCTGTTTGTTCTGGGTTACTTTTGTACCTGACAAATTCAGTCCCCAGGACTCAACATAATAGTAACTCATAACTGATTCCTGGAAATAGTCCTCTGATCCCCATAGCTGCCTCTGGTAGACAAGAGACCCTCCAAATAAAACAACAACAACAACAACCACAACACAACAACAACAACAACCACAACATAACAACAACAACAACAACAACATCCACCACAGCATAACAATAACAACAACAACAACCACAACATAACAACAACAACAACAACCACCAGTTGTTGTTCATTGGCTAATTCGATGTGAACTTGTCTGCAAGTGCATTTGTGTGTCATTTCACAACAATAATTTGTTTTGTAATTGAGAGAAAAACTGGCCAGATTGAGAATTCCTGCTTTGTACTTTAAGCAGTTTCCAAGATGATCGTGGTTAGAATGTTTGTGTTGGGTGGTTGTGGGATACACATCCCCAACCTCTCATATCTACTTACAGTGCCACAGCAAACTAGACTGGTGACATTTAACTCCTCGGCTATGGGAAGTGGGCTTATTTTATAGATTGACGCCCCTGAGAGCAGAGATTCCCTTAACTGTACAGAGTTGTTTGATCGAAGTGTGTTAGCTTTGAGCCTCAAGAGTTAATCCAACTTAGAAATCAATAAAATAAGAAATACAGTCCTCACAGTAAACAAATGTCAGGAGCTCAGTCGCTGCTCCTAGCTGCTCTTAGCTCTGTCAGAATACAGAACATTTCAGTCGTTGGAGAAAAGTCCTCTTGACTGGAGTAGCTAACATCATGGCAGGAGGTAAGGAAATTCTGACATCTGACATCTGTGAGGTGAACACTGTGTAGTTGGTTAACGTGCACTTGCCCTGTTGTATTCTCCCTTTAAGAATAAATGCAGCTAATATTCCTGCTTGAACCCAAAGCTAAACCAAATAATGTATTTTCTCAAGACAACTCTGGGATTTTACAAGTATTTCTAGTCTTTGCCAAGTGTTAGTGAGCCCTCCACCTGTTGGTGCAGACTGGAAAACAGTGTTGGGAAAGGGGAGCTAGCTACAGAGTGTAAAGAGAACAAGAGCATTAAGGATTAGTTCTTTTCATGTTAGTTTGCCCTCCTTCCCTTCTTCCCTCCCTCCCTCCCTCCCTCCCTCCTCTTCTTCTATCCCTCTTTCCCTATCTTGTCCTACTTTTTCCTTCCCTTGTCTTTTTTCTCTTCTTTTCTTTTTCTTTGAGACAAAATCTCATACATACTAAATGACTTTGAATTCCTAATGCTCTTTCTTCCATTTCCCACATGTTCTTCTATCCAGGTCTTTATGTGTGTTGTACATACTCTCTTGCCAATTGAGCTGTGTCTCCATTACCTTATAGTTTTCAATTTAACAATTTGAAAGGCAGCAGTGTGTGTGTGTAAGTGTAATTTTGTGTTTGAATATGTGTGTGTTCATAGTCTGTAGTTTTTCTTCTTATAATTTATATACTGTGTTGTTGTTTCAGTGGGAAAATTGAGCTCAAGTGAAAATTTATATGTTGTGTGGCTGCCTCTGAACTTTCTCCTGCCTCTCTTCTCCTCACAGTTATTCCTGGGTTAGTTATATTGGTTGTCACCAGGGACAGCCAGCTTCTACGTCTCTCTGGCAGCTTTAGAGTCTTGTTTCAAATTATATACAGGCAGCAGCCTGACAGTGATTTGTTACTGTTCAACCCAATGTTATTTTGATTGTGTTGTAGTTCGTGATAAAATATCTATCTGTTGATTTGCGATAAATAATTGATATCTTTAGGACTGTTGGAGTTTCCAAGGTAGTGGCTTTATGTCTTGAGAACTAAAGAACACTTGTCTAGCCTGTAATTTATCCTCAGTAGAATGAGCAAGGATATTTCTTTAGCTAGGATATTAATGCTTAAGCCCTAAAGTGGCCCCGAGAGAGCCCCCCATTTTCTTAAAGCAGAGGTAATTTTTCTCCCCTGGCAGAGATAAGAATTCTAGGAAAATATTTTCTGGATCAGGATAAGAAGTACCCACCCTACCCCTCCTTTGGTATAAAATGTATAAGTGTATGTCTTAAAATTTTAGATATTGGTTAACATTGCTGTTGCCCTGCCAATTGTTAAGAATAGCCTTCTGGACTGCAAGGCTTTCACTTCTCATATTCTCTAAGGCTTGAAGGACAATGAAGGCCTATGAAGAAAGGAAAATGAAATTCTGTCAGTTTAGATGTCCATGGTTAAAAAGAAAAAAAATCAACAAAGCAAACAAAACAAACAAACAAACAAACAAACAAAACAAGCCAGGCATAAAACAGAAAGGCTTCAGCATGCCGGAAGTTAATTCCCCTTGGGTGAGTTCCGGTCTGGGCTGAGGAGACTTCCCCTAAGCACTTTCAAGGCCAGATGTTCATGTCATGCCTTGGACCGCTGTCCTGCCTTCCAGGATGATTTCCGCTGGAAGCATGGGCAGCAAGGGAGCAGTGACCCTAATTTTCCTTCAAAGGCAGGACCCTGAAAAACAGTTTACTGCTTCTAAAGGCTCTCATTGGCTAGATAGCGATCATGTGATCCTCAGAACTGCTGGGATCGCTGAAAAACAGCCTTTGAGGGCTCATGCCTTCAGCCTGCACAGTGTTCTGAGGAATCAAGGCGAGGGCCAGCCGGGAGCGACTTGTTTCCGCTGTGTCAAGAACTTGGTGTCCATTCAACTGATAGAGCATTATGCATCTTTCCACCGGCCACATTGGCACTCAAATGATACTAGTAAACCAGAATTTATTTCCCTATTAATAGAAATAAAAGCGAACTACGAAGAAAAAAAAACAAAACAAAACAAATAAGGCCGGAGCTTCCGTGTGAAATAAATGAAACACGAATCCCATTGTCAAGAACTTATAATAAAATGCAATGCGGAGGGTGTTGTGTGAGGACCGGCACACGAAACAAGTGTTCAAAGATGTGTGAAGCAGTCTCAGCTGCTCTGAGGCCTCAGGGAGCGCACCGAGTTCTGAAGAACTAATCACGCTCACTGACATTTTTCATAATTTCAAAAAGAAAAGGATATTCTTCCTAGAGAATAAAAAGGCGCTGCTGAAGGCCAGCTTTGCTCTCCAGCAGTAATAAAAGCCGGTGCTACGTAATGATGCTCGCCTTTCTTCCACTTGCTCAGTAGCGCAGTGGTTGGAGAGTAAATGTACCAGCTCAGATGTAATGGACGGAGGCAAAATTCAGTCGGTTTTCCAGTTATTCCTGTTTTGATTTTTCTTTGTCACATTTATAATCTTTTGGTTTCTTTGGTCTCCGGTTGAAAGTTTGGTTCGTGTTCTCTCTCTCTCTCTCTCTCTCTCTCTCTCTCTCTCTCTCTCTCTCTCTCTCTCTCTCTCATTTTAAGAGGACGTTTATTGCTCCTAGTGCTTCAGATATAAATGTAGGTATTGATGAGCCTACCTTGGCCTTTTAATGTTGGCATTGTTGGTGTTTTTTGGTTTTGGGTTTTTTTTTTTTTTGTTATTTTTTGTTTGTCTTTATTTTTTATTTTTATATATTTTTATTTTTTGGTATTTTGTTTGTTTGTTTGAGACAGGTTCTCAGCTTGGATGGTCTGAGACTTCTGCTATTCTCCTGCGTCGGTCTCTGTAGGGTTGGGATTTCAGATGTGAGCCAGTGCAACCAGATGGCCCATGTACCTGTTTTCAGTTCAGGTTACTTTTGATGCTGAAGGGAGAAAGGCCTGGCTAGCTTGTAAGCCTTCCTGGTGGGTCTTGGCATTGCCACGTTAGACATGATGTTGTTACTTTTCTCCAGGGAACGGTAGCTGGCCATTTTGTTTCCTTTCTGGGTGTGGGCTGGATTTTTAAGTCACCTGTATCTTTTTCTGTTTTGCATCCTGCAGGAAATTTAGTTTGGAGAATAAAATTTGGTTGATATTTATTCAATTAAATAAGACTTTAAAAGCGTATTTTAATTGTTAGAAGTGCCAGCACATCTACTGTGACATCATGATGCCCCTTTGGATTGTATAACCCCAGGAGATATCCATTTATGGGTTTTATTGTGGTTGGTGCCAGGTGGCCTCATATGGAGTGGAGTCCCTGGTCGCAGCTTTGAAATGCTGTGGGAGTCGTATGATATAGTTAGGATGATTTTATGATTTGCTGTTGCATATGAAGCACTTGAGGGTAGAAGAGGACATAGTAACCACCCCAGAACCACATGAATGAATCCGCCTGTCTTGGGAAAGTTGGCATGATGTTTCCAGCCATTGAAATCAATAGCAAACTTGGTTTACTGTTGGAATCAGTTTTATACATCTTTTCTCTTTAGACACTCCTGCTGATATTTTTTTGGCAAGGCACTGAAACAAGGATGACAGTGACAAATCCTGAGACCAATTGCTTCTTCTTCCCATTGTTGTGTGCTTTCTGAGGTAAATCTCCAGAGGATGCGTTTTTGTCTCGGTGAGCCCTCGTTACAGAAGACTGAAAATTGCTCCCACTTGTTTTATTTTATTTCTTTTTATTTATTTATTTTTTGATGTGGAGTCTTGCTGTATAGCCCAGGCTGGCCTTGAATTGTCAAACACCTCTCACCTCATTTAACCACGTGGGCGCTATGATTTGTTCATTCACATGTTTGCAAGCGCTGAGATCTCAGGGGTGAGATACCACATGCTGCGTTTTAGCGAGTGTCGCAATGACCTGTCCCAAATAGGATGCAGAGTGTGTATTGAAAAAAAAATTTTTTTTTATCTTTTTCTTGCCTTCTTTGCAGACTTCTTATAGCAAACTTCGTATTCTCTTACTCCAGATGGCTTACTGTGGCTTGCTTCTCTGTGTTCCGTGACTTCCTTTCCCAGCACTGTCCTGGTTTTTTTGTTTCTGTGGGTCCCCACCTTCAGTGGCTGGCATTTGCTTTGTCTGTCCTCTCAGCCTCACAGCCTGTTCTGCCCTGCCTGTCCTGATGCTCCCTTTGCCTCCTTGCTTCTACCCGAACTCCCTTACCCCCTGTGCTTTGTGCATCAGAGAAAGGAATGAGTTCTGATGACCCCACAAAATAATCTGTGGGACCGGCCATTAGCGCTAGCCATTTAAACATATGATTGCTATTTATTTTCAGCAAATTGGGGCAGAAAAGTCATTCCTCTTTCAGCATATAAGGATTGCTTTTGATGGTGGGAGATTACCTTTCTGTTGTAAAATTGTGAAATGGTATCTAGTTTTATCATCATACGGCTTTGGGTGAAGTTTTACTGGACTTTTCTGGTGATATGTAACAATAGCCTCCCTACAATAATCCACAGGACGTAGTGGCAGCTGCCTTTTTCTACGTCCTTGTGCCCCAGCCTTGCAATGATCTGCGATGGCTGCTTCAGTCAATCTAAATAGTGAGCATTTTGTTTCTCTCAGCATCTTTTCCCTTCTTCATCTTGCTAAAGGTCACTCTGGATGGTTTCTTTTATTGTGCTTGTCCGTCAATTAAGAATTCTGCGCTGGCTGACACTTAACGGTTGAACTGTTTTCTGACCAAGCAGTGCAGCAAAGGCCGACATTCAAACCAGAGCCAAGGAATCCTAATCTCCTGGCAGAATAGAAAGTGTAAATGAGTCGAAAATGGTTACAGTGCTGGATGGTTATTGTTCATAATGGGAGGAACCGAGGCAGGGAAAGTTGAGGGCCCAGATACCCATCCGATAGATGATGGAAAAAAATACCAAAGTGTTTTTAGCTAACCGATGGAAGTTATTAAATAGGATAAATTAAATACTATGTACTAGGTAGATAGATCTAATGTAGTTACTCATGTAAGACAGCACAAGAAAGTTTCATATGACAAGATTTTTCAGTGCAACTAACTTACATTTATTATGAACAGCTGTCCACTGTAAAACCTATCAGCATGAGTTTATAATCAATATCCGTGTTTTTTTGTAAAATTATACACTAGCAAGTGCAGGTGGACCCAAAGATGAGACAACAGATGGGATCCTTCCACAAGGTTGTTCATGGCTGTCTTCTTACCTGTCATAGTTGGGGCTCTGATGAGACCCCTTAGTAACATGTTACTGTAAGACATGGGCTACGTCTTTAAGGATGACTATGTTGTAGCTTCTTTTCAGGACCATTTATTTATAAATATTTAGATTACAGATCCACTGTTGTTTTTTTCTTCTTCTAGCTATCTGTTCTTAATCTTTTCTCTGCCCTTTAGCCCTTCTTTGCCCACTCTATGATTGAGTTTAATCTAAACTTCATGTGGGGATCTACTTGGGGAACCTTTCTATTTAGCATTTAATACGAAACTGCTGCTTGGTGGCTTCCCTGGACAGTCTTAACCAGTCTGTCTCATTTCTTCTCATTATTAACTGAGTTTAATGAAATGCTGCAATATCTAAAGAGAAGTAGTTTTTTTAAAGATTCAATATCTAAAATAGTTTTTCTAGCTTCAAATGCACAATAATATATTTATTATCTGTCCTTCCTCCCCCTCTCCCTCCCTCTCCCTCCCTCCCTCCCTCCCTCTCTCCCTCTCTTCTTTCCTTCCTTTCTTTTGCCTTTTCCCTCTCTGTGAGAAACATGAAGTACAGAATGCTGTGTTAATTTCTGTGGATTATCTAACTACTGTGTTGCCATTTCTGAGACATAAGGACCTCTTCTGTGAAGGCTACCTTGTGGGAAGATGGCACACTGTGGGGAGCGGCATGAATCCCATGGATGCCTTGTGACATGATATACCCAAAGCTTAATATCATATAAGACAAATTAAGAACCAGCTTTTATCTGTCAGGCAGGGTAGCAGAGGAAAACTAGGAGATGTTTAAGTTCCCTTTTTGTTTTGAAGTATAAATCAAAAATACATTGTTTACCTCCGAGAAGTTTGAAGTAACACTTTCAGTTCTGTGGTAAAAATGAATCTGTATTCTCAGAGGCAAATTGTAAAGGAATTTATATCATAAAACGGAACCTCATATTTAAGTAATAAATGTTCTGTCGTATTTTCCTTTTTTTCTTTTAAATCTATGTATCTCCTAACGTGCTAAATATTTTTAAATGTCTGAAAGGTAGAGTTACGATTCCCAGGCCGGCACAGTGTTGTCTCAGGTTGCAGTCTACAGTGTGGAAAACTTAATTGGCTTGTATCTTAGATTTTCGCTACAAAGACACTTTCTATTTCAGAAGGTAAAAACTAGGATAATGAATGTTAGATTTTTTATTTTGGAGTACTTCAAACTGCCTGTTCTTTTTTTGAGTTATCTCAGAAATATTATTGCCTTTGCAGTTTTAAGTATTTTGACTTGAATAACTTGACTATAATACAGTCTTATAACCTTCAGAAAAGGCGAAAAATTTCCCAATCTGGACAGGAAGAAATGTGATATTGAAAACAAACAAACAAACAAACAAACAAGCAGAAAGAACAGTACAAGAAGCCGGGTGGATGATCACATCTAAGTTAATAAGTATTAAAATTCTGAAAATACTCTCTCAAATTTTTTTTCCAAATCCAATTTCTGCAATTATCTTGCTGGGTGATGAAGGCAGGAATTTTATTGCTGGGCAAAAGGAAAAACCAACAATCCTCCAACCCATTTTTGAGAAAAGAGCTCTTTGTCACATTTGAATAGAGTATGTGTGTGCAGTTTATTCTTTTATTATTTTTCTCAATGGAAAAAATGAACAAGTTGGCAGTGGGCTGTACAGATTTCTCTTTGTTGGAGAGATCCTGGGATGTGGTGGGAGAAAACTACTGCCCATCCTCACACAGATACTGATTGTACTCTGATTCTTTTTGATTGCCACTGAGATGTTCTTATCCGCCTTTTATTTGTTGCTTTTCTAGGACAAAAGTGATTACTAATTGCATATCATGCTGCACTGAAGA
Source organism: Rattus rattus (assembly GCF_011064425.1). Classification (NCBI taxonomy): domain Eukaryota; kingdom Metazoa; phylum Chordata; class Mammalia; order Rodentia; family Muridae; genus Rattus; species Rattus rattus. The sequence continues at coordinate 183,780,418 of NC_046154.1, read as the reverse complement.
AGTGGGCCATTTGGTCGGTCTTTCTTTCTTTCTTTCTTTCTTTCTTTCTTTCTTTCTTTCTTTCTTTTTTCTTTCTTTCTTTTTCTTTCTTTCTTTTTTTTCTTTTCTGGAGAATGCAAAGAAGATTGGGAGCTTAGCCCTGCACCTCATCCCTACAAGACTGCTTCTCTAGTTTGCATGGGTACCTTGGGCATTGTACTTACCGGCTTTGGCAGCTTGACCCCCTCCTTAGTGTAGTGATCCTTGTCTTCTTGCTGTTTATTCCTGGGTCCTGTTTAATGCTAATTAGTCCTTCATCCAGTTGCTGTTTACAACTGTGTGCTTTAGAATAGCCGGGCTCTGCTCTCTCCAAAGACCACATTGGTGGTCTAAAACCGAATTGGTAAGATTGAAGACCTCCCAGGCCCCAGAGAAAAGCCTCTTAAAGTTTCTTTTCTATTTAGAAATGTGTAACAATCACGTCATTAACATAAATAAATAAACATTGAAGAGCTGAGTTTTTGACCCGGATGCTGTTTGAGGATGCTTGGGTGCTCTTTGGAACTGTTTTAGTTCTTAACTTTGGAGTCCAAAAGAAACAGGTCATCCCAGGCATGCTTCTCACTTTGAGAAGGTAGTGGATGTTGAAATAGGCAGGGCAGGTTAAATGGCTCCAAGTTTAGAAATAATTTATGTGCCCTTTATTTTCTGTTCAAATGAATACATTGAACAATACCGACAATGACATTCTGTGGACCTCATACATAATAGCCTTAGGTTTTTGGTTTTTTTTTTATCTTCTTTAATCTCTATGAATTTTATCCACATTTTGGTTAAAAGCTTTGCTAGCCTTCCTGGCTTTGGGGTAATGCTGCATCAGGAGTATTCTCCAGATCTTCTTACTTCCCACCATTCTAATCTGATGTTAACCAAAGCTAGTGTAAGGGCAAGAATTTATTTTTGATCATTCCAGAGACCTGCTCATGAAGCTGCATTTTAAAATGACACCTTTAGGGGCTCAGGGTAGAGTATAGTCCCTGCACCCCAGTCTCTGAAAGGGGGCTCCTGGAAAGCTAGGTCCTGTTGACACCAGTCTTTAGTCTTCATATACAAGTAGATTGTGGGCAGCTACTTGTCAAAGGGGCATCGGACAGCTTTGGATCGTGAATGGTTTTCTAAGCAGCCTATTTTAAAATGTCGATGTGTGGCACATTTTTTGTAGAGAAGTCAACAGAAACGTTATGCATTCTTTTTACATAATGGCTCTTGGACACTCATGCAGGGGAAATGCCTTCATTTTTTCCTTCCATGGGCATAATAAATCTTTATAGTGAGAGGCTACTTTGCTTGGTCAACTTGTTTGCGGAATTCCTTTAACAACGGACATGGAAATGGAGGACATTGGAATTTTTGATTAGAAGCATTTCAATTAAGACCAAATGAGCTTGAAAGCGGAATTCATTGCAACGACTTCCTGGTTTTGGGGGTGGGACTTAGAGATACCAGAAAGCAAGTACGATCAGCTGTTTAATAAAAGTCCTTAGAGCAATACACGGTATTAGAAGATTAACTAGGGTTCGGTGTTTGTTTTGTATCTCTTTCTACAAGAAGTTGGCTATGTGGACGTGTGTAGGGACCTGTGCTTGTTGACTGTGGAGAGAGACAAAGGCAGGTAGATGGGGTCTGACAGACTTGGAAGGTTCCTTGTCCCCACTTGGCTTTCCCTACTTCTCATCTTTCAAACATGAACATGAAGGGGCCGGATGGAGGCAAACTTCTTGTTACTGCTGATCAGAGACTAGCATATGTAGACCCCAGCAAGTCAAACAGTGTCTGGTGTCTAGTTCTGACTTCTTTAGTGGATCACTGATTTTTCTTAATATCTGAATGCCTGTCCTTCAAAAGAGGGGGTTTCATCGAGGGCTTTTGATCTGTCAGAAGAATAGTTACGTAGGAATCTTAGACGAAAGAGCTCATTACCAAATTGCCATCGGTTGTAGAACTTATCTCTTTCCCCTACGCACCTGCAAGATTCCCAAGGCAATGACTTATTGATACTCTAAGTCTGTGCAGTTTTTAGTAGATATGCTCTGAGCACAAGGAGTGATTTTGGTTTTCAGGTTTAAGCTTACACTGGAAAGGATGTGGAGGAGAAATGGCACAATTTGAGGCATCCTCCAGCCTCAGTTGAACCCTCTCCAGTGCTGACTGCTCTAAGAGGATACTATACCTCCGTACCCCTGCTGTGTTACCTGGTTGTGGAAACTGAGATGTTGCTAATGGTGCTCTACAATTTCCAGAGCAGGATGCACGGGAATGATGCCAATTCCAGAGGAGGGCAAACTGTAGTAGCATTTTTTTTTGTACACTACCACAGAAATGGAGACAAAAGCAATGAACACTAGACAAAAGCTGTACCTCAGTTGATTAACTTGCATTAACTCTTCCTCTTTTAGGTGTGGAAATTCCCTCCAAAGGCATGCACTAGCAACTGTAGTCTGGAGAGCATGGCCTGTGCCACAGGAGGACCTGTGTCCTTTGACAGTGGTAGAGGTACATGAAGGTGACAATGTTTACAGTGCAGTGCAGTGCTCGGTGGCATGTGCCTGCTCTTCTCAGGGTCTGATAGCATTGCCTTTCAGCCCTGTAGGGAGTTAGCAGAGGTATGCCCTCTGATTCTGCCTCACAACCTCCTACTTTATTGCCAGAGGCTAATGGAGGCAGGACTTCATGCTTTCTTGTTGGCATTTAACGCAAGGCCACCTCTAGCTGCAGGGCAGGGCTGAATTGTCTTAACTTCTGTCTAGAAGTCAGGAAGTGGATAGGAAATGTCAGATTGTTAGTGTTTGATCAGAGCCAATCTTTGCTTCAGCTTCTGGTGTTTTGTTTTTTAATTTTCTAGCCTCCTGTCAGTGAGAGTTAACAACGTAGGAATTTCCTCCGTGGAGAGAATCTGCCTTGTTCCCTTGATTCCACCCGGAGGCTTCCTGAGCATCATTGACTCTCTTCATTGATTTTTATTTTTGTATTCTGTTTCAGCTGTTTGGAGAGTGTATTCAGAAAATACCATAGGTTGTAATTTTTATGACTTCTTTTCCTTTTTTCTTTTTCTTGGAGCAAATAGTTGGGAGTAACAAAAATGCATAACTGAGGGCTATTGGTTGGCACTGAGGGGAAGAAGTTTGTCCTATCCCTTTGTAGTTTTGTCTTCTTTTATGATGCAGCAATTTGGGAGATTCATGGGGTTCCATATCAATAAAGAGAACCCAGTTTTGTTTTTGAAGCTGTCTTGGAGCCTGCAGAGGATTTTTTTCTGAGCATCAAAACAATAGTTGAGGCAGATCTTGAGGAGAGAATTCTAGTTTGTTTTGATTTCATCAGAGTGGCAGAATGCTCCAGGAAGACTTTGTTCATCATCTATTTAGTTCCAAGCTTTCCTTTGGGATCAGTTAGTTTATTTAACTTGTTCTTTTGGTGGACCTTGGCCTCCATGTTTTGAAGCAGGAAAATACGTTGTGTAAAATCTGTTCCACGGTTGGATGGAAAATTAGTATGAAATGAAGACATCTTCTAGGTAATTTGGAATTGTTATTACTTAGACTTTAGGAATCCCTTAAGAAATCCCCATTGTGTTTGCTGATATAATTTTCTATTTGGTTTTTGCCTTCATGGAAGTCTGAAGGTCTAGTTGTCAGCATTCACAACCAGCATAGAGCTGTACTTATTACTTATTTGTTTAGATAGATAGACCTGTTTATTCTGGTAGGTAGACGCTCACTCTGGGATGCACAAAAGGTTTTATAAGACAATACATGTGTTTTTGTATATAAGTACATATGCATGTGCATGTACACACATGTGATATGTATGTCCATGTGTTTCTGATTGTTGTACTGCATAAGTAAAGGAGGCTTTTCACAACAGGTCAGTAGTATAGTAGTATAAGGCATTTAAGGCGCTGACTTATGATAAAAAAAATCCCTGGCCCCTCTACCTTCCTCCCTTGTCTGTCTCCTTCTCTTGGATCACTTGTGTACCTCTGCCCAGCTCCATGCCAATCTATGTCTAACCTATTTGATCCCTCTCCGAGGCCAAAGACACAAAGGCAAATTATTTTCCCAAATCTTAACTCACCTTGGATTTTAGTAAGAGCAAATCCTATAGGACACACCATCCCCCAGATGAGCGTGAAGCTACCTCTTGGCACAACGTGGAGTAATCCAGTTCCTTTTAAAGTAGTCGTCTATTCATGCTCACACAGAGATGAGGGTGCTGTATTCTTTTCTTTCAGTTCCTACTTGGACCATTTCCTCTGGCTGATGTTCCTTACAGATAAATAGATCTGCTGGCTTTTTGTTGTTGTTGTTGTTTTGTTTATGAAGCAGTGGTGATGAGTTAGTCTTGTATGTATAAGCAGACATTCCTATCCCGGGAGCCCTTTGATTAGGGGTATTGTGAAGCTCATCTCTTTGTCTCCATCAGTGTCTAGGGCTGGAGTCATTGAACAGAAAATCTCAAGCCACTGAGTGCTGCTAGAGAATTTGTTTGATTTTCTTTGTGAGAACATTCTTACTTACCGTTTATGCTACAGCTGATTTATGTATAGTCCTTCGAAATGGGTCTCTCTCATGCATATCTTTTTCTTATCACAAGGTAGAGAAAATGCAAAGTGCCTAATGCACCGTATTTCTCCTCATCAGGCTGCAGGAGACAGGAGTGCAGTGCAGTTTGCTTTCTGCACTCATTTTTGTTGTGTGCTCAGAGAGCTCCAGCGGGAAGTTCCTGCTAACTAACGTCGTGCTTAATTGAAGTGTTGGTCTGTGTGCTTTACTTATCATTCCCAGGAGCAACTGGTAAAGATGTTTCCCTAAGATGTATTTACTATGTACTCAGGTGGTTTCTGCTATTCTCTGTAGTTTGTTTGTTTTTCCCCCGCCTTGAGCTAATTTCGGGTGCCATAGGCAGAGTGTAATAGGTGAGGAATATTGTTTATAAATAGTCATTAGACATATTTTCTGAATTGTATGTCATTCTGCGTATGAGAACTTATTGGCTGTTTCAACTGCTTCTGATTTGGGAAAGGGGGTGTTGGGGAATTGTGGGTGAGGATGCTTAGACTTCTTTCTTCCAGGGTGTGAATACCACAGAGCCCATTTATATGTAAATGAACTTAGAGGATCCCCTGTAGTGTTAGGACTGAAACTTTCTCAGACTTCAGGCTTCACTTAGATTTCCTTTAAAAAAATCATCCTTTATAATCAATCATCTGTGACCCAATTCATGTGAATTTGTGTTTCTGTCATTCTTGTCACTGCTGAGGAACATTTATGAGGCAGTCCTGTAGCCTTAGTGTAACAGTGGGCTAAGTATTATTATTACTCTTTGTCTGGTTCCCTCTAACACTGTTCCTCCTCTCTTAGAGATAATGTGGTTTCCAAAACTGTCCTCTGACAAGAGATGGGAACTGACTTTTCACTCTCTAGTCGTTGAAATAATTTTTTTTTTTTAATGAAAACTCTGTCCTGAATTTTCTTAAAGAAAGTTAGAGTTGCTGTATCTTCAATGTGAAGTGCTACATATGTTCTGCAATGTAACATTTTGGGATGCATCTTCTGAGTAAATGACTCCTGTGTGTGTGTGTGTGTGTGTGTGTGTGTGTGTGTGGGTGTGTGTGTGTGTGTGGTTGGTTGGTGTTATAGCAACATTCTTTGATTCCAAGGATCACAGGACAGAACTTATGACACTATTGCTACCGTAGATAGAATCCCAGCTTGAGTCCACACCAGGCCAATGCAGTTCCACGAGGGAGAGGTGTATTGTGGGGAAAACAAAGCGGGGGCGGAGAGAGAAGAAGAAGGGCGGAAGGTCAGGAAGGGTCTGCCCTTCCTTTAGACTGTGACATAATTGCTCACAGGTAAAGGAGGGAGGTAAACCAACTGGATGTTGGGAATGTATGGCCATTACCATGGCAACAGATGTGCGGGTCCCTGTTGCCTATAGGTGATGTTGGGGGCAACAGATGCGCTGGGTTTGGAGGTGATCTGCAACCAGCCATAAAGCTGGTTCCTGATGCCAACTGCTGCTGCTGCTGCTGCTGCTGCTGTTAAGTAAGAGAATTAATTGGTGTTTTTGTGAATTCAATGGATATACTAAAAAATCACATATACCCTTGAATCTATACATAACTGTAAGCAAAACTAATGTTAACCTTCCTTAATTTATTGGATGTTTATTATGCTTGGCTTTACATTTTCACTGCCACATTTAGTAGCCTAGGCTCTTCCGTAGGAGCACAGTGGGGTGGTTTGGCCGGTGCATCGTCAGCGTTGGGATTGTAACTGTGTTCCTCCCAGACTCCTTTCTTCTCTGAATTATCTCGCATATTTGTGCTTGCGATCTGTTTGGCTGCCTTCCACCATCTTTATGATCTCGTTAGCTGCAGTCCACCCTTCTCATAATCCGTGTAGTTGCATTCTTGCTCAGATGAAGGGAAAAATAACCACCGGGTAGCTAACTTCCCCTTCTGTCCCTCATGGCCTTCTCCAGCCCTTTTCATATTCAAGAACCAGTGTCCAGCCAGTCCTTTATGCGGGTGCTTCAGAGCCACTGGAGACTGAATAATTACATCCTCACCCTCTCACTGGAGTGCTAGAAGCACTCGCCTTGCTCCGAAGGTCTCAGCCTGTTCTGTGTCACTTTCCAGAGTACTGAAATCCTTAGCTGCTTTTCTTCACTTTCCGAACCAAGAAGTTCCCAGTTGACTTTAAGGGAGAGTCTGTCCCAGATTTCTGTCAGCAGCTGTTCCCTAGGTCATGTGCGTATGCTCTTTCGAGGTGTTAAAGCATCTCTTTTCGCCAAACGGTTTACTGGAGCCTCCAGACCCATCCCTTTTTGCTTTTGTTTAAACCAGCTAAGAAATGGAGAATAAGCAAAGTTAACTGAGTTTTCTAGGCTGGGAACCACCCGATGTAGGAGGTGTGCCTGGCTGTGCCCAGCAGTCGGGATTGTTCCAAAGAGCCAGGAAAGGATTGGAACCCGGGAGCCCAGATGCAGCGTTCCGCTGAACTCTGGCGATCGTCAGAAAGACGGAAGAACAGATAAGTGTGAGCATGTCGCAGCGATCAGGAAAATATTTCAAATGGAAAATAAGGGGACACGGGGCCAGAGAGGATTTAATGTGATGAATTAGGCACAGGAACACTGAGCAGATCCTTTCGATAAAATTTCCTTTCCATGGAATGTGAGAAACATTCACTTGAAGTGAAATGCCGTCCTTGATAGGTACAAGTACCAGCTCTGTGCTGGGATAAGTAACAACGTAGGTTCCTTGATCATCTGGACACTGAAACGTGGTCTCTTAAGAGTGTCCACAGAATCCTGACGGATGGGCGTGTGATTCCTTATCCTTACCTTCGTGCAATTTTGAGTCTGTTATGAGTTGTGATGGGAAGAGAGAGGATGGGTTTGTTAAGGCTAGAGAGATGGCTCAGCAGTTAAGAATGCCTGCTGCTCTCCCAGAGCACCCAAGCTTGGTTCCAGTAAACATGTTGGATGGCTTACAACGAACTTTAACTCCAAGTTCAGGAGTTCAAAACTGTCCGACCATGAGTGCCAGCATAAACATGGCACACCCAAACACACACACACACACACACACACACACACACACACACACACACAAATCTTTTAAAAAATGGTTGTTGGTGGGAGGTAGGATTTGGTCTATAGGAGTTGGTTCTCTTCTTTCCCCTGTTTTTGAGTCTGGATTTGAGATTTCTCAAGTGTGAGATGTCTGTTTTCATTTGGCTTGGCCATGTTGTTTCATTGTGCTTTTAGTTTTATTTTTTTTCAGGTGTAAATTCCCTTTAGAAGAAAGGGGTAGAACGTTTTCTTGTATGAAATAAATTGCTGAACTAGTCATTGTGTTCTTTTTTTTTTTTTTTAAATCGTGTCTTTGTCTCTTGGTTCCTTTCCCTTCTTCGTGGTATACTTAGTGTAGCAATTGCTCAGATGCAGGACTCCACATAATCAGAGTTTGGGAGAGCTGGGTGATTGGGCCTATTTCTATCACTGGGTAACTGGTCATCACCTCTTTGAGGGTCAGCTTCTGGGCTCTGAAGCCACTCACTGCAACTTGTAGCAGAGATCAGGTCATGCTCTACTCCAGCTGGAGGAGGGACGCCTCCTCAAGATACGTGTTTCAAATGACAGTCAAAACGTAATGTTCCTTCCCAGTTGTAGGCATGGTCAGTTGGGGAAACCATCATTTTAAGGCACCTCACTGTAAAACAGTTGATGACTAGACAACTGCTTCCACAGTCCTGGAAATTTTATCGGCTGGGGAGTTACTAAGTCCCTTCCCTTCTGAAGTTGCCTTTACCTGGAAGATAGGCTTTGGCGACACTTTCAATGGTACATGGCATAACTCCTAATTTTGTAGGATGATGGAGGTCTGGTTTTACCACATGGGTGTATTCGCTGGCCATGGTGTAACCACTCATCCTTTGCCTGGGAAATGTCTTACCTTCCACTAGGCTTTCTCTATGACTTTTCACCTGTTGTGTAGCTAACTAGCCATCTCCTGAAGATGCCTGCCTCCATGCTATGTATTTCCAGTTCCTGAGGTGTTACTTCACATTCCCAGGGCTGTTTTGTTTACTTGTTTTGCTTCTGGCCGGCATTCAGAAATTCTGCTGCTCCAACCTCCGAAATGCTGCCTTCGCAGGTGTGCACCACCTCAGCCAACCAAAATGTTCCCCTGGAGACTTCTGTTTCAAGCCTTAATACTTTATACATTGAGTTTCTTTTTACTTTTCTTCATTTCCTTTTTTGTTTGTTTGTGTGTTTGTTTTGGAAACAGGGTGTCATGGAGCTCAACCTGGCCTCATACTTGCTACATGAATGAGGGTGACCTTGAACTCTTGATCTTGCTACCTCATGGTGCTCGGATTGCATCTGTGGCTCACAAATAATTGGCAGTATTGAAGATTCTCAGGTGCTGCTCTAGACCAAGTAAATAAGCAATCTGTGTCCGATGAAGCCTGCTGTATATAATCGGCTGGATCTTGGACTCATGAGACCTCCAAATAGGATTAATGTCCATTAAATACTTCATATTTTCAGTCTTTTTTTTTTATTTACAGCTCATTCACTGTTTATCCTAGAATAGGAGAATAGTTGACTTAGACTTTTATTTTTTAATTAAAAAAATATCATTGGGTTGTACATTTTGGTGCTGTTTTACTTTGAAGCTAGCAAGTTCTAGCAAGCACTATTAAATTAGTGCTGATTAAATTTTCCAGTGACACAATGCAAACGCAATGTATCTCTAATATTTTATGTGTGGAAGAATGTGCTTTTTTACTAAATGACTCAATTAGTGTTTGCTATCTCAAATGACACTTGACTTAACTTTAAAAGTATTAGCTGTAAGAAGGAATTAATAAAACCATTTGAAGAAGTTTCCAGTGTCTTCTTTCTGTGCCAGTTAGAGAAGACTTAGGGGTTTGTGATATGGTGGGGCGGGGGAGGCTAGAGGTGGGGGGGAGCTCAAGTTGGAACATTGGAGCTCATTAGCATCTTTCAAACCCTAATGCTCTTTTGTCTCAGATAGATTTATTACACTGTCTCTCTCTACAATTCACTGCAGTTGTTTGAAGGCACAGTGGGGACGAACAAAAGAGATATATGACCCCTGAACCAATTAGCATAGCTTACAATGTTCTTAATAGGTTTATCTACTGTATATGAGACTTGGGAAAATGACTTAACTTTTATGCTCCTTCAATCCTGGGGGAAGTCTTTCAGTGTCAGAGCCTTTGTGTTACCCACAAAGTAAACCTCACTTGTTTGATTTTCAGCTCTGAGCTAGAAAACCTTCTTTACTGTCTGATGGCTTCAGGGATCTGCTGTCATTATTGAAGTTGTTTGCATATTTGCATAGGTTTTGTGGATGTGTGTGAAGAGATCCATGTGACTTTGTCCCGGGGTCCTGCATTACCTCAGCTGGTGTGTGGGACTCAACACAGGCTTGCAGTTTTGTTCAGTTACTGTGGATTCCAGTGGGGTGCTCTTTTTTCTCTAGACTCCCCGTAGCCTTGATCTTTTGGATTTTCTCTCTTTCTTTTTTGTTTTATGTGTCATTGAAATTTGGTTCATCTTTTGTCCTTGAAAAATATAAAGGATGCATATTTCTCCCATAGTCTTCTCACATCATGTAGAACAACAACAATGTTGGGGAAAGTAAACTAAGATATACTGTTAGTGACATTTCATACCTCAGGCAAGCCTTGCCTTGTATATCCACAGAATGCTCATTTCACACGTAAGTGGACTGTACATCTTGACTCTTTTGCTGTCTTATATTATATGGTTTTATTCCATCTTAGGTCCAAAGAGGTACTCGTATTTGAGTCTTTGAGATGTTGGTGTGTGTGTGTGTGTGTGTGTGTGTGTGTGTGTGTGTGTGTGTGTGTTGCTTCCATTCACATGTTCAGGTGATCCTCTACCTGCGTTTATTTACCTTTCTTTTTTTTTCTTAACCCATGTTTACTTACACGTTTTTGTTCTAGTTTGTGACATTGGATTTAACCTAAAACGAATATAACAATTTTTCTCCTGAAAAGAATTTCAGAGATTAGCACATGAAGGCGTGCTAGTCCCAGTGGTGGCTGATCTCAGAGATGCTATTTAATTGCCCTAAATCACAATCTTTGCAACCTGTAGAAAAAAAGAGAAGAGCTATGGAATCCCTATGAATATCTACCTATCCAAAGTCTTGGGTAGCAGTTTCTGTATTATAGGAAGCACTCGGATAAAGGCTGGAGAGATGCTAATAAAACATTTTTGGGAAATATACAAAAAATGCACGGGATCACAAGGATCATGGAACAGTTTATTCTTTTAAACTCACTTGAATCACGGAGGCTAAGTGATTTTATTGTGAGGCAGGGTATTTGTTTAATGCATGGTAGCTACAATTTGTAGACAATCCTTAGTGACATCCTGATTGTTTGGTCTTTATTTAGCCTAGTGTTTGGTTCTGAGGGATAGAGATTGGTTTGCTTTAAATGATGGTTTGATGGTTGCTGAGGATACTGCGTTTGCACACATTGCCTCAAAACTGAGAATAATATATAATATTGATATTATTATCATCATCAAAACTAGAATAATAATATTAGGAGTAGAACCTTGAGATGTCAAGCCAAGGGGACTTCTGCATGAATGGTTTCTTGGCTACTTTGGATCCTTGACTTTTCATTCTCTGCAACTGAGATGAAATGTTTTTCTTTTTTTTTTCTTCATAAATCACCATGCAGACAAAGACAACAGGTGTATAGCGAGGGATCATGATAAAGTGATTTTCCATGCCTTTTTTAATGCTGTAGATTTCTCTATTATCAACAGTTTTGACCTTTAAGAGGTAGTCTGTGACTGAAAACACAAGAATTGATCATGGCAGCAGACTCAAATTGGTGCCAGCCACATAGCAGGCAGTAGAGTGTGGACCAGGGATGGGTATGAGAGGCTGGCTATCGAATTATGGCTGTGAATGGACTTTAATAACATGAAGCTCAGGGGCATTATTAGAAAGAGGCTGTGATTGTAGCCAAAGACCTGGCCAGATTAATTCAGCCCTGTATTTCAGCAGAAGTGTTGAGAACTCCAGGGGGCTTGGGGTGGGGAGACAAAGCTGGTTACTAAGGTATCTGGAAACAAGTCTGAAGAATGATTTTATTTGCTGTAAGGAAAAAAAAAGTTTTATAATAGGGCTCAACACCAGCTGAAGGCTCTCATGGCAAAATTGTGCCCTTTTGCTTCTAGTTTCAGCTGGGAAAAAGTTTCAGAAGAAGCGAATGGCATTCCTCCAATACATGCAATGGGCAGTTATTCCTTGTCTTTCGATGTATATTTTAACCAATTCAATAGCTTCCTTTATTTGAGGGAAAAGAAACATAGCATTGTATTCCATAGTTTAATTGAAATGTTGCTCTAAAAATCGCTTTGTTAGAGTGATTAGTTTATGGGAAAAGTAGAATTTTGATAGTGTGTTTAGTACCATTGCTCTCCATGAGCGAGACACTCAGTTCAGCCTGTTGTACTGAATATAGAATTAGGAAGAGTTCTGTTTATCCTAAAAAGAAGTAATATTTCAAAGGAGCGATCTCTGCAACCATTGGAGAATGGCTTTATAAATGCATGGTAAAGAACTTTAGAAACCACTTCAGTACACACTTAGCTGATGAGGTACATTTTATTTCAAGTGAAAAGGAATAAATGATGTTTTCTTTTTCAGCATGTGGTTACTTTGTGTTAGCGTTCTTGCTTACCTTTCCTTATTTTGATAGTGCAATATGGTTTAATAACGCAGCGCTTGGCTAATGTGGCCTTTTCACGTGTTAGAGCCCCGATGATGGCAAGGAATTAGGTTGAGACCTCACAGTCCTCTGGAGCCATTTCACATCCTGGGTATTATTGTAGCCCCTTGATTGAACAGTGTTTTAAGAAAGTCAGATGGGGCTGTGTTCAGATCCCGCTGTGCTGTGCTGTGCTATGTAGGTATGCGATCTCAGAGAATTTAAATTTACTTCAACATGGTTTGTTAACGATTGAACACTACCTGAGAACAAAGAACTCACTGGAAGAAAGTTCCCCTCTCTTGGATAGTGTGTTTTAATGTACCAAGCACAATGATTGGTATTTAATACATATGTATAAATGTAGTTGAATTACACTTTATCTCATGCCTTTACTACCTTTTGCTATCTTGGTACAGCCAAATACTTGTATTATCCAATAATATTTATTCCTCTTGATTTTCAGGGAGTTTTGTTACCCCTAAATTTAAAAAACAGCTCTGAGCATGTATGTGAAAATATGTCCTACAGTATTCTGCCTGTACTTGGGCTTCTCCGGCTCATTCCCAGATGCTTCCTCACCCATTGATGCTCCACGTATGTTAGCACATGCCTAAGTGTGCAAAGGCACACTCAACCAGAAGGACTCATTACAGATGAATACTGTTGAGCCACTGTATTCAAGATTTTAACCACTGACACACTACACCATACAGAAAATGTCTCGCAGGAGCAGAACTCCACTTCCTCTTATATATGGGTAGCAGGATGTTTTCAATGGACAAAAGATTAACAGAATGAGGTAAAGAGTTCAGTATAGTAAGGAAAAAGCACATAAAACACATGAAAACCATGGGTTTTGTTTGCTCCAGGGACCATCTTCGAGTCAGGCTTCTGCATTCCCATGGAGAAGGCTCTGTCTGCAGGTGGTGGTGGTGGGGACAATCAGTTCTTTTGGCAGCCATTGAGAGTTTGGAAAGACATGATAGGGTCATTCTGTATATGATGTTCAGCCATTAGAAACTACGTTTAACTCTTGATGGTCCAGGCTTCAGACCTTGTGAGAAGGTCTCAAGCCAGGCAGGACATTAAACCTAAGGTTTATAGCGTGATTACCCTTTGCAGCTAATATCCACTTATCAGTGAGTACATAGCACGTTAGTCCCTCTGGCTCTGGGCTACCTCCCAGGACATGGGGAAGAAGGAGTGTAGGAGCCAGAGGGGTCAGGGGCCCCACAAGAACACAGGGCCCACAAAATCAACTGAGCAGGGCTCATAGGGGCTCACAGAGGCTAAAGTGACAATCAGGGAGCCTTTATGGGTGTGACCCAGTGCTCTCCATAGCCAGTTGTTATAGCTTGTTCATATTATGGGACTCCTAACAGTAGGAGTGGGGGCTGTCTCTGAATCTGTTGCCTGCTTTTGGGACCCTTTTTCTCTTACTGAATTGCCTCATCCAACCTGGATATGAGAGGGCATATGCTTAGTCTGTTAGGAAGAGAACAGTGGAGGAGTAAATCTGGGAGAGAGAGGGAGACTGGCAGAACGAGGAGAGATTGGGCACAGAGGGACTCCTCTGTCCTCCCATGGTCAGGTTTAGTATTTCTGTCAGAGGACTTACCTTATGAGGGAGTGCCTTCTTCAGCAGCCTCTTTGAATCCCAGCTGAAACAGCTCAGTCAGTTCTATGCAGATGTAGGATGTCCTGATTAGGAAGGGTTGGATGTAATCGGGGTTTGTCTAGTTAAGTGTTAAGTGTAAGTTAAAACTTACCAGCTCCAGATTACAGGCCTGGGCAAGGCATTTATTAGTAAGCCCTGGTGTCCTCCATTGTAAAATGAGGATATGGAAGTTTCTATTTTATGATTAATGGAAGTCTACTGAAATCATCTTGTGAATCCAGGTAATTAAATCAAAAGGTAGCATGTAAGGACATCACAGTGGCTAAGTTGGTTTGGCAGGGAAGTCCTTTTGCTGCATAAGTCTGACAACCTGAGTTCTATCTCCAAACCCACACAAAGGAGGAAGGAGAGGACCAACTTCCTAAAATTGTCTCCAAACTCCACACACATGCCTTGTCCCATGTATGGCCCCACAAACACACCTCCTACTTATCAATAAATGAACCGATTTAAAGTATAAAGGCAGATCTATTTGAGGTAAGGTTGAATGGTGTTTCATGCTATAATTTATGCCAGGATTAGAAACAATTATCTTTAGTTTTTTTTTCTTTAGTGCCAACTAATCATTCATATATATCTAGTGTTTATAATTTACTGTTTGTATTGTCCACAGCATTATTTCTCCTGTCTTCTAATTATTACTCACTTTCAATAGCAGTGTGGGCATTTTGTAAGTGATCGGGATTTTTATTTATACTGTTGGAAAGCACTTTGATGAAACATTTCCCACTCAGCCTAGACACTAATGTGGAGCGGTGTGCTGTTCCCAGGAGTCTTATGATGTTTGTCCTCAAGTGACTGGAACCAAATTCTTCATGAAAATGACTACATGGAGCCTCTTCTGGGGTGTCATGATATGATACGTGGAATTTTTACAAGCGCCATTTTCCTCAAGTATCAGAATATATCTTGGTTTCTGTGTGAAATAAGTTCAAGGCAGACAAAAGAAACAAAGTCATTTTAAAAAGCATCTATGAAAATGTCTCTGGGGATCTCCATTTTCCCTTTTTTGTGTGTTCCACAGTAAATCAATTTGTAGATAATACACTGTTCTTCTCTTCAATTTGTAAATAATACACTGTTCTTCTCTGACAGTGGCTCGCTGGCTCAATTGTCCTTTTTAATCAGTATTTCTCAGATAGCTTATGTAGAAAGAACCACGCCAACATTATGGTGGAGTTTTGGCAATGTAAATAAAATACTATTGAACTCGTCATTGTTACGTATAATAGCTTTTCCTAAAACTTTACCAAAGTGCCTTATGTTACAGAGTCCTTGCTTTTGATGCAAATGACCCAGTTTTCCTTTTAAAATGTGTAAGCCCTCCCCAAATCTTGGTGATGTTCTGGCAAATGCTGATGTTCCTTACTTATAGAATCAGTACCCTGACCCTGGTTTCCATTTTCACCAACCGTTCTGCTTGTTTGTCCCTGGGAAAATGTGTCCTGTATTGCCGTCAGCCATACTGGACCTGGGCCCACGTGCATGACCTCACTTGAACTAGATTACTTTTTTAAAGACACTCTAGTCAATTAGTGACACACTTTCAGATACTATTGGTGGCTTGATATTTTCTTAAGGGGAAACCATTTGACTAATAATAGGCATTATGAACCCTTTAGAGTGGCTTATTGTGGTGTATTACCTGTACCACCACCGCTTCTTGGTGAGGCCTAACTCTCTCCTAACTGCCACTAGTTAGTTATTCTTTTCATTGGGCAGGAGTCCCAAGCCCCACTTGGGTTCTCTGACTTTTTGTTGCCCATATTAGAATAAGTAAGATGAGTCATAATTAAGCATAATTTAATATAATACATGCCTGCAGATATAAAGCACACCATTTAGGGATTTAAACTTGGGAGTCTGAATCGGTATCCTATCTTGTCTCTAGTAACCTCATGACCTTGGTCAAGGCACTCACATCTTCTACACGTTATCTTCTTCATGGAGCAGCCATAATCCTGCCTTCTAGAGAGAACTGCTTGTGAGATAAATAAGATAATACTCCCAATGGCCTAAAGACAGTATCTGCCCTTTTTGTCTGAGTCACTAAATGAGTTAGCAAGACAGTAAACAAAAAGATTCGCTGCCCGTGGATTGCTGAGAAGCAAGCATTTATCAGCGTCTCTGGAGGCATCTGGCTCCTTACCTTACAATGTATTTCTTTCATCCATGTCTGCTACAATTATGGCTCTGAGACACCCTCTCACTACTCTGATTTTTTTTCCCCTGTCTGAATAGTCGGTCTCAGGACTTGGCACCCAGCTGGACATCAGAGCCTTTCTTCTCATTCAAGCTGTTTCCATGATTGTGCTTTCAAAGACAACTCATTTTTATCATCAAAGTAGATTGTTTGAGGAAAGGGGGTGGGAAAATATAAGAATTCTTTCAGGCTCCTAAAATAATAAATGCAAGCCAACAACCCCCAATCAGTGGAATTTGACCAGTTTTAGTGTGCTCAGGCAGTGAATTTGGAAACGTATCATTTAATCTCATTGATGAAATAATGAAAATTCCCAAGCAATACTTTTCTTTCTTCTTTTCCCAGAGTGTAAGGAGAAAATAGGACTTTTCTGTATTGGTCTTTAACTGGTAGAGTTGAACTCTACACAACCATATTTTTTATGCTGTTGTTAGCATTTACTTGGGAATGTGGTACATATTTATACGTGGCTTAGTACTTTCCCTGTTGGCTGTAGATCATTATTAAAAGACAGAAATGGTGATAGATCAAAAACACACACTGGTATATTCAAAAAACATGTGAGTACATGTTTGGATTAGAGCCTGTATTTCTATAACTTTTATTTATTTGTTTATCAACTATATTAAAGTTCTCTTGAAAGGGAAGCAATGGTTTAGTCAACTTTGATATGGTAGCATCATGGTATTTTAAGGATCTCTAAGTGTGCCATTATGTATTAGAGTTCCTTGTATGAGACTGAGAGAGTGTTTAGAGAAACAGGGCATGGGGTATGAGTTAATTCGCTAAAGGCATTTGAAGTATAATTCATTTCATATATTCATATGTAATAATAATAATAAATAGTAATAATAACAATAACAACAACAACAACTTAACAATAATAATAACTTTTTTCTTAATGGCTGAAACCGATTTTGACAATAGGGAGGCAAGAATTACCGGTGAAAGTATGGCATATCCCAAAGTGAGTTAGTTGCCTGGTTTGATGAATACGGTTTAGATACAATTCTGAAAAGGCAGAGTGAGAACCAGTTGTATGAGATTGGGAATAGTGAGCTAAGGAACTGAGTCTT
The DNA here is from genome assembly GCF_011064425.1 of Rattus rattus. Lineage (NCBI taxonomy): Eukaryota > Metazoa > Chordata > Mammalia > Rodentia > Muridae > Rattus > Rattus rattus. The sequence goes on along the minus strand of NC_046154.1, from coordinate 183,763,120 downwards.
CTGATAGAACCCTAGGAACAACTTCATCATGTTGTGTTTTAAGATTAGTCTGGAAGTGCAAGGTGCCTAGGGCAAGTGATCTGGGGACCTGGAGAGCCTTTAAGGAGCTTCCTGTCTTATAGTCACCACAGCCTGGGCATTGTTACTGAAGACTGGAGTGTAGAGATAATGTGTAGGATGTTTGCATCATTCTAACAGAACGCACACTAGCCCATGAGAGGAAATTAAAGGTCACCCTGGTGTCTCAACCCAGGATGTCTGCAAAGACTGGACACCCTTTACACATCCAAGAGTGCAGGAAAATGTTATGTTTACAACAGCTTGGGGTGGTGAGGGTGGCAACATGGTATCCATGGACACAGTGTGGCAGTATGGTATGCGTGGACACAATGTGGCAGCATGGTATCCATGGAAATGTGAGTGAGACTTGGTAAGAAGGATCCACAGTGAGCTCATGGTCCTTGAACACTGACAAGATGAATGAGTTCCTTGGGGGGAGGATGCTGTTGGATGCAAACAATAGCTTTAGAAATCACTCTGAGAAGTGGAAACCAAGGAGAGAAGCAAGCTGTAGAGCACAGCATGTGCAGCCTCACGGGACAGTGGCAGAGAAGGTCCTAAGGACACACAGTGGTGCGCACAACCTGGTCTCAGCTGGAGGAGGGGGATCCGGTCACATTCAGAAAAGTTCTTCTAGAGTGATCTAGATCAAAAGCATCCTGTTGACTTTTTTTTTAACCCCTGTCTTTGAGCGGTTTTGGAATTTCTTAAAAGGAGAAATCAGGATGTGTTCTTTTTGTTACTTGAACTATTCCTGAACGATGTCTTGATGTTTGTAATGAGAGGTTTGAACTGAAGGTCCCAGAAAACAACAGCAAAATGTCAGCACCCTCCTCAAGCAAGCAAGTAAGCAAGCAAATAAGACAAAACAATAAAAGGAAAACCCAGTTGTAAGCTAAAGATAATTCCAGACAAAAGAACTTAATTATTTTGGGCTAGCTTAAGAACAACTGTTTGTTATTCCTTGTTTTTTCAATGTGCTAAGGGAACACTAGCTTCTACTAACTCAAGATTTAAGAATGCAGTCCATTAACACCTCAAACCAGCAGTAGACTTTTCCAGCTTTTGCTCTCTAGAAATGATATGCTTTGATACCTGGTTTCTATTTTGGGGGATGGGGTTCAGGGGTGGGTGGGGGTGTGTGTGTTGCAGTTGCCAGTTAATCCTGCTAAAATCTTCCCGGCAGTGGTGACGTGTGTTCCTCGCTACCTGCCCCAATGTTCTGGGTTCTGGAATGAAACGCATACATGCACACGCAAACATACATGCATGCAACCTTATAATTTAATATGCCTTAAACAAATAAATGGTTGAGCCACTTCTTAACCTCCACATGGCTAAAACATTCTCCCCTCCAACTCATCACTTACTAAAATCTATATTCCATCTTCATGATCCCCAACTTTTATATGCTGGCTATGCTCTCTTTTCTATACCTCTCAGGACTGGCCACTGCTCCTCTCCTGGCATGGCTGCTCTATCTCATCCTTCCTCACCACCTCCCTTACCCCAGGAATCCTAAAGTTCCACCTCTGTCTCTCTTCCCAATCATTGGCTGCCAGCAACTTTATTTACCAATCAAAACCAACTCGGGGCAGGGAAGTAGAATATTGGAACATGGCTGTATTTATGCTCTCCTTTAGTACATGGGTCACGAATATATTGTATTTGTTCTTTAAAAAGTCACATTTCATAGCTTCTCCTACCGAATCATGTTCAGCTCAGGAGGCCTCCTGGATATAGGCTTGCTGAATTTGAAGGCATTGTTATGTAGGTCTTCCAATTCTAAATAACTAATGGAAAATTCAGAAATATTCTAGAAACAGATGTGCCACACCTCACTCGTGGTGGTGTTTTAGTCTGTGGGGCTGGCATATAAGGAAGTTTGTGTTCACTGCCGGATGAATTTTCTCTTAATAAAAGGATTCACCCAGGGTTCCTTTAATTAGGTAGCTTACCCAGTGTGCTTAAGTGTTTGTTTCCAGACCATTAACTCCTTGACAGAAGACTGGAGAGGCATAGAGCTTATTAGACCACGGTGTTACAAACAAGCCTCTAAATTTTATTGTTCATAATGGAGCAAAAGAAAGAAATGACTAGTTCAGTTTTATTCACCATCAGTTGTTGGGGAAACGCCATGTGATTTTCATATAGGGTGAGAAGACTGCCACTGTGGGAAAGCAAATTCACTATGTTTCAGTTTTATATTGGCCAAATAGATGCATCCAGGGGGGGAGGGATCCAGTATGGATTGACTGCTTCTGTGGTTGACACAAGCAGAGTTCCTGAGTCTGTTCCTGAAACCGAGGAAATTCGGTCTCCAAATGTGAGGCAAAATTAAGTGCGAGACAGAATTTACCCGCACAGAAATCACTAATAAGCATGACACGTTATTTTAGGACAATGAAAGTTAATGGCCCTCAACCTTTGGGTTGTGACCGTTTTGGTATCCTGTGTATCAGGTATTTGCATTATGATTCATAACTGCCAAACCACAGTTACTAAACAGCAGTGAAAATAATTTTATGGTTGGGCGTCACCACATGTGGAATGGTGTTGAAAGGTTGCACTGTTAGGAGGTTTGATATCACATTCTTTCTCTAACAAATGACAGAATATTATAGAGTATAGACGATGATGGCTCCTAGAAGACCAACTTAAATTGGGTTTCAAGGTGTAAAAAATAGACTAAGTGAAAATGAACTGAAACTTAATAAACTGGATGGATAATTGAAAGACCCAGTTCATATTTATAGCTACCTGCAAATTATTTGGCCCTTTATAGAGCATCCTTTTGAAATCTTCGAGTCTTATTTGAGACCATATACTACTGGCTTGTACGGACTTTAATTGGTTGCAGAAATTGGCATCTCTAGATTTAGGTTTTGAAAGGAAAATGTTTATAGTTACTTCTCGGTGGGGGGATAAAAAGCAATAGAGAATACTAATAAAAGTCGAGCCAAAATTTCATTAAGATTCCAGATACTCCCCAGTAGAATTTATTAACTAGATTATCTAGAAACAACATGAACTTCTTGGAAAAGTTTCAGAAGGGGAAAATACGTGGTGATATTGTTCGTGTACAGTACATCATCTTAAAAACTGTTTTCCCTGAAAACTGTTGGGTTTGCTTGAAAAATGCTTGACAGTATAATTTTATTTCTCTCTGTAAGGAGATAATACGGTGACGGCAAATAGCTTGTGTGGTGCTTTGTCGTTTAGAACAACCCTTTTATGTTTGTAATCTTACTTAATCTTTGAAATAACCATCTAGTAAAATATAATTATTGCTGTCAGTTTGTAGATAGGGGAGGGAGGTAGGGCATTCAGAAAGTTAATCATTGAGCATAGTAGACCTTTACTCCTTCAGTTTGCTCATTCATTTTTCAGCGTCTTATTGATCATATTTATCTCCTGGAACGTCCCCTATTAGTAATGGAGCCCAAACCTATACCTGTATCTTTTAATTTCTCTCTCTGCATGCTTCCCTCAGTGTTTGATAGTCTTTTTTCCCCATCTTTATTAAACTGGGTATTTCTTATTTACATTTCAAATGTTATTCCCTTTCCTGGTTTCCAGGCCAACATCCCCCTAACCCCTCCCCCTCCTCTATATGGGTGTTCCCTCATCCTATTACCGTCCTCCCCCCAACAACCTAGTTCACTGGGGGTTCAGTCTTGGCAGGACCAAGGGCTTCCCCTTCCACTGGTGCTCTTACTAGGCTATTCATTCTACCTATGAGGTTGGAGCCCAGGGTCAGTCCATGTATAGTCTTTGGGTAGTGGCTTACTCTTAAACGTAGTTCAGAATTTTCTCACTTATTACAATAAGCCCCTAAATACACCTAGACTGAGTGTGACATCAGGCTCTAGTTTGTCATGAGTGCACTTTATTTGGTCTCCGTCTACTAACACTTTTATACAGGGTGCGGCTTCCTCACCTGCGGTCTCATTAGTTGCTCCGGATCACCTGTGCTCTGAAGACTGCAGGGTGCATCCCGGAAGTAAGTGACACGTTTTAAATTAGGTGCCACCCTGCGTGGCATGATAACGTATTAAGCCGTCTCAAGTCTCCCAGCCTTCATGTAGATCATTCGTCTGTCTCGTGTAGTCACACTGTGTGCTTCTCACTTTAAAATTATTAGTAGCGGTTTCCTTTTCTTTTCTTTTCCTGTTTTATATGTCCGTCAGATCCACGGTGGTTAGTGTGGCAGTGGTTAGAGCCCTGTAACCCACTATAGCTGAAGCGCAGCCTCCGGGCACAAACGTAGTGACCAGGGGCATTTGAATATATGAGAGGTAGTTAAGCAGTGGTTATAACTTTCCTATTGCGGAGACCCTTTGATAGGGCTCCTCATGTCGTGCTGACCCCCAGTCATAAAATTGTTTCTGTTGCTACCTCGAAACTGCCTTTTGCTTCTGTTATGAATGATAATGTAAAAAATCTCTGTGTCTGATCTGAGAAGAATCGCAACTCATGGGTTGACGGCTGCTGTAGTAAAGCGTTCCCTCCAATGGGATGGTGACTTTGTTATTGGTGCGTACCTATGGAGCAGAACGAACGAGATTTGATGCGTTCTGTGTTTTGGGGTGTAGGGTTGTGAGGGCTGTAGAATACATGTAGTGGATAGCATAGGCTAAACACAGGCCATTGGTCATCGGCTTATTGTTTTAACGTGTAATTTTGCAGAAGCGGAATTTTTTTTTTCTTGGCGATATCAAGTTAAAATGAGGTAATTTTAAACGAGAGCCGTGGGGGTGGGGAGAAAGAAGCAACTCTTCACCCCACCAGGACCTGGGTGAAGCGAAAGTTTCAAAAGTACTTTGTCAAGTTTGTTCTTCCTGCTTTATTCATGCGTGTGCACGTGGGGATGTGCATGAGGCCAGAGGAAGTAGCATTTTGGGTGGCAGTGAACCATCTATGTGCTTGCTGGGAATCAAATTCTGTTCTTTTGGAAGAGCAATAGATGCTTTTCACTCTCTGTAGCCCTCATTTTTTTTTTTTAAATGTGCATGTGTTTAGTAACAGTGAATGAATCTATTCACATAATAAGGAAATAAAGGTGTTACATCTGATCACACGTAATTTGTACCAGGACAGGGGAGAAATTTCAAACCTTGGTTCAATGAATTTTTGAGTGTCGACTTAATTTTGGGGGGGGGGATTTTAGAAAGACAAGAGAATTGAGCAAAGCACAGACCCCGACCCTCCCTATGAACTTTCCCTGGTTGGGGAGAGATGAGGGCATCTGCATTATTGAAGGAGTAAAGTGAGGGAAACAGACTGGCTTTGAACTCACAGAGACTCCTGCCTCTGCCTCCCAAGTCCTGGGATCAAAGGAAAGGCGTGTGCCACCATTACCTGACTCACCTTGAACTCTTGTAGTAACCAGGTTTTGTGTTGTTTCTGCACTTAGCTCCTACCTGTGGTGTTAAATATTAAAAGAGGAACGCACCATTTCATGCTAGTGCCTGCACTGGTGGGCCACATGGCACCACTGGGCTGTTCTGATCTTCGCAGACTCTCTGGCCTGGAGCTCCTGAAATGTCTCCACCCGATTTGCTAAGTTCAGTGGGCCACTGCCGCGCCAGCCCCATACGTGGGCTGCTCATCTTACTGTTTGCTGTCACAAATCCCTATAACCGGATACAACCAAAACTCTAGAGGCTTGTGATTTATCAAGCAGATTTATGTCAGTGAATACTCACCCCACAAAACATCCTCACAATAAACTCAGAGCCAATTTGGTTCTTCTCAGCTTTATGCATTCTGTACTCTCTCAGAGTCCTCCGTCCCTTACATTCTCAGTACTTCCGGCATTGTTCCCAGTCTTAGCTTCTTGCAGTTTCTGCTTTTGCTTTCTGAAGCTCTTCAGTCATGCTCCAGGGTTACACCTCAGAGCTCTGGGTATCTGCTTGGCTTCCTCTGTTATAGTTCTGAATGCTTGGTGTCCATATCTTTTGGTGAACCTCTGGAATTCCTAATTGCATCCCTGACACCGCTGCTCCTTGATGCTGCTCTAACTGGAAGCCTAGACTCTGCCTCCAACTCCTGCAGCCTATTTTTCCCATAATGAAGACCAGAAGTGAAAGACCGTTTGCGAGACTTGATGCTAATATTGTGTAACTGACACGGGATGTGAAGCCTCCCTTATAGCCCAGAGAGTATAGAAATGGCTTGATAGATATTTTTAAAATGGAAGAGAGGTGTGGCCTCCCTGCACATGGACTGTAATTTTCCATAACTCATTAGCACCTTCACATGTGCACAAGTTCTGGTTCTACCTGCTACAGACGTCATAAGATTTATACCAACATCAATCATGAAGTGTTTGGTTAGCAAGGGGTAAAGAATAGCTTTAGAGTAGAGAGGGGGTCCAGGGGTTCACTGAGCTCAGCCTGATGATACAAACGTGTAACTCAGCTGTCTGGAGGTGGACTCTGAGAAATGGGGTGGTGAAGGCTACCTCAGAGTACAGAAGTAAGTTTTGTGAGACGGTTTGTTTTAGATACTAAGAAGAGACGTTGATGATTAAGATCTCTAGGTAGTTAACGAGAAGGAAGACTGAATTATGACCACTTGATTATGGATAACATTTTCATAAAAGTCAGTGCTTTTCCCTCTGCAGCAAAGAGGCTTATACAGATCGCTGTCAAATGTTCCAATCTTCTTTTCTTTAAAGTGTAGTGGGAGAGATTTCCATTCGACTTGTATGCAAAAACACTGGTCCTGTGACTTCACACTGTAGGCTGGTTTTTTTTTTTTTTTTGTTGTTGTAAACATGGAAACCAATTATAATTTACATTAATGGGATGATTGCAAAAGAAAGCCAACATTTCACAAACAAGCTATTGACTCCCCAGTTGACTGTGCAATGTCCTCTTTAGACAGGAACTTTTGTAGTTTCTAGCAGGATTTTTAATGAAATTGGAACTTACCGTTCTTCATTTATTTCATAGGAATTCTTTGTTGTCCTTTTATTTTGTGGTAGGCCTTTTCTGGGCATTGTGTGTCTTGTTTTCAATAAGGACTACACTCATTTGGATTAATGCAATTTTCAGTAATGTATTTTATATTTAGTAGGAATCCACTGATTTGATTTTTCCCTAGACATACTTCTTACTGTGTCGTTTTGTGTTTACTCTAATCCATGTGGCTACAAATGTGTGGTTGTAAAAAAAATCTATATTGACATGAGGAATATTTTAAGGAAAGTACTTCAGCGTTTTATTACTTTTAATGGAATGACATAGCCTCATATATTGTTCATTATTTTAGATAATCAACATGTAATTCTTTACAAGCACTTAGAGTAACGTGTGGTAAGAGCCTATGCTCTTATGGATTATTGAGCCTTTTATGATATGAAATAAACTGCCACATATAGGCAATTTGACTGTGTTTTGGAAACTCATTGGTCCTTTCTGTGTCGTGTTGTGCTTCCCACCACCTCTTAACATGGGATTTTAGGAAAACAGTGAAAATGTTAGTCCTTTATTTTTTCTTCCTCAGTTTCTACTTCGTTTTCCTCATTGAAACACTGGTAAAATGGTAGCGGTCTAATGCTAGCTGTCAACAAGTATTATTTTAACTGTTCTCTATATAATAGTGATTATGTAGAGAGACTGATTCATGACTCATTACGCCTCTCAGGAGTTAAGAAAGATCATAGAGTAAGTGAGGAATTTGTTTTAAAGCAACAGCTGGATTGGGAATTGGTACATAGTACAACCTTTCCTTTTAATGGGTGGTTTTGACACACAGAGCTGACTTCTGACTAGAACAGGTATTTAAGGTGACATTGAATCAATTTGAAATGTAGATGAAAGTTCAACCAAATGTTTTATTAACTCGATCTATTGACTGTTTCCCATACTTGAGGAATAGTGATATCAGAGACAAAATTATTTTCTTCTTTTACATATGATAAAAGATTGTCTCCATAGGCTTATTGAAATCTGAGTGAGATGAGATTAATTGCTGACTGGATTGCTCTGTCCCTTAACTCCCCCCCCCTGTCTTACTTTCCTTTTATCTTCTGTATTTCTTTTCGGAAATTCTGGAAACCTCAAAGAAAATTATTAAGAATTACCTTCTCTTGAGCAGGTAATGTGGCAGATCCAAAGCATGGTTTATTTTAAAAACTTAAAGTAAAATCTTCAAAAGTGGTAAAATGACTCATACCATCTATTGGTAGAGTAGGGTGGTTTGTATCTTTGTGCCTGTGTGTCCCTCCTCCCTCTGATACAGGGTTTCTCTGCCTCGCCAATTCTGGGATTAAAGGTGCGTACCACCAGTCCCAGCAGGTTTGATTCTCTTACTAGATTTTGTTCATGTATATTTTTATTTGTTTGAATATAGTTAAGTTCAGATTTTAATCATTTTGTGATTTAGATTAAAAGGAAAAAAAAAGGTCAGGTTAATGCACTCACATATTCCCCAATCTTGGGATAATGGTATTATTATTTTTTCTATTTGTATGTATAACCTCAGCCCTGTAATTTTTGGGACGAGATCTATATTTAAAGTTTTCCTTACCTCTCTGTCAGATGTAATCTCGTTTCTGCTTATCTTTGTGGTGATTCAGCACTGTAAAGGCAGCTTGTATTCTCAGGCCTCTTTAGGGGGTCATTTTAGTCATGTTGAGTCTCCGTGGCCTCCTTCTTCTTCACACCTTTCCAGTGACCCCACAGAGAAGTGTGCTGTTCTTTCTCCAGAGCAGTAGCCTCTCAGGTAGTCAAGGTGAAGGTCCTATTTCCATTGAAAACTTTCCCTTTTGGGTAAATGACTCTTCGTTTTCTTTGTTCACATGAGTATTTGTTTCTAAGTCTTAAGACATCCTGGGCACCTTCTGGTGAAGTCTGTCATTTAATCAATGCCACATGTAAAATATGGCCCTAGATTGAGAACCACTGTGAGACTCCTGCCTCCCTTGATGTGTAAACTTTATTTCTATAATTTCACCAGGCATTCTGGCAACTCGTTCACACTGCTGGGCATGGGAAATTTCTTCCTATACCTTCTTTTAAATTTTTGTTGCTGTTACCTTTTATGTATGCAGTCATATTTTACCATGGTTTTAAGTTCTACTTTAATTTAAATCTGCTTATTGATAGCATGTCAGTGGATGGATCAACTTATAGTCTCCTTAAAGATTTATTGAGCTCCCGTTTGCCAGTACCTACATCCAAGTCAGTACTGCATCCTGGTGGATAATGAAGACAATACTCATTATTCATGTTTAGTATCAAAGCCTGTGTTTCGTTTGTGGTGCCATGCTGCATTGACGATGCTTTCAGAGAAGATGGTAAGGAAGAAGAAGATGAACATCGTGCCCAATTCTAGAGGATTATGATGTGCTGCCCTTTAGGCTCCCATGGTGATGTGTAAGGGATCTTGGTTTTCGGAGATTAATGTGGTCATGGTGACTGGAGCTCAGTCAGTCATTGGAAGCTGGATGATGTGTTTGCAAAGTCTGTTTTATCATGAACTCTGTTAGGACCTAACAGAAAAGTTAAAGCAGGGAAGACGTTTGTTTTCAGCACAGAAGCAATGGCTTTTGAGGAAGATCCTTCTCACTGTGTAGCTATTGCTGGAGGTAAATGCATCCAGACTAAATACTGTCCGTTTTTCGTCTGTGTAAGCCCGTGGAAGAATATCAGAACAGATGCAGTTGGGAGTGCTTCTAAGTTAACGTGTCATCACAGAGTGAGTGTGCAGTATTGGCAGGTAGTGTAAAAATCACGAGTGCCTGTTGAATAGATGTCATCTGTAGCAGTTTCATTTCTCAATATCGCCTTGCAGTGATGCTTGGGAAAGATTCTGAGAAAGGAAGGTAGGAATCGGCAGGGACACGTATGGGGGATACTTCAAGGAAATCAATCAAACTGAAAAGCACGAGAAGCACAATTACTGGGTATTGGGAGTGAGGGTTGAGGACAGGTACAAACCACAGCACTGTGTGAATTACTTGACTCTAAAATGAAGTGAACATTGGTGTAAGGAAGGGTTGTAACTGAACACACCCATGCTGCTAACAGAATTGGATGCCCCTTGTGTCTGGAAGATGGGGAGTTGGTCTTTCAGAGTGTTGCATTTGAAATACTGCACCCTTGGAGCTCTGCTGACAGTTGCGGACATTAGGCTTAAGTTTGAATATTAGTTACATAGATGCTTCTGAAGTACATACGGAAACAAGCAGTTGGTGCTCATGGAGAGGGGACAGAGTAAATGAGGGCTCCCAGGAGGGAGGACAGGACGTTTGTGTTGCAGCTTCGAGGCTGGCTGATCTCTAATGGCGTTTTCTCAATGTGCTGTGGGATATAGACTTTGGCCTGAGTAGTCTTTGAAGAATGCTGGAAGCATCCCATCCCGTCCCATCCCGTCCCGTCCCATCCTGTCCCATCCTCACCCTGTGAGTTAATGTCAAACACTAGGTTATTTAGACCAGATTCTGATTTTATTATCTCTGCCCAAGTTTTAGATTTACTTTAGACTTATCAGTCACACTCTTGACTTTTATTTCGGTTCCATTTAACTTACAATCATGAGAGTCAGCCCTCTGACCACTCCCATTTATAATCTACAGCTGAACTGAGCCCACTTCTCACTGCATGTTTTTAAAGGCCCTGTTTAGTTATGTTATTTAATTTTACCCAGTCTTCTTTATGCTTCTATAGCAGGTTCTGACACCAATTTTTGCTCCAAGGTACTTTAAAATTTTGTTTAATGGTGATGAGAAAATGTAACTTTTACACATGGACAGACCCATGGCTTCAGCTGCATATGTAGCAGAGGATGGCCTTGTCGGGCACCAAAGGGAGGAGAAGCCCTTGGTCCTGCCACAGCTGGAACCCCCTCCCCCCAGTGTAGGGGAATGTCAGGGTGGGGAGGCAGGCTGGGTGGGGGGAAAGGGGATAACATTTGAATGTAAATTAAAAAATATCCAATAAAAATGGAATATCTCAAAAAAAAAAAAAAGGACAAAAGAAAATGTAGCCCAACTTACTGTACTTTGTAGTGATTTATTCGGGAGTCCTGTGTGGTCTTTACAGTCTTCGAAACCCCACGGACTGAAATGCTTTTGGCACCGTATCAGGCTTATTAGTGTTTAACTTATTAGTGGCTTATTACATTTGGGGGTATTCACAGACATTCTGCTTTTAAATGCCATGTTTTTAATTATGAAAAATTTAGAGAAACAAATAAGAATCCCCCTGGGGCTTGATCTGACCTTAGATTTAACATTTACAGAGTAAATACGGCTCCTCTGACATTTAGGGTCAAGAATTGAATTCTCTATTATCTTTGAATTTTAATGGGATCATAACCATTCAGTCCCACTGTGGTTTATTCATGGGAATCTCCGCTTCACGTTTTATTGATGTTGGCATCTGCTCTGCTCAAGATAAATACATTTGTGCTTACTCAATCCTTGGAAGAAGCAGAAGTGGACATTTGTAGGCCAAAACATTTAATTAGCTGCGCAGTGAAGGTGTGACCCAGCAAACCTGAAGTGTCTACAGTGCTGAGATTGACGTGTGGAACCAGTCTGAGGGATAGTACCGTCCGTCCCCAGCAGAGAGTAGCAGCTGCATTGGCTTCTCTTCTCCAGGCCGACTCTGAGAAGGTGCATGGGCCGAGGTTGTTGTAGGCAAGATTTAGTCTTTTCTCCCTTTTTCCTCTGATGGAGAAGCACAAATCAATTTTGCTTAACGTTTCTTCCCTACCTGAGCCGACAGTGGTTATCTGTGTGCCTGCATGAGGAAGCAGAAGGCCGACAGAGTAAATACAATTAAGATTACTACATGTGGAAACACCTTTCCCCATAAATGGAAGCTATGGAAGCTGTTCATTTATTCATTTTTGTTGAGTTAAACACACCATTCTCTCTCTCTCTCTCTCTCTCTCTCTCTCTCTCTCTCTCTCTCTCTCTCTCTCTCGTGTGTGTGTGTGTGTGTGTGTGTGTGTGTGTGTGTGTGTGTGTGTGTGTGTGTGTGTGTGTGTGTATAAAGTGTATTTGCTTCAGGTTGTCAGACTAAATCTGTTCAAAATGACCAATTATAGCAGTAGCTAAAGTTCATTTCGCAGTTAACCTCCATCACCACAGACTTCATTTAAAATCCAGAGGCACCCATTTGATATGCATATGCAGTACCATCTATGCCCCTCATATTTGCATCAGGGGCTGCTTTATATGTGTTCCAAGTTTTTGAGCACCTTGAAGATTTTGGGTGACTGCCCTCAAAAACACATAGATGGTGCCCTGTGCATTCCCCTCCCCCTCTCCCCTCTCCCCTCCCCTCTCCCCTCCCCCTCTCCCCTCCCCCTCTCCCCTCTCCCCTCTCCCCCCCTCCCCCCTCTCCCCCTCTCCCCTCTCCCCTCCCCCCCCTCTCCCCTCTCCCTCCCCCATTCCCTCTTTTCTCCCCTTTCTCTGTGTCTTCCTTCCTTTCTTTTTTTCTTTTTTCTCCTTCCTTCCTTCCTCTCTCCCCATTTCTCTCTCTCTCTCTCTCTCTCTCTCTCTCTCTCTCTCCCTCCCTCCTCCTCCCCTCCCCCTCCCTCCTCCTCCCTCCTCTCTTCCTTCCTTCCTCTCTCTCTATTTCTCACCTCTCTCTCTCTCTCTCTCTCTCTCTCTCCTCTCCCTCCCTCCCTCCCCTCCCTCCTCCCTAGTGCTCTGAATTACAGCATGAATTTGCATTAGATACAGCATGTGTCTGGAATCTTCCCGAGTGTGTGAGCAGGTAGATGAACTTGCAACATTCTGTTATTTTTATTTCGAGAGGAGGAAAGGAATTATTTTGCTTGTACCGCCATTTAAACACAGGAAGGGTAGGCCTGCAGGGCCACAGCTTTCTCACTGCTATTTTTTCTAATGAGAATATTTAGTATATTTGGAGAGAACTGAGTAGATGTTCCATCGGGACGAAGGTGGGATTCATTGTGTTTAGGAAAGATCAGACTTTTCCTCTGCTTATTGCAACCCAGAGTTTAAAAATCTCTCAGGTTGACTGCTGAACTGGATACACCACTGTCAGTAAACACCAGAACACAACTCAACAGAATCCATGTGCTTTTATTTTGATTTGTTAAAATTAATAATTAAAAATAATTCAATGATGCTTATTATTGGAAGCCATAATTATGGATTGGGCCATAAAATGATTTCAGCGAGTGGACATTGCACAGATTGTTTTCTAGCCACAAAACACTTACATTAGAAAACCATATGTGTGTTTTACCATTATTTTTGTAATAATACTTTATGGGTCTCATATTTGCCAAGACAAAGGGAGGGTTAGGAGTCAGTAATGCTACTGAGTCTGCTAATAGATATCTGGAAGGATGGGACCCCATTAGTAAAGAATCCTTAATTCATCCAGCAGATAACATTCGTTCGGTTTTGTAATGTGCCAGTACTCGACATTCCAAATCTTCCCATTATGAAAGATTAGGTAATTTTAGCATCTCCTTCTTCCCCAACCTAAATCTCCTGAAATCCAAGCTAGTACCTTTTCTACAGTGCATGAAAAAGTTGGCTCAAAATGCAGCCGTCGGGCCTCCTTCCTTTTCTACAGTCACAGGATGGCTAAGGGAAAAGAAAAGAAACAAAAGTCTCTAACCGCAGTTTGATTACCTGATATGGAAGGATCAGAATCTGTGTCAGTCACTAGCATAAGATGCCTGCTTATGTCAGCTTTTTTCTTGTGCTCATAACCACTGAATTCCATCTCTTAGACTTTCAATCAGACCCCGTGTCTGAAACACTCTTGAAGTCAGGTTCAGCACCAGGATCCTTAACAGGAACCCAAGGCCAGGAAAGTAGGGAGGAACTTCTTTAGTTTTTTTGTTTCACTGATTTTTTGTGACAGTATCTCACTATGTAGCCCAGGTTGACCCAGATTTTCTGATCCTCTTTTGCAGCTTTCCCAGACTTGGGATTGTAGGTATGCACTACTTTTTGCCAAGGTGACTTTTGTAAGAAAATTTCTTTTTGCAATTCATTTATTTGTGTGTTTGTGTTTGTGTGTGTGTGTGTGTGTGTGTGTGTGTACATGCATGTGTGCATGCACAAATAATTAAATGATACACAATTATTTTAAAGATTCTTCTATTTTTAAGCATATGACCCATTACAGTTATCATTGCTTTCCTACTTTTTGATAGCATATAAGACAGATCTTATTTCTTTTTTCTGACAGTCATTGTCCAAACAAAGAATCTTTCTCTATATATACAATATCATTTTGTGCATTCTATATTTTATTCATTATCTAAGAACTTATCTTGCCCTCCATTCACTTTGAGTTGATATTCTTGTTCTGTTTTTGCAGGAGTTCAGCCCCTAGCTCAGCCATTCTGTTGGGTACAGTTTTGTGTATGTCTCTCAGTTCAGCAGCTGAGAATGGTTTGGGGTATATCCTGTAATAATTTTACAATGTGGAGTGACAGAAGACCATTTGTTGTCTTAAAATCCATTGCTCTTGGCAAGGGAATAGCAGAGTCCTTCTGAGTGTGCGTCCTCTGAATCTTGTTCCTCATTGTTAAAGAATAGGTCATTTGTGTCTCCAGTCATTAAACTTTGTCCCTTTCCTCAGAGAGGACACAACGAGACCATAAAAGAAGCTATTAGCTATCCAGTTACTCCAGAGTGAAGGCTTCTTTGTCCCACTTGCAAGGAAACCCCATCGTTGATTAGATGACCCCAGGAGCAGCCATTTTAACTGTGGGCCAGTGTCCTTTGCCTGTCTTCATTTTCTCACTGGAATGCTCAAGTGTGGTGACACACACCATTTGTTCTTGAATGCCTGCGTTGGCCTTTCTGATAATGGATAAATTTTAGGGCTCTAGTTTCTATTTACTCCACTGATATTAGTATTTCTTGGAGCCCATCAAGCACCGAGTGTTTTTTTTTTTTTTTTTTTCCTACATTAAAAGAGAAAAGAAGCTAGAGTTTTGGTTTTAAGATGGCGGCCAAGTGCCTCATTTTCTCTGCACGTCCTTCTGTATAAGCTCCAGGCCACTGGACCAAGTGCCTTATTTTGTAAGGATCTCTTCATTCAGTATCTGTATCCCATCATTTTTTTTTTCATTAAAACACCCTCACACTTCTTAGTAATGTAATTTTGACGTTTATACTCCTCAGCCCCATTACCAATCTCTATGGAGTCACTGACTTTTATGCTAACAGGCAACAAAAAAACAAAAAAAAAAAAAAAACAAACCAAAAAACAAACAAACAAAAAAAAACAAAAAACAACAACAACAAAAAACCCCACTATCTGAAATAATTCCAGTTGATGTATATTATGTTTTTCAAAAGCTTCTTTTTTAAAGCATCATACTGCCTATCCTTCTCAAGGTAAAATTTGCCATATTAAGTCTTTCCTGTGGCTAACTCAACTGTAATGTAAAATGAAATTTTGCCTAACTGTCTCCAACGAATTGGCTGAGTGAGAGTGATGAAGACATTTATTAAGTGGAAAGGTTTATTATGGGGTTTTCTAGGTCATGGGTAGCAATGAGAGTAGATATGGGTGAAGAATGTTTATTCAATTGTGTAACTGCACTAGAGTAAAGACATCTCCATGAACACTTCAAGAATTCTTTGAGCTTCTAGAGATGCTATGTCTAGCAGTGCCAACTGATAGATCCTTAGTGAGATATGAAATAAATACCTTACTGTCCCTTACTGTGAGATATTATATACATAGTATTTATTACTTTCTAGCATTTTCAACAACCATTGACTTACTGTTTCTGAGCCTTATAGATTTTTATGATGTGTGAGATTTGTTTTGAAGGAGATTCATTTGAACCTCCTTGATGCTAAGTTAATTATGAATTCCTTTAATGTTAAAATGCTAAGCTGCTCACTTGGTGGGTAATTATGCACTTAAGGCTCACCCAAAATCCAAAAATATTCAGTAGACAAAATTTGTCTCACTAGTAAGGCAATAGGTTAGGTCTACAACACTGAACAGAAAAAAAAATCACATGTAAAAAGATGTTCTCTAAAAATAACTCATGGACTTAATTTAATAGAAGGTAAATGTGAAGTCCAACTGTTTCTGAGGATTAGGCTAATGATAATTCTAGAGAGTTTAAGTAGTATTTTAGTTAGCCTTAAGAATAGCATTTATATGTGAGGAAAATGAAGCTTGGACAAACTGAGAAGATTTAATTGTCTGTTTATTTGTTTGATAATGTATGTCTTAAATAAATTGCTGCACCCACACCTTGTAACAAGTATATGGAAATTAAAAGTGTAGATAGAGGGATAAGGAGTATGATTGTAGCTCAGTAGTTTATGTGCTTGCTTGCAAAGCAGGGCCCGAGGTCCAGTTTTTATCACTAAATCTGGGACAGGAAGAGGGAGACAGGCAGCCAGGGTGGGGGTTGCTTTTGCTTTGTGCCTCTGTCAAACTTATGAAAAATTCCAGCAAAGTACTCTGTAATACAGCGGGATGCAGTGCTACAAAGAAATGAGTCCTCGACCATGAAGAACCATGGAAATGCTACAGGTATATGCATCTAGATGGAGCACTTCAGTCTGACAGAGTTTCTGAATGGTTCCATTTACCTAACGGGCTATACAAGGCAAAGAAGCAGAGGCTGTGAAAGATCGTCATTCACCAGTGTGAAGGAAAGTGTGAGAGGAAGGGGGACAAAACAGATTTGAAGAGCAGTGTAAATCCTGTGTGTTACTGTAACAGCAGATTCATTACACATCCCCCAAACCCAAGGGATGCACCATCAAGAGTTCACCAAGAGTAAACTCTACGGTTAAACATGGACCTCAGGCTCAGCAGTTGGAACAAAAGTGCCACCATGGGGGTTGCATGGGGGACTCTTCAGTGGCATGCAGTGTGCGTATGGGGGTGTATGGGGCAGATGAGAACAGGCTCTGACTACATCACACTTCCTGGGCCCGAACTCTCTATGTAGACCAGCCTTGAACTCAGAGCTATCTGCCTACTTCTGCCTTTCAAGTGCTGGCATTGAAGGTGTGCTCCACCACACTAGGCCTCCTTCAGTGTTCTTTGTGGGAGAGAAATTATCCTGTGGTGATTCTAAGAGAAGATTAGAATATCAATTTAAAGAATTCGCTTAATGATTTTGTGTGCGTGCGTGCGTGTGTGCGTGCGTGCATGCGTGTACAGGATAGGGCTCATGGGTGGAAGTCAAAGGATAGTATACTGTAGGCAGTTATGTCTGTTATACCATGTGAGTGTCTGGGATGAAATCAGGGGCGAGCTTAGCTCTTCCTGCTGGACCTTTCCCTGGCTGTCATAAAGAAATTCTTAGTTTAAGTTGATATGAGGTAACTTTACTTCATAAGGTAGTAGAGATTGTTTCCCAGTTTAACTACTGAAGCACGTTGACATCCTTTTTTCTCTTCTCTCAGTGTCATCCCGATCACAAGAGTGGCATTTGGTAGGGTTTGTAGATGTACTCAGGAGTTTAGTAGTTATGCTAGATTTGTTACTTTCTGTTGCAAAGTTTTAAACCATCTTATATTTTGGTATGTATATACATATATACACTATATATATACATATATATATATAATGTGTGTATATAGAAATAATGTGTGTGTATAGAAATTTAGGCTACCAGGTGTTACTTTTTGCGGTTCATATGAGTACCATGTACATTTTCCCATATTTCCAGATTTTCTAAGTATAATTTACTATGATACAAAGAAATCAAATTAGGTAACCTTAAATATATGTGTAAGTATGAGCGGATAACTATTAACCCTTCTACTTTCATTTAATGAAAGGCATATACAAACTTATACTTGGAAAAATACACAGATACTATATGATTTAGAGCCTTCAATGAGCCTTATTTTCCATTGCGGGGTTGGCAGTGGTACACACCTGTCATCTCACCAGCCAGCCTGGTCTACAAATCGAGTTCCTGGACAGCAAGGGCTACACAGAGAAACCCTGTTTCAGGAAGAAATAAAAAAAGATTCTTATCTAGTAGAATGCCATTTATTTTCTTCTAAGGCAAACCCAGTTAGCTCTGTGGCTGAGATTAGGATGGGTACACATTTATTATGTTGGTCTTGTGCTCTGGTCCTAATTCTGTTTTTACTGTTTCTTATTATCTCATTGTCTTCTTGTCTCTATTTTGCTTACTACTACCCCTTCCCACCAAGCGAAACTTACGTATAATTATGAATAACTAGTCATGCTGCTGGCTCTTAAAACTAGTATTTTGGCTAGATCTTGTGATTTGTATTATGTTACATTATCTTGAAGTGTAAAGAGAAGATAATGACAATTTATTCAACAGTGTTGAGAGTCATCTTTGAATTTGAAGTAGTTTCGTGGCCAAGGTAGCAGAGAGTGGAGTCTGTCTTGATGCACTGGTAAAAATCTGTGCTATTGACTTTAAAGTGGCGCTTCAGGAGCATTTTATTGTTTTGCTGATCAGTGTATCAAGCACATAGCAGAACTCGATGAAAAATGTCTTAAGTGAATCAAATTGAATGATGTTTAGGCTGTTGGGATGAAAATTAAATTGTATCTCACATATCCGTGATTGCAAAGAAGGCAGGATATCAGAACTCACTATAAGGAAGGATGTAGAATCAACAATTGCCAAGGACATAGTAAGAATAGTATGTTGGAAATAAATGCATGTTTGGTATAAATCCTATACATGATTTGATTTGTGATCATCTGAATTGGCCATTTGCCGTTTTCTAGTTAGGTGAGGGAGAAACAAGTTATCTGTGGAATTCTTTTTAGGAAAGCAATCCATTAAAAGCAGACATATAGGGCCTGAAAGATGCCTCAGTGGGTTAGGGTGTGTGCTTTACTAACCGGAAGAGCTAAGTTTGACTCCCCAGTACTCTTGTAAACACACAGGCATGGTTGGGAAGGAAATCCTGGTTATGCAGCCAACCCATTCTCTTAAGGCAAGCATCTTTTGCTAGTCTTATAATTAATAGTATAATATATTGAATTAATTTATATTATATTGAACTTTGAAGAGAGGTGTCACCCTAGCATTGGGTCAGGCTGGGGATAGGGGCGGCTTTTCAGAACTGGCTTCCCAGGCTTCCCAGTCAAAACAATGGGCTTCTGTTTGTTGAGACACTGTCTTAAGGTCCACCAGACAGAGAGCCATAGAGGAAGTTGCTTAAAGTATTGTCTGGTCTCCTATGCACCCCAGGGTTATGTCCCCTCAAAGTGAAAAGTATAAAAAGAGATTCAGAAGCAAACAAACAAGCAAATAAACCCCAGTCATCTAAGCAGTCCAGAAGTGTATATATACTTGTCTCTGTGATTTAGCATTCACTCTGACAGCATAGGTAGGAACCTGAGAATACTTCTTTAAATTAATTCCAAGTTGACATCAGAAGGAGTTTTATTTGAGAAAGGAAATTGAGCTATAAATACCAGCAGATTCAGAAAAGATTTATAACGGGACAAAACCAGTTGGAAATGTGAGAGGGGATGTTCGCCGTTCTTCCCCCCCTTTCGCTGAACCCCAGCTCAAGGGCAGGGGGGACTGCCAGATGCAGTCAGCCATGGGAGGGGCGAGAGTCTGCAGAGCCAAGACACGGGAAGGCACACCGAGGCTGTTTGTAAAGAAACTTTGATTTTCCATTCAACTCAGCGTTTCCCCTTCTTCAAGGGTGCTTTGCCCTATTTGTGAGGCTTTCTTCTTTGCGTCTTGTGGACTTTTAGATAATTGCTTCCTTTCCTAATCCTTTCTCCTCCTGACAGTCAGTCTGCTATGTCCCCAGCATGGCAGGATGAGGGAAAAACTGAAGAATCACCCCGAGAATGTGTATATTTACATGAATTAAAATAATCAATGGAACACTTGGTGGGATACAACTCTGAGAAGCGCGGGGCTAGCTTAAGAGGAAAAAAGCTTTTGTTATCAGAGCTTTATGGTTTTTTTTTATTTTTAACTTAATGTATCCTCCTGATTTGTATATTTACTAACAAGGAAATGCACACATGAACACACAGAACACACACATACAATCTAATGCGTACACACACACACACACACACACACACACACACACACACACACAGAGAACACATGTCTTCCTTGTCTGCTGGAATTATCCGAGTTTTTCCAGTTTCAGCACACAAAAGAGCAAAATGATAATGACTTGAAATTTTTGCCATAGCTTGGAGACAGTTGTGTTCCCGTGGCGACTACAGTCAGTCAAGGATTGAAGAAGATAGCCTTGTACTGAGAAAAAGCTTACTCCCTTCAGGTTCATTTTCATTTCAACTTCAAAAGGAATGTTTACATTTAGGGATCGTTTCTTAAATCTCCTTTGAATGTATGCTCACCCAGTAGAAGAGACCGGTATAGAAAGGCATTCCTCAGTGTGAGTTGGGCTTTGACATCGGTCCTGCACGTCTTGTATTCATCCAGGTGTATCCTTTATTCTTAACAGAGATGTGAGATGAAAAGGGGGATGGATTTTCATAGAAGTGGCTGAGCAAGGACACTGCCACGCTGTTTCCACACATCCGAACCCAAGAGTGCCGTGCTGACACCCCAGTAATGGATCCACTGTCTATGTAGAAAGAGAGTCCTTTGCTTTTAGAGTTCATGCTACTTTTTTTTTTTTTCATTTGTGCTTCTGAAGAGTGTGTTTGTCGTCTAAAAAGTTTTAGAGTCCAGAGCCTAGTTTTTAATGGTGTGCTTAAAGAGAGATATTTTTAATTTTGCATTCCATTTCGAATCATTTACTCACATAAAAGGACTTGCAGAGATGGAGAGCTTCAATTATGTTCATATGTAATTATGCGGCAACATTTGCTTCAAATCATTGCACATCTTTGGTGGGGGTAGAAAGTATTTCTTAATTACTGACTGGACTGATTTTTTCTTTCCCCTCTGGTTGACTGGTACGTGGCCTTCCTGATGAGCTATTTGAAATTCTCTGACACGACCATGTAACATACACACTTGCTTACTGGGGACTGCAGTGTTTCAGTGATGACAGGGTATGGAGGCGGCTTTCGAACTCATTTTTTTTATGAACCCAGGTCCTATTTGTGAGGTATTAATGTCGGAATATTGGTCATATTTTCTCTAAAAACTTAACGCATTTGTTCAGCATATTACACCTGAAGTTTTAGGCATCTGTTTTAAACTCGAGAACTTTGTGGGGAACTCAAATTTCATGGATGTGGATGTTAGCGGTGGGTGGTGCTAATTGTTTTGTATCAAGAAGCCCCATTGTTCCTGATGTTACCACCTGAATCCAGTTCTGTATAATCTCTGATCTCTATGACCTGTGATCATACCTAGTAATAATAAAGCTTTAATACAGGGTCTAGAATAAAAGTTAAAAGGGGAAAGGCAGTGGTGAGAGACGTAAAAGCACTCCAAGGCTTGAGAAATTACCATGCCCCTTGCAGTAGCTGCGGTAATCTGGTTTTGCTTTGTGGAGAGTTAAAGCTTAACAGTGTAATCCTTCTTCCTTTCCTTTCTCACATTAACACAGTGAGAGGAAGGAAAGCCACATTAGCCAAGCACGTACCTGCTATGAAGCAGTTGGAATTGTAGCCACAAAAAGGAAAGGGACTGAATTCATGTCGTAGCATGGAGCCAAGCTGGGCTAGCACACGGGCTTGTTAGCATTCAAGGCTGTTTCTGTTCTTTGCACCTAGGACTGTTTTCTTTTGAGATTGGGTGTAGTTTGACACTTCTACAGTCTTGGCTCTTGGGAGGCAAAAGCCAGAGATTGAGGCAGAAGGATCACAAAGAATTTGAGGCCAGCCTGGCCTTCAGTGTAGGTTCCACACTTACCTGGGGTACACAGTGAAAGCTTGTGTTAAGTGCATATTCCCTTCCTCTGTGCACACATCACACACACACACACACACACACACACACACACACACACACACACACACACGACTACACGATTGTTGACTTTTAAATATAAGAAGGAGACATCACTGTAATTTCTGTGAAATCTGAAGAGTTGAATTTAATTTCAACATAAATTGTATTTTATTTTAGATTAGTATATTGTGGCAAAACAGCTAGAGTTTTGGGTTAGATGAGGATGACAGTTCATTTTAGGGTCAGCATCAACCAGTGACCAGCTCAATATAGGGCAGGAACAGACACCTCAAGCACTTTCAGCTCTAGGGCCTTGAAAAGCTTAAGGGTGAAATAGTCTTTGTAACTAGACAGATATTTAGCATTTGTTATGAGGAATATGTTTTGCTAGGCCGAGGCGAGGAAAAAGTAGTATTATAAAGCTTTCTGTTCTTAAAATGCTTATAATTTTAAAAATTCAATTTTTAGTGTGTGTGTGTGTGTGTGTGTGTGTGTGTGTTGTGTGTTTTGTTTGCTTGTATATCTGTGTACTACATGTGCGGTGTCTGCAGAGGTCACAACAGACCATTGGGTCTTTCTGACTAGGAGCTATTGAAGGTTTTGAGATGCCATATATGTGCTATGTGCTGGGCATTGAACCAGCGTCTTCTCAAAGAATAAGCATTGCTCTTACGGGCTAAGTTATCTATATAGGTCTAAGCGCTTGTGATTTAATTGCTGTCTAGTCTTACTATTCCTATAATGCTTAGACCATATGCACCATTGCTGATAGAATAAAGACAGAAATATTATCATTCATGGAAATCACCATCGTATTTGTAAAACTATTAAAAATTGAGAAATTATGCAGCCTAATAAGATCATGTGATAATATAAAGACTTTGAATAAGAGGGCATTTAGTTCACATATAAGGATATCTGGTTGTGTCTTTCTACATGGTACTGGGGCTGTCCATACGGACAAGTATGTTAAATACACTTAATAAATGTATTAATTTTCCGATTACATTGTGATTGTAGCAACCATGGGCAGTTTGTGTGCTTTTGCTAACCCACAACGATCAGAAAGTGCTTGAGAACAAAAGCTTTTCAGGGCTTCCTGTAATATTTACCATCAGATCAAACTTAGTCCTAGTGCATGAGTCATTTCCACCCATACCCTGGAAGTCAATTGTCCTGACCTTTTCATGACAGATTGAAAGAAAAATAATCTTTTCTATTATCTTCTGCTAGTATCCATCCTGGGATGACCTGCTACTGTTTTGTCTGAATTTTGGCTTTAGAATAGCTTTTTTTGTTTTCATTTAAAAAATTATCCATGCCATGAAGAGAGAGGAAGAGAGAGAGAGAGAGAGAGAGAGAGATTGAGAGATTACTTAATAGTTTTTCACCAAGAAGCACAAAGTAATGCCAGCTCTTTGATAAAAAATGTGTGATTATCCATCCTTGCCGAATGTTTTCCCTCCTATTAATTAAAAAGCAATATCCCAGCCATTTAAGATTTATATAATACAATGCTGTTCATATTTAATTTTTTGCTTTTCAGTTACTTAAACTTTGAAAATACTTTGTATTTTCCTATTTGTAAAGGTTTAGGGTAGTGCCTGTCATATACAATGTGCTATAAACGTGTTTCAGTAAGTAGATAAATATTAGGCATGTAATAGATAATGATGTATGACTAGGCATGGTTATTCCTCAGGGAAAGGGAATACGAGAAAAGTTTAAGCACATTTTTTTTTATATTGTGAATAATCAAAAAGTCATTTGCAAACATTACATCATTTATCTTTTAAGATGTAGATTCTTTTAGCTTTTGGTCTTCCTAACAGTAGATTAACTCAACTGCCTCTCTTTTGAAGACAGAATATACATAAAACTCAGGGCAAATGCAGGCTGCACACATTTTGGTATAAGGAATTTGCGCAGAGTGAGGACCGCATGAGAGTATTTGTAATTTTGCTTAACTGTTACGATTGTCCTAACGTTATATTTATGTTCCTAGAGGTAGAAAAGACAGAATATGTTCTGTATCTTTTCTCCCCGGTGGAGTTTCAACCCTGTCATTTGTATTTCAAATTGTGTTCTGCTGTGTGGTGATTGGTATTATTTGAAATGTTCTCATTTTCTTGTATTTGAGAAGTATTTGCTAGGGAACAAGTTCTGTGAAATTTGCTTTGTGATATTTTCATTATTTTTGGAGAGTTATTTTTTTCATATTTAATATGTTCCAGGCTCTCTTCCAAGTTACAGAAGGGGAATAAAGAGCTGACAGTCTGATCTTACAGCGGTAAGGTAGAGGTGGTGCAATTAAATGGTTAGCTCACTAGGTTCCACAGAAGCAAACTGGGGGCAATTTATCCACTCAGAAATGGCCAGAGCACTTCTGGAGCCAACTAGAAGGTGAACTTTGAAGAATGAGAGGGTGCCAGCAAGGTGAGGGTGAAGGGTTGAAATGGGAAGAATCACTTTATATAATTTTACAAAGATAGATACGGAGGGAGGTCAGGACAACCTGACCTTGAGGCCAGGGATCAAAGTTATGTGAAGGGAGGTTTGATATTAAAGGAGAAGTTGCCTCAGATGTCGCCATAAAGGTGAGCAGAGGCCGCATAATGCCACACTGTATCGACAGCGTTAAAGGTTTTCTTTGTGTCCCAAGAGCAATGGGGTGCACTTAGAAACATTTTAAAGAAGAGAGCTAGAAGATGAGGCTTGTTCCTGTTTGGAGAAAGCAACTTCTGAATGATCTTATTTTATTTTTTCCTTCGAAAGGTCTCGTTCGATTCATAAATGGTCAGTCCCTAATCGAGAGATTTGAGACAGTGTATTCACATATTTGTATTGTCTCAAGTTGAAGTCTACTGGTTTTATACTTGTATCTTTGTGCCTCTGCCCAACAGTAGGCTTAAAGCGTTTATTGACCTGGTATCTCCTTGGCCTTCTGTGTATATATCCGTGTGTTGTAAGTGCATTACCGTAAGATTTACTGGCATGCATAACATTTCGTCCTTTATGCTAATCATAGGACAGTGACATGAAGATACAAATAGCCCTGAGTATCATGGTTATCTTGGCCAACTTTCATCTTTCTGTAGTGTCTGACCATGTTACAAAAGTCTCCGAAGCCATATTGTTCATTGACTCCTCAGCTTTAGCTTCTGTGCTAAAGGTTACTGAAAAGTCGGGTTAAATTTTATCTGTTAGAATACACGGAGCACAAAGATCCAGGAAGAGGCTCAGCTCGGCATCCGTGTATAGAGAAATGGGTTCGGGAAGTTCCATTCCTTGAAATCCTTGATGACGTCAGTTGTGGAAAAGATGCATGGCTATGGGTGAGTCTCAGAGATTTTTCAACGGTGCAAATGAATGCTTAGTTTGTGATGGGTTTCAGAAAGTTAGCGTGCAGTGTATGTGGAAAATATTTAACCAGTGGACATGCACGTACATGATGTAGCAGAAAGTCATAACATTTTCAAAATGGTGGTCACTTCTTCAAGGAAGGCCTGGTTAAGTGGCTTAGAGAAATAGTATTTACTCTATCATTTACTTTTCAAATAATGTTAAATGAAATGACACTGGGAATAAATAATGTCCAAGTGGAACACTTTGTCAGCTCTAGACGGTGGATGTTAGAAGTGAAAACAAATAAATGTTTAAAAGGGGGATTTATTGTTTGGGAACTTGACATGAAACCACAGCTGATTAAAAGTAGTTTTAATAATGACTAGTGAGGTGGATCTGACTCTAATCCCAGCACTTGAGAGGCTAAAATACCATGAATTCATAGCAAAATAAAAATGCTATGTATTTATTATGTATTACCAAGAAGGCTATAGGAAAGCATTTTCAGGGTTGGAATGACAATTTGAATTTGAGGTCAGGGACTCAGGTCAATTCCTGTCCATAAGCAGTTTCTCTCATTTATAAATTTGTCTTCACTATCAATGTCAAATTCTTACTGTAAGCCACTGTCCTGGCTAATTTTCAGTCAACCTGACGCAAGCTAGAGTCATCTGAAAGAAAGGAAGGAAATCTCAATTAATAAAATGCCTCTAACTGAGTCACCAACCAAAAAGGAGACTCGGGGTGGACCGAGGCCCACGGCATGGATGGAGCAGATGGGCTGCTCAGTTTCCATAGCGGCCTTGTCTGGCTTGGTGGCAGAGAATGTGCCTAATCCTGCAGAGACTTGATGTGCCAGGGTTGTGGGGTACAGAGGAGGAGCCCCACCCTTTCAGAGGGGAAGAGGTGGGAGGATGGGCAAGGACTCTGTGAGGGTGGGGAGCTGGGAGGGGGGACAGCAATTGAAATGTAAATAAATAAATACATTTTTAAAAATGCAAGCAAAGAAAGAAAGGAAGGAAGAAAGAGAAAGAAAGAAAGAAAGAAAGAAAGAAAGAAAGACAGAAAGAAAGAAAGAAAGAAAGAAAGAAAGAAAGAAAGAAAGAAAGGAAGAAAACAACAAAAGAACAGCAGACGTCATGCTGCTGTGTGGAGGGCATGAGTATCTGGAGTCAGTTTCAGGCTCAGCAAGCATCATGCAAGCAGGTTTAAAACGGAAGCTTCTGAAAAGCGGTTTGCATGGACGAAATGCCTAGTCCAGCAAATTAGTTGGATTCTGTGTATAAATCATATGCCCCCCCCAAAGATTATTTTTCTTATTTCTATGAGCAAAAGTTTCCAAAGACTTTATCATAAAGTCTTGAAAAAATAAAGCTGAAGGGTAATTTTGTTATTAGTGATTGATGAGGCAGGGTCCAGCCCATTGTGAGTGGTGCTATCCCTGGGCTGGTGGCCTTGGGTTCTATAGGAAAGGAGACTGAGAAAGCAAGGACAAGCAAGCCTTCCTATATAGCACCTTCCATGGCCTCTGCATCAGCTGTTGCCTCCAGGTTCTTTCCCTGTTTGACTTCCTGTCCTGACTTCTTCAGTGATGAACAGTGATGGGGAAGTGGAAAAGCTGAATAAGCCCCTTCCTCCCCGAGCTGCTTTGGTCATGATGTGTCATTGTAGCAACAGGAACCCTAACTGAGGACAGTCACTAAAGGTGGTAATCTGAAAGGCTGGTGCAGTGCCTTATCAAAGAGAATGTATTTTTTTCCCCCAGAAATACATTACATCTCTTTGGTAAGCACTCACACTCAACCTGTGCACTAGACATCATCTGGTAGATGGTGGGTGCTACCCATCGTTGGAGGTCGTCCCTTCAACACAGTCAAATAAGCTTGTCCAGGCTGAGATTTGAGCTTATTTATACGTCTCATTTTAGTCCAGAGTCCTTACTGACGGTGTTTGTTCTGAAATGATAATTAGTGGTTAGTAGAGTGTGCCTTCTCTCTCTCTTTCCTAGTGAAGACATTTTCAAAGTGAGCCTCTTTGAAGACTGAGATCTAACGGACCAATGGTCTCCGTTCCATAGTTTTCCCCAGATAAGATGGTAGATGCTCAAACAGGTTGTGGCTTTGCCGTGGAAATGTCAACCCTTTCTGTTTTTGCTTTAGTGCCTGTCCTGTGTTTATGAGGATCCCTTTCCAACGATCATAAAATGCTGTCATGGACACAGTGGCTTATTAGAAGGACTCTAGTACGGGCTATATGAAGAGTTTGAAAGTACAAATGTCATCCCCCTTGGCATCTCAGTATTGCATCTGCGTTATACTCCCTGCTAGGCCCTACCTTGATGCCTGATAGGATGTGGTTATGTAGATTTTCTTATCTGTGGAAAAGCAGAATGCTGCCACTTTGAAGTAACCTGAAGACCTGGGTGAATTTTTCTTGGAGGCTAATGTGAATAGCCTTATCTTTTCATGGGACATCATTAGAATCTTTGATTACTTTCTTATGCCATATATTTTTTTTAAGGTCCCAAAGTATGACAGGTCAAAGCCAAGTGGTTTTCTAGTAAAATTTTATACCTGCTTCAGAATCAACCCCCTTTTCCCCAACAGACTCATCATGGCCAGAGGCTTTGTACAACTTTGTTTTGTGTTTTAAATGTGGTTGCTGTTTTTTAACATGTCTTCAGTTCTTTTCTAATAACTTATTCTATCCTTTTTAGGCTTAATAAGCAATATCTACTTTGGACTGTTTCGTTAGTTATTTATATTGTCAATTATTTCCTTAGAGAGGAACTTCAAGTTTTATCTTATATAAGAATTTCTCTTACATTATTGCCTGGGATACGTCGCCTATAATCCCAACACAATTTCCTTTGAAAAACAGCAGTGAAATTTTATTAAACTCTTAATAATTTATAATGCCCAGCCAACGAAAATAAAAAATGATTACTGAAAGGCACAAGTCTTCACTACAAATAAATTGTGTGCTGGTGGCAGCCACTAATTCGAAGCAGCTTGTGAATTTGGGCAGAAAGTTTTTAAATTATCTGAATTATAGTTCTAACTTAATTTGTCACCCAAGGGAATGAAATGACTCCTTTAAAAACAGCAAGATGGGCTGACAGAACGTGGTACAGTGCATCAATCCTGGGAGCAGGCTTTAGTTCAGATGAATTCCCTCTTTTTCGCTGCTATTGCCCCTATGCAATGGAACGTCTGGGTCTGGGTTGTGTTCAAGGAAGGTGCCAACCAAGACGTGTAGTCCTATTTAGACACCATCCAAGATGGCTTCCTTTTCAGCCTGACTCTCGTTAGGCAAGATGCTTTGTCTTAGTGGAGACATTCTCCCTATGTATTTTTTTTTCCATCCTTTCCAAAATATCAATAAACTTTATGGAGTAGAACATATAAAGTTAACATATTTTTCTGAAGTGTTTTAAAGGACAGAGTTGTTTATTTTTTAAGGTAGCAAGATGGAAAAAGTTTTGTATGACCACAGCATAATAAACCAATAAAGCCAGCTGGACAAACATTTACACACTAAAGTAGGTGCTAAAGCCAGGCGAGAATCCGCCTATGCATCTTGAACATGTGCTAAGAGCCTGGTTGCCCTTTCTGGCACATTATTTGCAAGATTAGTACTGAGGCTACAAAGCAGTGTCAACTGGAGAGGAGCCAAGAAAAGCCTCCATGTTTTAGATTTTCAGTAGTTGTGGCTCTGAGGGATCTCTGCTGTTCGTTGAGACCCTTTCTGGAGGACATTGTAGCACAAAAACAGTTAGTTACATCTCTATTTTTCCTCCCCTCTTAAAATGCTCCTTTATTCAATTCAGTTGAGGTCTTCAAACAAAATGTGTGGTGAATTATTGCCATATAAATCTGTAAGGAGAATGAACGTCCCAAACAAATATGCCAGATATACAGCTGCTAATCTGTCAGCTAATTGGAATATTGACAAATTCAATAATGTATTCAAGATTTCTCTGCTCAACTTTTAAGAAATTTTAATGTTGACCAGAGCTGTATCTTGACACTTAAGGCTGTTATACATTAAATACATAATTGGTTTCCAAAGCATGGGGCCAATATAGCCGGGGAGGGAGTATGGGGAAGGGATTTCCACTGTCTGCTCTTAAGCAAAACAAACACAACAACAGCTCCAGGACTGTACAAACAGAATTATCCACAGGGCTTCTTTAAAACAGTGTCTCAGTGCTTATGAGATTTGGGATAGATAAAAATTAAGTTATAGCTTCTTTAAGGAGTGGTTAGGGTTTGGTGCTTTTAGCAAGCATATGCACACATATTTTAAGGAATATTACAATTAGCATATGCATTGGCTGCTTTTCTTATTGTTGGGACCCAGTGTTTCTCTGAAGAAACTTAAGGTCTTATTTAGGCTTAGAGTCTATGCAATGCAGTCACTGAAGGCTGGAAGGAGCAGGGTAAGGTGCTACGTTCCACTTAATCTGTAGTTAGGACCAGAGACCTATGAACTTTCTGCCTATATGGCTTCTCTTTCTGCTCTTTCTGTTTGGTCAGAGATGTCTGCCAGTGGGATGGTGCTGCAGTGATGACAGTAGACCTTTCCTGCTCAGGTAACCCCCACCCCCACTCCCGTAGAAACTCCCACACAGACCAGACCTGCCTAGAGGAGTCTCCTAGATGGTTCCCAATTAGATCAAGACAAAAGTGAAGATTATCCACTACCCCGTGTCAGATTATCTATGGCTATTAATGCTGAGAACAAAGCAAAATATATAAAAATCAAAACGAGGTCATTTAAAGTAGGATATTGAATAATATGTACTATAATTTTGCCAGTCTTCCCTTTGCTTCAGACCGACTGGGTCCCCATTCAGGAATCTGTCTGCCTCTGCCGCCAGAGTGCTGAGATTAAGGGCATGCACCACCACACAGAGCATATAATTCCATCTTGCACATGAATATAATACAAATCATAATGTATCTTTTGAGTGATTAGTAGTGGGTTACTATCTGTCTTAGAAGTACTGTCCTTTACAGGTAGAAATGTTGCATCTGAAGATTTGGAGCGCCCCTAACACTTTCTTAGTGGATCTCTCTTCACACCCCAGTCTCTGAATTTGAACACTGAGTTCTGAAACCCTATTGTATCCTTAGATAAAACTCTGTCAGTGTTCTTGCACCTGGTTTAGTATCTATGAGTTATTCCAAGATTTAAGCCTTTCCAGCAACTGTAGAAAATATCTAAGTTTCCTTTGGTTGGTGCATTTTCATTAATTAGAAGAAAACAACCTTTTTCTGAGCTATTCCTTCCTGAGAAGATGAGTCTGTTCTTCAGAATGTCTCAAAATGACTGATCAAGGTGTCTTTTCTTTGACTGCCTTTGAATGTTTTCTGGTTTCAAGGTTTTTAAAAATGGCGCCTCTTTAAACTTTTGTGACATTGAGTGATTAGTCATTCTGAAAACGAGGATGGTATTTTGATTCATAGAAACACCACAGAGTAGATGATCAATTTCTATTTCTCGTTCACTCTCGTCTTTTACATGATGTGTTAAGCATGGGTTTTTACCATCATTTTTTCTTAATATACAATGAATCAGCGATAATATTGATATTATTGATGACTACTGTAGAAGCAGAGCAACACGTATAAAAAGTTTGGAGGGTAAATCCTGACCATTTATACTATAACTTTCTGATCATTTATTCTGAATGCTTTACTGAAGTCTGAGTTTGCATTCGACTGGTGGTGGAGTTGGTTGCATTGATGAATCATTGGTACTTCCTTTCTCTTACATTTTTCTGGTGGTCTTCAAATGGTTGTGAGGCTACCTCACCTGTTCTCACTCCGTAACTGTTGAGTTTGGACCTAGTTTTATATTTTGCTGTACTCCTTGTTCCCATAAACTCAACTTTCTTGTGTTGGTCACTTTATTCCGTTATGATTTTCATCAGCGCTACAATTTGCTAGCCTTGTCATTCCCCACCCCCTTGTACAACTGTCATCAACATACACGTTTAAAAACTAGGCATTCTCTGCGAGTTCACCACCACCTCCAGATGTCTATGCGACTCATGCTCACCTCGGCAATGACTGGTAGCGGTTCTGTTGTGGCACATGATAATTCAGATAGCGCCACTAGCATGGCCAATGTGGTTGGTAAATAGCTACCCCTCTCCACATCTGATTTTCCTGAGCCCAGCACAAGCCCGTAAAGCTCTGCTCCCAGTCTCCTTATGTTTGGAATATCAGTTCTGGGTCTATCACTCTATGTGAGAAACGGAGTTTGTGAGTCTCATAGTTCATGTCATGTTTGCTTGGTTTTGTTTGTTTTTTGTTTTTTGTTCTTTTTTTTTTTGGTAATATAGAAGTTGAATTCTGGAAGAAAGGTTAAAAAGAAGGATTTGATGTTATTTTAATGGGATGTTTTGCAGTTGTTATTTAAAAAGCTATATGGCGTTTGGTCAATAGTAAAATCAATACATGCATAGTGTTCGGTGGCCAAGGCCTCTTCCGCTCCACACAGCTTTCCGTCGCGCTGCCCTAATTTAACATCATTTAGACGTCTTAGTCAGTACCAATAGTTGCAAAAGAAATGGACCAAAGGGAATTGAGCGAAGCTTGCATTTCGCTTCTTTATGGTGCCGTGTTTTACTTATAGATTAGCCTTAAGTCATCCTTTTTTAGGAATCATGAATTATGAATGGAAATGGTGAATGCCCTCTCTAGCACAAGGTTCTTCTGTTTAGAGACTCTTTTATAGCAGAAACCACTCTGTGACAACCAGTCCAGTGACAGGATTTTCCACACCTCTGCTACGTCCTCTGCAGTCTTCTCTCATTTTTTTTGTCAGTGAAGTTATGGGGAAAAATATTAGTGAGATCACAGGAGATATCTAAATATATATACCTATATATACATACATACATATATACATTATATATATACATACACGCATGGATATAGATATCTATATATCTAAACATATATCTACATATACACAGATACATATATGTATCTATACATCTATACGTATATATAGATATGCATGGATATATCTCCTATGTTGATACATATACACACATGCATATATATACTTGGAAGACCAGAAAGGTCTACATCCCCACTAGGCTAAGCCCCTTCCTAAGTTTTCTACCTATAATCTCTTTTGGGTCCAGATGTGATTTCAGGTCATAACCTCACTGGTGCAAACAGTGCAGACTTTATTATGATGACCGAATTGGTGTCATGTCATCACCAGCCCGGTGACAACCTTGGCTTTGTTATTCTGGTGCAGAATTACTCTCCCACAATCCTTTCCTCCCTCGGAATCATAATCAGTGTGAAAACAGCCTCTGTCCCCGAGTAGTCATCTGCGGACTTAATGTTGATAATGAAACCCTTGTTTTTGCTGGAAACTTCGGCTCTGGTTGAGTGTGCTTCCTACCAAGATGATCATTTTCAGCATGTGGAGCCCATTACGCCATGCTGGCGCTGGCTTCACAGTTAACATTCGCTAGCGCTGCATCTGTTCCTATCCTGATGATAACACCTGGATCAGTTTAGAAGTTGTGTCGAAGTTTAAGAGATGGTGTAGTTAATTTCTAAAACAACTGTTGGTCTTTAGATGTGTGAACCCCATGGTCTTTCACATTCCAGACAGACCCATTGCCATTTGAACACATTTATACCTGTGCGTGCTTTCTGAATGTGAAATAAAAAACACGTGTCTCCTCCACGGTCTTTATTTTCACTTAAACTATTTTGCAGGGTGACATTGGGGAGGGAGGTTGTTACTGTTCTTTTTCTTTCCCTTTTGGGTGACAAGGAAGATGCCTTTATATTTAACTTCTGGGGCCTTTAGCAAATGTTCACTGAAACGCGTAACTGATGGATGACTTTCTTTCCTGCTTTGTCCAAACACCTACACACTCACAGTCCAAGCCATTTCTGATACCGTCAGTAAGCCATTGATTCCTCTTGGAAGCTGTGAAGGGAACAGGCATTAAAAATTAAAGGAAGGCTATTCAGTTACTAAGACTACATGCCTTATCTCTGTGGCTAGCTAAAAGCCCGGTGCCAGTTCACTGGAGCTTTGAAAAACGACCTTTCCCAATGACCTCTTGCCTTTTAAAGTCAGCAGAGTTTGGAGTTCCTGTTTAAAGTGCTAAATGCCCTTGGAGGGTTGTACTGTGTTAGTCCCATTAGAAACATTGAATCTCACCTCAGGATCCTCTCAGAGAGGGAACCATTAGAAGACAAGACTGAGAAAGCACGTGAGAAGCTCTGCTTTGTAGTCCTCCCCAAGGCAACTGTTAATATTAGTTTTTCCATGCTAAAAAATTCATTTTCTCTGCATAAAATGACCACGGTAGAGCCTATGACATTGCCCCTCAGGACAAAGATCTATTTCTGATCTTACACTGTTTTTAGGTCATAATCTAAGCCATCATGACTATAGCTCACATATTTAGCTTTTCACAGGAAGAATATAAAGAGATCCCCAACAAATATTATTTTGATCTGCAGTTTTTACTTGTAAATACAGCAGTGTTTTAATACATGTTACCTTTCAGTCAAATGTACTGTCTTTGAAAGTAAGTGTCTCCTGTGATTTGAATGCCTGAACTAATTATTTTTCTCTCTCATAGCAAGATTTGAATTTATGTCTAAAAAAAAATCAGTGTTTATAGAGCACAGTATCATGTTTCACTAGAAATGATGATCTTAGTCTAAAGGAGAGTGCAGTCACTGCCATTCTTATGGTGAGGGTGCTCCCCAGAATATCCTAATTAGGATGTGACATACAAACTCTGTGACTTTCTCTTTTTCTTTTGTGCCATTTCGATCATTTCATTTAACTTTTTATTCATCTGTCCCGGCAGAGGTAGACTGCTGTACATATCATTTCAGGGCTCTTAGATTAGCCAAGGGACTTAATTTGTGATGAATCCAAAGGCAGGTGGGCACAGGTTTAGTAGGAGAAAAAATAAATACCAAAGGTGTTAGGCGAATGCGCTGAGAGAACGATAAATGATATCGGTCTGTAGATGTACTGACATTTCAGAAAAGTGGCGCCCTTCTTGTTGAAGGCAGGATCCTGAGTCTGGCCTTGAACTTGTAATCCTCACTTCTCAGCCTCCACAACTATTGGATTGTGGGGACGTGCCACCACGTCCAGCTTAAAAACAAGACAAAAACAAACAACAAAACCGAAACGTACTCTTTCATGACAATGAAGAAGGTAAGGAGTGTGTGTGTGTGTGTGTATTACTTACTTTCCTAGAAAATGTGTATGTCTGGGTGGTTTTCCTACACGCATGTCAGTAAACCAAATGTATTCTGGTCCCTATGGAAGTCAGAAGAAGACAGTAGATCCCCTGGAGCTGGCATAACAGAAGGTTGTGTGCTGCCATGTGGGCAAATGGGATTAAACCCAGGTCTTCTGGGAGAGTAGCCAATGTTCTTTAACTGCTTATCCATCTCGCCGGCCCCAAGATAGTCATTTATTAAGTGTCCACTGTGTAGCAGGCATCAGGCTTTGGAGTTAACCTGGTTATCTTATTTAACCTTCCTCAGCAGTGGTTTATAGATGAGAAAGAGGAATCACGGCGAGCAAGTCCAAGACGAGTGATTTGGCTAACTCCTCACGCCTGAGGATGTGTGTTTTTAACACGGTGCATGAAGAATATTAGAAGTTGATAAAAGATGAATGTAGTTTCCTTTTTATGGATTGGAGTGAAAAATTCGATGTGTTAGGCTTAGACTCCTCTGAATGCTACCTTTCATTCTTGCACTTAGATTCTGCTTGTTCATTTTATGCCTTGTGTGTTTATTTAATTAGCATGGTTACTTGCCTGTTGAAAAGGTTTTATTGGCGGGGGGTGGGGGAGTGGGAGGGCAATAGAAATTGTGCTCCCTGATGGCAGTAGCGGTCCAGTGTGAGTAGAGATGATCTCAAGCCTGACTTGGAGAGTCCATCAAGGTTGTTGACTTAGCAGTCATAGTGAAGGGTTAAAACGGGGTACTCCTTAATGCATCTGTTCAATTGGTGGTAACAGAAGCGTAGAGTGTACCATGTTTCTCACTCTGCTCTTCTTAAAGGCACTTGTTTGTGCGCTGTCACTTGACTGTTAGTAACATGAGATCTAAAGGAGCTAGCTGATTATTTCCCCATAACTCTTAGCACATGTATACCGGGCGCCTACAATGTGATTTACTTAAAAGGCTACAAACAGAAAAAAAAAAGCATCAGAGCTTCTTGGAATTTAATTTATCCCTTGATTATTAACCTGTCGTCAAGGACTGACATCCCAGATCAGAAAATACTACGTATCGGGATGGCAGTAAATTTTAATGGTGAAGTTAATATCTCTTTCTGTCTTCATTTTTTTTTTTTTTGCATGAAATATCTCTTGCCTTGCATGACAAATTAGAGCGTTGCTGGCGGTTTGTGGACCAAATGTTTGGGTACTTTGCCTGGGCTCATCTGTGCTGGTTTTAAATGAGAGTGTTTTCCTCCTCTGCCTGTTTCTCATCAGGGCTCATATAGTCTTGCGTCCAAAAAGACTCTCGGATTTAGCTGTGAGGCTGATTTTATTGTAGGGATGTCTGTGTAGTCTGTCATCACAAGCAGTTCTGGTGAAACTGCCCATGTTGTGCGTGTGTGTTGTGGCAATATGTTCAAGTCTGATCTTTCTCAGATGCGTGTGTGAGTGCGCGCGGCTATTTTATAGCTGAAAAGAGACGCAGGCAGCGAAATCTGTGCACCAGAATATGTTTCCTATTAGCCTTTGTGAGACGGAATTATGGGTTAGTGTGGTGCTTTCATGAGGCCGCCTCTCGCACCCATCACTGGGAGACAGCTAACACCTTCCTTTGACTCACGTTTTCCAAGATTCCTTAGTGCTAAAAGACGAATTTCTTTTTGAAATGCAGAAATTAAAAGAATGTGGCACGAAGCATTTTTTTTTTTTTATAGCTTTATTGAGTCTTGAGGGCAGATATATGGATTCCAGACAAAACGCAATAGTAGACCAGGGCTTTACTTTCAAATGGCCTCACCAACACTTCCTGCTGGAGATTTACGTCCATGAGGAAGAACAGCTTTGAGAGTTGGGAGTGGGTTGGAGAGCTGTTTCTTTCCGTGACTCTTCTCTAACTAACCTACTCCACCTACTCCAGTCTCCTGGTTTGGCGCCTTATTATTGGGAGGACTGAGATGAAATAATGCATGTGCTCTGTGAATTTTGTTAATCTTAGTGTAAATATGAAGGACCATTGGCATTTTACTATGTCTGCCTGGTTAGCATTTGCACCTTTGTGGTGTTGGTCCCATTGGTCGGGTTGAGGTTCCCCTTCCTCCTTGGTAAGAACCTTGTCAGTTCTGGCATAACTGAACATAAGACATCTCTCATATCCCTATCTCTCTTCACAGAGAAGTTCAGCCTTTTAGGACAGACAGGGTTGTAGGTACCGTGTCAGAGAAATAAGGCCTGGGTATGAATATGCAGGCAGTGGGTAGGCTGTTGGCCTCTGTGGTGTACTTCTGTGGAATGGTCTGCAAGTGCCTCCATTACAGAATCACATACACAATAGAAATGCATTTATCTATTGTTTTGGATGTTAGAAACCAAGGTGGAGGTGCCAGGAGCTTTGCCTTCTCTGGTGGTGTTTGTCTTTATCATTTATAAGGCCTATTTCTCAAAATGTCTCCCCACAATCTTTCCTCTGTGCACTTCATGCTTCCCCAGTGTCCCTCCAGGTGGTGTCCAGTTTTCTTTTATGTGGACACCAATTCAGATTGTGTTAGGAACAACTTCGGAAGTCTCATTTTTAACTTAGTAACCATTTTCAATGTCCTTATCTCTGAATGTGTCACTCCCTGGGGTACTGAGAGTCTCATGTACTTAGGGGAAAATGGGGAAAATACTCAGCCCATATTTGGCAGAGTAGTAGAAAAGTGGGTCCCCTCCTGGAATCTAGAGGGCAGCCCTGAGCTTTGCAGAACTGAGTCTCAGGCGAGACTCTTCAGTTCTCACCTCCAAGGCTGTCTGTCTTCACGGACTCGGAGCCACGGTGGGTGCTGCAGTGTTGAACTCGAGCACATTTTGTAAGGTGTAAAGTGATAGAAACACAAAACGATGCCGTCAGTTGAATACCTGTGAGGATACATTGGCAACATTTGGGGAATTTAAAATGTAAAAATGTGAAGGCTCACTGCAGACACTTGGCTCAGTCGACTTCTTGGCTATTCTTATTTTTTGGCTGGAGGAGAAGCAAGGGTAAAGAAAAGGTGACTGGGTTAAGACTCACTTCAGAAAAGACAGAAAGCACAAAGATAAGCGGAACATCTGGATAGTTTAACGCGAACAGCTTCCTGTTGGTGACCCGGCCTTTTAAAAGTCCGTTTAGCTTTTCCCTTCGGTAACTGTTCCTCGTTTTCATGATCTGGCTAGGTTGACGGTGGGAGACTCTTGATCCTGACCCTAGCCAGTAGGCATTTTTCCCCTTTACCTGGGCTGTGGGGGACCAGGAACACTCCTCAAGGATGTGACTCTTTAAAAGAAGTGATATTGTCCTTGGCAGATTGCGACATTCGCCATTATCTTCATCTATCTATTCTGAAAATGAGTGGTACTGTAATATGTACAGAGTAAGGACTGTAAGTGACAGGGCTTGTCCTCAGCAGTCCATGCATGCTTGTTCAGAGTATAGTTGGGTGCCTAAAATCTTGTGTGCAAAGACAACCTTCCTGTCTTCTTCGGGAGCTCATGGACCAAGACTGTGCTCAAAACAGAGATGTTGGAATCTCTCGGTTACACTTACATTCTCTCTTAGAGTCCAGTAAATATCAAGTAGGTAGTTAAACAGCCCCCCTGAACTCCCACAGACACCCCCATACACACACACACACACACACACACAGACACACGTTCTTTTGGAGACAGAATATCATTTGTGGCCCTTAGCTTGTGATATCTTTGCCTCAGCAGTCGGAACGGTGGGGTAAACTTGTGCTGTCCTGTCCAACTAGACTACTATGAAGTTTGAAAAAATTACACGTGTTGAGTCATACTTGTTTTTTTAATTATTGCAATATATCACAAATACTCAAAAGCCATTTGTAATGGAAAGTATGTTTTGTAAAACCAAAGAAATAAACTCTAAACTGTTTATCACCACTCATGCCATGTCACCTGTAAACCTGGCTACTTAGGAGGACGAACTGGGATGGTAATGTGTTCCAGGCCAGCCTGGGCAACAGAGGGGCAGGCAGTCCAGGCTGGACTCATGACTTGTGATGTTTGCCAAAGCTTTTCATATGATGAGTTTACAGGTGGGCACCACATGCCTGGCCTCTCCTATTTTGTGCATATGAAACTCTGCTGACAAATTCACGATGCCTATAAACTTGAATACTGAAATGATTCTTTTACTTGATTTAATAACGAGAGCATTCCGAGGTGCCTCTTTAAAGCAGCTATCAGTTTCAGGAAAATTAGCAGGGTATACTTTTTAAGCTTTTAGTTGTGGCAGAATCAGTTTAGAATACTGAAAAAAAGACACTGGTCTTTGGATAAATTAGATACCGTCTCTTGATAAATTAGGAAGGTGTCATGTGCATATAGTGACCAAGTAAATGAATAGGGAATATTTTCGGTCATATAAGTTTCAAAGCAGTAGTAAAATTTCAAGATGTTCAGGAGATAGTATTTGAGCTGAGGAGTCTTTTAATCAGTGGAATTGAACTTCTGGAGTACAGTATTCCTGATATCTTCCTGCTGTTAGCTTTTGCTTTATTCTTACTAAATAGTTTCCATGTAAATATCATTTAGAAACAGTTTCAACTTCCATGATCAGCTTTCTGTTGCAGGAATTAATGCTTTCCAGGGACAGTTAGAACCTTTTAGAAACCTATTGTAGAAAATTTGAATCGGCCACATTATTTTATCCAGAGAATTTAGGATTCTTCAAGAGCGTTTAGGCGGGAGTCTCACCCTATAAGAAAAGGTGCAGAGGAAGCAGTTCCGGGAGGAGGACAGAGTCGCCTTAGCTCTGGGAGGGTCACCTCTAATCATTTGGTCACAGCCTGAAACATCTTTAAATGGATTTCCAATTCTGGAAATGTTGGAGGATTGCAAGTTGGGGTAGGAGGGGATTTGCTGTTTCGGCTCCACGAATGCGCTTTCGGCTCACGAATGCGCTTTCATTGCGTATGGGAAGAAGCTCTCAAAGAAACGGAGGAGGAATTTGCTAAAAAAAGTACTCCTTTGGTTGCAAGGTCTACCCTCGTGGTCAGCAAACACACACTTTGTGCCTTTCCCACTCCAGCCTTTCGTGTTTAACTGTGAAACAGGCTCTTTCTCACATCTCGTGACCTTTCCCCCAGACAGCGCGATGGTGAGAATTTATTAAGTGGGAGTTGCTTATGGAGTTATCATTTCCTGACCTTGACAGGTTTACAGTCTAGTTGGAGGAGATCAAGAAGCAAACGAGGCAGCAGTTCCCGGTGTAATGATAAATGGCAGCCTGATTCTAGTGCCTCTCATTGTCCCTGGACCTTCGGACATCCCTGCCCAAGCAGTAGAGGGCCTTCCTACAAAATGCCCTTGCTCTGTTGGATTCTTGAAATCCATCACTTATCCTCAAACCGAGACAGGATCAAGATGTTATAGTATTTTTTCCTCATTCCCCTACCCTATTAGCCAAGTATTTGCATATTAACTGGAGCTTTCTAAAATATAATGGCTTATCCCTAAAGAGGGACTTTAATGAAGGGATTATAGGTTAAGTGGCAAATGGGTGCCAAAGACATGTAGGTAAAGCCAATTAGCCTGATGGTTTTTCACGGTTAATTATCGTTGTGTGAGCAGGGGTTAGGGCTCGGAGTGAGTGAACTACTTTTAGATGAAAGTGATGATTCCCCACACACTTAAAACAATTTAGACATTTTCTAAAGAGGTGAATGGAGCTTTTCATATTCGTCATCTCTAATTAGAGTTTAGTTTATCAGATATGTCTTAGATACCTACTGTACGTTAGGTCTCCAGAAGTGAATGAGTTGTGTTCTCTGTTTCTGAGGAGTCGGCAGTACGTTATGGGGTGGGGGAAGATAAGGATTTGTTTCAAGAAGGAAAGTGAACCACACATAAAGATTACTGGGGTCACTGGTGGGAGTGGCACTCAGAAGAGGTCATGGCAGTTACTTCTGCTGTCCCATTCTTCCTTTTGCTGCCTCTTCAAAGTCACCAAACTTCTCTGTGCTTTGGAAACTCTGACTCTAGTTCTGGAAACGTGTCCCCAAGCTTGAGCCACTACCTCATCGATCTCCTGACAGGACTGCAGGCTTCCATTCCACTTGCAAGTTTCTGACCTTCTGAAATGACATGGATTTGTTTTAGGTTTTATGTTGTGAGTATATTTTTTATTAGAAGATCATTCGTCACACTCTGCTGTGAAATTCTGTGTATGTTTATTTGCTTCCTCTGTTAGGCTGAATATTACTCTAGGTCTGGAATTTTTGACTATCTTGCATACCGTTCTATCTGTTCTGCCTTTGACAGTACCTATCCCATGAACAGGTCGATGAATAACCAAGATTCTTTGACAGAATCAGTCTTTTTAATTGGGTGATGGTGTTCTATTGGGAATTGAAAAGGGAATATTAAACACACCCATGTGCCACTACACACACACACACACACACACACACACACACACACACACACACACTCTCTCCTCTCTCTCTCTCTCTCCTCTCTCTCCTCTCTCTCCTCTCTCTCTCTCCCTCTCCCTCCCTACTCCTCCCTCCCGTACATGTTCCTTCTGAAACACATCTTACATACCATCCCGTTTCAGATCCTTGGTCCTTGTCCTAGGAAGTCAGTATTATTAATGGGAATGCATTAGTACCCAAAGCCAAATGCAAATTCAGTGAGACACAGTAACCAGGAAGTCCTTTTCATGTAGTTTCCAAATTAGTATGCTGTAGTGGAAAGATGTAATAATTGGAGGAAAAACAGTCCTGTGGCCCAGGAGACAAATGGTTTGAGCCAATGAAAGCATGCTGGGGACATTGATTGACATTGGGATGTCTATATAGAAATAGTAAGAGATTGACCTAGGAGGTTGTGAATGCTGGCTGTAAGGGGATTTCCTTTCTTTCTTTCTTTCTCTCTTTCTTTCTTTCTTTCTTTCTTTCTTTCTTTCTTTCTTTCTCTCTCTCTCTCTCTCTCTCTCTTTCTTTCTTTCTTCCTTTCTTCCTTTCTTTGTCTTTCTTTCTAATGAAAAGGAAAAGGGCATGATAAGGGATTTCTAGAGAGTGAAGGTGGAATTCAAGTCAAGTTATATTTCTGGAACTTTTTTAGCTCCTAGCATACATAATGGATCAAAGTGAGAAGGCAGACAGCAGGCATAGCTATTGAGTTCCCTTTAGCAATGTTTATTGCATGCCTAGGATATATTGGCCACTGAAAGAAAGGGACATAATTGTGTCCCTGAGGGGACCTATAGCCTAACGAAGGAGGATCCAAATGGCTAGGCAAGTCTAGTAAGCATGCTGAGTAGCACACGCTAAAAATAATGGAAGCCTGAATAAGGATTTTAGAAAAGATAGAAAAGGTGGATTCAAGGGATTTTCAGATGTGGTGGAAAGCTTCAAAATATCCTTAAACAATTTTAAGGAAGAGATGAAGAGGCAAAGAGAGAAGGGGCCCTCATGTGCAACCTCCAGTTCAGTGATGAAGTGACGATAGCATTGAACGTGGGGACTGTGTAAGGTGGAGATGGTTTGTAGGAAAAGTGTGTGTGGATGCAGTCTCAGCAGATAAAAGGCAGGAAAGAGCAATCGTGCTGTTATAGGGGAAGGAAATAACGAATGCTATGCGGTGTAGCACTGTTGATTGCGTGTGAGAGAGACTAACGTCTCTCGGAGGAAGCGGCATCTGTTGGCGTTAGACACAGCTGGATCCAACTTTACCTGAAAGGGTCCCTTTCCCTGTTTGCTCTGGCTTCTGATAACATAAGTTGGCCTTATTCTCAGACAGATCCCCCCTCCAAACAATGCTAGGATTTCATCTCATTCTCAAAATACGATGGTTGCTCTCAGTGGATTATTGGCACTGTGTTGACTTTGATCGTGTGGCTCTCCATTCATTCAGTTGTGTGGCCAGGGATGGAGATGAAGAGCTGTAGTGGACCGAGGGACAGGATTCCAAGCCTTTTCCTTGGTTTCTGAGGGCAGCCTTGTCCCAAGCTGTACGAGCTGAGAGTACGTAGGACCTGTTTTCTAAAGGCAATAACAAGGCCCCTAGCTCAGCAGGGCTGGGTCTGCAAACCCAGCAAGTGTTTCTGTTATCCACTGAAGTGACACTGCTTGATGTGCTCCTTGCTTGGCCCTTGCTGAGAAGGGTTGTTCTTCCCCACAAAGTGTACGTCGTCAGGAAGTAAAGGTACTTTGTATCCGTAGAGAAGTGAGGACTCCATTACTCATCCTTCCACATAGGTAGGTGTGGGCAGTATGCAGGAGGCGGCTCAGGGGTAAAAGCCTGATGACCTGAGTTTGATCCTGAGGCTTCTGTAGCTTGCTTCTGTGATGCCAGTGTTCATCTGGGAAACGGAAGCAAAGGCAGGAGAATCCCGTTGGCATATGCAAGGGAAAAGCACAACCCAGCCTCCCCAACCAAGCAGTAGTAAGAGAGACCCTGTCTCAGAAACAAGGCGCCAAGTGGGGGGCAACTTCCCAAAATTGCCCTCTGACCTCGATACTCTTACTGTATTTGTGGCTACATGGGTTGGGGATTTAGCTCAGTGGTAGAGTGCTTGCCTAGCAAACGCAAGGCCCTGGGTTCAGTCCCCAGCTCCGGAAAAAAAAAAAAAAAAAAAAAAAAAAGATTGTAATCTAATTTGTGGCTACATGATCTACATATAAGTTACCTTTGAATGTTGTGGTGTGTTTGTGTAGGCCACAGTCCAACATTTGGGAGGCTGGTTCTTGTCTTCCACCATGGGATCCTGGGATCTAATTCAGGTAGTCAGGTGTATGCATCAAGCACATTTGTTTTTTACCTTCTGAGGCATCTCACCAACTTACAGCCTAAAGGAGCTGAAGTACAATTTTGATTCTCATAGTCTGACAAGTATAAACTCTAGTAAGGGTTGAAAGCAACATTGTTTGCATGGATACTAGTATTAGTGGTTTGGGGTTAGTGTTGGGGGGTGGTCACCATGACAACAACTTACACAGAATGTATGTGCGTGTGTGTGTGTGTGTGTGTGTGTGTGTGTGTATACATATATATGTGTGTGTGTATACATATATATGTGTGTGTATACATACATATATATATATATATATATATATATATGCACAGTTGTACGTATGTTGTATTCTCCACACTTGTGCCATGAGGACATCCTTTACACATACACTTTGGGGCAAATGTACACATGTCATTTGCATGTATGTCATGTAACACGTGCTGCACATAGGAGTGTACCTTGGGTTTATTTCTCATGGGCATCCAACAAGGCAATTCCAGATATCTTTA
This sequence comes from Rattus rattus, assembly GCF_011064425.1. NCBI lineage: Eukaryota > Metazoa > Chordata > Mammalia > Rodentia > Muridae > Rattus > Rattus rattus. Next base: position 183,719,337 of record NC_046154.1, on the reverse strand, counting down.
GCTTACAAAAGAGAATGCCAAGGCATCGAGAGGCAAGGGTACACCACGCTGCCCTTTCAGTCAGTGTGTGTGCAGTTGGATCCAGAACATGTTTCCTGTCCGTACTCCCCTCCTTTCTCCCACTCTTTCCTCTCCATCCGGGAATCCTGGGTGCTATGCATAGGGTCTGCCACTGAGATGCATCCTGAGAACCATTTTCTTAGGCCGCCTTGTTTCAGCATAAATACATCTTTTATCATATTGCTGAAACGTGGTGAGTTAACAAAAGACCAGCCTGCCTGCCTGCCTGCCTGCCTTCTTTCCTTCCTTCCTTCCTTCCTTCCTTCCTTCCTTCCTTCCTTCCTTCCTTCCTTCCTTCTCTTGCACAGCAGATTTTAATCTATTGCAAAGTTGTTTTTCTACTCTCCCTGCTTCAGTGCTTGGCCTTTCCGTACATTTCAACACACAGCAGAGGCAGGGCATCCTACTTTTGCGGGCTGGAACATCATTCTGCTCTGAAGGACTAATGGGCACCACTTGTGAGGGCGCTTGCCATGGAAAAGGTCAGCAGGTGGGAGAAATATCGGTGTGAACCTGTACTCAACAACAGGTGAGGTACACCATCCGTCAGATTTATAGCACTGCTGGCCTTTGTCAACAGCAAAAACAGGGTAACAAATTACCAAAACCAGACGCAGATTAAGACCTCTGTGCTACCTGGAGAGACTGGATCTTTCTGCTTCAAAGAAATGCTGCCTACAAGTGCTTCTCTCCCACCTCTGCTACTCTGATCCCCAATGCCCCACCCCCTACCCTGCTCAGATATGGAAAGTTTTCGGATTCGTTAATATCATTCTGCATTTTCTGATACCAGCTCCTGCAGGCAACGTCAGACCAGCATGTAATTCTGTTTGGTGTTAAGGTGTTTCATTAGCTGTGAAATAGCAGAAGTCGTTTTCACCGTTTCTATTTTGGACTCATAGGAGAAAATGCAAATGGATCAAACTCTATTTTGCTTAGTGTCAAATGACTACTCCTCCTCCGGGCAGAAGGTCATTCAGATTCTATTAAGGCCCCTTTGGTCTGTCTTCCCGGACGCAGTACTGAGTGGTGTCGAAGGTGTGACGTGACGTATATATTAAAGCCCACTGCAATTGTATAATATTCTGTGATCTTTTTGTCATACCTTTCATTGGGTAAAGAAGAGTCCTGCTTAGGCTGATAGCACACGTCTTCATCATCAGAGTTTTCCCCCTGTGAAAGTCTAGGACTTCCTAATCTTGTCCCTTGTTCTGAAATTCTCATTTGGTGAGGGGCAGACGTAGTTTATGGCTGCTGGCTGCAGGTTACCAGGTTTCCTGCTGTCCTGTTAAGAAATTCCAGCCGCTTTGAGCAGTTTTTTTCAGCTTGCTTCACTCTTTTTATCTCAGAAAGCTTTTACAGAGTTGCTCAAACATCTTAGAATAATTGGGTCAGGGAAGACCATTTTCCATCCTTCTTAGACTGTCCATTGCATTGTCTTAAATAATGTATTTCCTCGCTTTTCTGGCTGTATTAATAAGACCCCTCCCCCACCCCAGGATGCTTTGCCCTGAGCTCTGAGGCTCTCACATAGACACTTCAGTGGTTCTGCATTGATACTAGGGATATACACGTCACTGTCGCGGTTAATGTCTAGCATGAGCCAGTCAAGCTTCATTCTGAATTACTTGAAATCTGCTCTCTCTGACAACACTGTTTGGCAGTATGTCAGTTTTTCATATTTCTTTTAAATTTTAATTATAACCCATCCAGTCTTAAGCAATTACTTCTGGGTTAGACTCCTGATGAATGTCATAGCAGGGTGTTTTAATTTAATGGATCCAGAAAAAAAACATCTGTTTCTAATATTTTAAAAGCCAATTTATATGGAAATTCATTTCATATACAGTCGATACACGGAGACTTGAAAAATCAAAATGGAAAATCAAACAACTGTGGTGTCGTCGGCCTTCCATTAACAAAGGGATTTGCTGTGTCTGGGCTCAGCTGCTGCTACTAGTTAACACTCCCAGAATCGTGCCTTAGGAGAACTAGCAAGGTAGTCTTAGAGAAACAGGACAGTTACCTCAGAGCTAGCATCTACCAGGACAGCAGGTCATTGTCCTCTGATCACATTCGCTGGTTGTATGCAACTTTTGTTCTGGGCTGTGGTGTCTATTGCAACTCAGTGGTAGTTCCTATGTAACAGGAGGTGCCCAGGAGATGGGAGGTTAAACTTCGAGCTTTAAGATGCTTTCTGGAAGGCATCCACGGCCCTGGCACATATATAGCAGAGGACTGCCTGGTCCGACCTCAGTGGGAGAAGATGTGCCTTATCCTCAAGAGTCTTTAGACCCCAGGCAGCGGGGAGGTCTTGGATGCAAGGGGGGAGTAGGAGTGGGATGAGGAACTGTGGGAGAGGGACTGGGAGGAGGAGCAATGCTGGAATGTAAATAAATAAAATTAAAAAAAAATAAAAAGATGGTTTCTGGAAGGGATAGATCAAAGTTTGTCACATGAGAGAGAGGGAGAACCATATTCCCAGCCCATAACATTCTATTAAGATGAATGAGGAAAAACTTATATTTGGGGAAAGCATGAAACTTTTTACTTTTTTCCCCTTTTATTGGATATTGTACTTACATTTCAAATGTTATCCCCTTTCCCAGTTTCTCCTCCAGAAACCCCCTATCCCATCCTCCCTTTCCCTTGCTTCTATGAGGGTACTCCCCACCCACAACTCACTCCAGCCTCCCCGCCCTGGCATTCCCCTACACTGGGGCACTGAGCCTTCACAGGACCAAGGGCCTCTCCTCCCTTTGATGCCTGACAAGGCCATCCTCTGCTACATACGTGGCTGCGAGCCATGGGTCTGTCCATGTGTACGCTTTGGTTGGTGGTTTAGTCTCTGGGAGCTCTGGGGTGTCTGGTTGGTTGATATTATTGTTTCTTCCTATGGGGCTACAAACTCCTTCAGCTCCTTCAATCCTTTCTCTAACTCCTCCATTAGGGACCCCGTTTTCAGTCCAGTCGTTGGCCACGAGCATCCGCCTCTGAAACTTTTTCGATTGTAAAAGACAAATTTGTATTAAGACAAAATTTTAAGAGATCAGTCTTTGTACTGAGCATCTAGAAACATTAATATTTCATAAATTTACATTATTAATATTTTATACATATACATTAATTTACATAAAGAACTAGCATAGCGATATATATCTACACTATAGTAGATAATTACCAATAGCTTATAGCTACTGTCAATTCTAAAATCCACATATGCCTGATTTAAGAATTCACTGGTTTACTAGTCTTCAGTCTTTATGATGAAGGTGTCTGTTTTTGTTTCGTTTTTAAGGACTTTACTTTGATCCTTCTAAAACGCCCAAGCAGTCACAGTGCTAGACTAGTTGAGAAGTTTTCAGTTTTGGAGCTTTGCCCTCCTGCCTTTTAACCCAGGGGTCTCTCGTATTCTGATGGGAGAGTAGATACCCTAGGAGTACAAAAGAATCCAGATATCTCTTTTTTGACCGGGAACTATAATAGCACAGAAGAGGAATTTCCTAAACAGAATCACCTACGTGCCATCTTCAACATAGGAATTCTACCCTCTTAGGGCTATTGATTATTTCATACAATTTTGAAAATTTTAAGCAATTTTATAATATATTTCGATCATATTCTTGCTCCTGATTCTTTCCACTGCCCACCCAACTTCATGTTTTTTTTATCTCTTAACATAAATCAAAACAAAAATGAAACAAAGCCATACACAGAGAGAGAGAGAGAGAGAGAGAGAGAGAGAGAGAGAGAGAGAGAGAGAGAGAGGAGGAAGAGAGAGAGAGAGAGAGGAGGAGGGAGAGGAGAAAAGAGAGGGGAGAGGGGGCAGAGGGGAGAAGGAGAGGAAGTGTGAGAGAGAGATCATGACATATCTTGTGTTGAATAGCTAGTCATGAACATGAGGCCTGCCTTGGATTCGGGTTGATATAAACAGTGCCATTCCACTGAAGAAAATTCATTTTTTTTCCTCTCCCGGTATCACTGAGTTGAAAATTACTTCTTGGCCGTGCCTATATCACTTTCTCTGGCTAGAATTCTGTCCGGCTTGACATAGTCTAAGGTTATTGGCATCATTAATAACGAGAATCAGGTATGGGTTGTATCTTTAGAATCAGGCCATAAGTCCAAGGAAAATGTGGTTGGTTATTTCTAAACATTTCTTCCAATACAGAACCAGTGGGTGTACCTTATAGGTAAGAAACTATTGTAGCTCTCAGGGTTTGTAACTGGGTGACGTTGATGGTGATTATTTTTCTCCTTCAATAGCATGTAAAGTACCTTCCAGTGGTATGAATGCTGGTCAGTAGGAGCAAAGCTTCTAGTTGAGCACCGGCTCTATTTCTCCATGTTTGATGATAGAAGTACGTATCTTCAGCAACTGGGTTTGACCGTCAGGTTGTAAGGCTAAACAATAGTCTGGACGGTAGCCTTCTCTGCCCTATCCTCCTATACCTCTCTCCATTGAACCCTCCTATTCTAATTTCCTGTTTTCCCTTTGTAACATTATATTCTGTTTCCCCTTTCTTGGAAGATTCCCTTCTCCTTCATGGTCTTTACCTACCACATTTGATTATTTAATATTTGTCCTGATATTACATTGAACATTTCATCAGGGTCATTCTGAACGAGGATTGCTGAAATCTCCCACTGACGAAATAACTACGTGGTCTTTCAAGTAGACACTAAATCAAAGATAATCATTAACAATTTTATATTTTCATAGCTACTCAAATGTCCCCAGTGGTGTATGGATTACATCTTGAAAAACTCAGAATTGTAAAAACACAAACTAGGGTACTCTCATGTTACTATTCCAAACACGGCATGGCTCTGAACCAGTTGTTAGTTTATCTTTCTCAGCCATCCTTTCGTCACCCAAGAGAGGACGATAGTCAGGTATCAGATGATAGCAATGTTTGGTCAGAGTTGTTCCAATGTTTAAATGAGAAGTTGCAGCCAAGGGAACCCGTGTGTATGATGGACAGTAAGTATCTAGTAAAGAGTAGGTCCTTGCTTCTCGGCATTTACATGGAAGTAGGAAGCATAGAACCCTGGGAATGCATTCGAGTCAGGTGGCAGTCCTTAGGTCTTTCACAGCGATAGCAATGCCTGTGAAAGTGTAGAAAGGGGGAAGGCTGTAGTGTAAATAACGGTAGACGGGGGAGAGCCGTCTCACCTCATCCTTCAGGCTCTCTTTGCCACAGCTTCTTTGTGATTCACAGGCCAGCAGCAAGGACACCATTGGTGACCATATCAGTGTATGGATGGGATCTCTGCTTTCTCCCGTGTCTTCTTCCTCCATCAGAACCATCTTTTACCCTGATACTCAGGTGGTGTGTGGATATGAGGAGCACTCCTCTAAGGGCCTGGTACTTATCTCTTCTTAGGAGGTACCGATGCTGGATCTGGATGTATCCCAGAGGGGAGCAGTACCCAGGCCATCTTTGAATTGCAGTTTCACGCAGCTGTCAACCAGGAGCCTAAAGGCTGTATTTATTTATTTATTTTTATTGGATATTTTTTATTTACATTTCAAATGTTATTCCCTTTCCCCGTTTCCCCTCCAGAAGTCCCTTATCTCATCCCCCTCCTCTTCTTCAATAAAGGTGTTCCCCCTCCCAAACCACCTCCCCTTATCCCTTCCTCAACCTAACATTCCCCTACACTGGGGGTTCCAGCCTTGGCAGGACCAAGGGCTTCTCCTCCGATTGGTGCCCAACAAGGCCATCCTCTGCTACATATGCAGCTGGAGCCACGGGTTTGTCCATGTGTGCTCTGTGGTTGGTGGTTTAGTTCCTGGGAGCTCTGGTTGGTTGGTATTGTTGTTCTTATGGGGTGTAAGCCCCTTCAGTTCCTTCAGTCCTTTCTCTAAGTCCTCCGATAGGACCCTGTTCTCAGTTCAATGGTTTGCTGCTAGCATTCGCCTCTGTATTTGTCACGCTCTGGCTGAGCCTCTCAGGAGAGAGCTATATCAGGCGCCTGTCAGCATGCACTTCTTAGCATCAGCAATATTGTCTAGGTTTGATGGCTGTATGTATATGGGCTGGATCCCCAGGTAGGGCAGGCTCTGAATGGCCATTCCTTCAGTTTCTGCTCCAAACTTTGTCTCTGTATCTCCTCCTATGAATATTTTTGTTCCCCCTTTTAAGAAGGACTGAGCTATCCGCACTTTGGTCGTCCATCTTCTTGAGCTTCATGTGGTCTGGGAATTGTATCTTGGGTAATTCGAAGGCTGTGTTTAAAACTAGAGTTCTGCAAGGGCTTCAGAGATGTTCCTTGGAAGCTGCCCCAGGAGGCTGAAAAGTGATAAAACATTTGTATTTTCACTTGTTCTCCAAAGGCTGTGCCTCTCAAGGGACAACCTTCTTAGGATGGCAAAGCACCCTTTTCTGTCCCTTTAGCAGGGATCGAGGGGATGATCTGGGTTCAGGCTCTGTGTACTGGAAATTCAACCATAATGTCTGTAATGGCGCGCTTTGAGGAAGACAGTGTCTCATCAACATGTTTCCTTTTTTGTTGTGTTGTTTTAATTTTATTTCATTTTTAATTTATTTTGTTTTTCAGCCGTGCTATCAAGACTAATCAGGACCTGCTGCCAGAAACCCCCTGGACCCACATTTTCTACAATGATTTCTGGGGGACTCTTCTAACCCACAGTGGTAGCCACAAGTCCTACCGGCCGCTCTGCACTCTTTCTTTTCGACTGAATCATGCCATCGGAGGGCTGAATCCCTGGAGTTATCACCTTGTCAATGTCCTGTTGCACGCGGCCGTCACCGGCCTCTTCACACGCTTCTCCAAGGCCCTGCTTGGGGACGGATACTGGACTTTCATGGCCGGCTTGATGTTTGCCTCGCACCCCATTCACACGGAGGCAGTGGCGGGCATCGTGGGACGGGCAGACGTGGGCGCCAGTCTCTTTTTCCTCCTGTCCTTGCTCTGCTACATCAAGCACTGTTCTACAAGAGGCTACTCAGCCAGAACTTGGGGCTGGTTCCTGGGGACAGGACTGTGCGCTGGATGCAGCATGCTGTGGAAGGAGCAAGGAGTGACCGTCCTCGCAGTTTCAGCCGTTTATGATGTCTTTGTCTTCCACAGGCTGAAGATGAGGCAGATTCTTCCTACCATTTACAAAGTAAGTGGTTGTGACTTCTGTAGCATTTCATTATTGAGTCCTCTATGTGTTTGATCCTTTGCTGCCATTAAAGAAAAAGACAAGATTTGTCCTTCTTCAAGCAGAATTTAAAACGAGTAGTCCCTTTTTGTCTTCCCTTAGATAGAGTACACATTTTTGACCTTTCTCTACCAAACCAGGTTTTTCTCATCACTGCTTATTTTATTTCTGAATGTCTATCTGTGATTCTTAAGCTGGCAAGATAGTAATTTTGCCTTGTAAAGTTGCACACATCTTGACTGGATTCAGTTCTCTCTCTCTCTCTTTTTTTTCTACCTTTTTGCCAAATTTAATATGATCCAGTATTTGACTGTGATGCATATTAGTAAAAATAACACAGCTGATGACTCAGCTAGAGGCTGGCATCTGTGGAGGGGAAACCCTGTGTTGTTTGTTAATAGGACCGTTCCTGACTTTTGAAAACATCCCTCTCGGTGGTATAGGGAAGACAGATGTTTAAACAGTCACTCATGGTCCCCTTCCCTTTGTTTTACAATGGGTAAGAACAGAAGAGGCAAAACACGGAGTGGTTATTCTAAGCTTTACCCTCAGGCCAATTAAGACCTTGACTTCCAGGGTTAACGTTCGTAGTGATTTTAAATATAACATTGTTCCAAGGTTGAGGAGTACTTTCTGGATCACCTTTTCCTTAAAGAGACCAAGCATTTTTTTTTTTTCTGGCATAACAGAGGTACATAAGTACTTTTATCTATCCAACATTCACTCATAATGAACTATAAATAAATTTATTTACTAACAGTTCTTCAGCATGCAGGTAACTTAACCATTTATTTGAGCCAATAGAACTTGCAGAGGAATGAGATGGCTGTGCTAGTCTATTTTCACACACAGTGTTAAGTCTTGGCTAAATATTAAACACGATAGGACACAGGAAAGTCTTCCGGGTTTTTTTCAGATCTGTTTGATAAGTTGAGTTCATTGTCAAATGTTAAGGACTCTAAGTTACATACCTACTTAGCCCAGACATAGGTTTAATGCCAGTATGCACGTTGTTACAAAGTCGTGTAATTCTCACAACATTTTTCTAATGAAATTCCACACAGCAGCTCAAACAACAGATTTCAAAATCAAATATTCTAACCCAGTACTGTCCAAAGGTAGCCTAAGGCGTCTGTGCACTGAAGAACGATGTAGGAACATTTTCGTGGTTTTTTTTTTTTTTTTTTTTTTTTTTTTTTTGAATCTGTTGTTATACTTTTGAAAGAGCAATAAATCTTAGTACATGTGGTGAGCACATCGAAGTCCCAGCAGTCGTCTCAGATTTGAGCGGCGACATCTCAGGCATTATTTCTTCGCCTGGGATGAAATGAGTATGTTGTATACAGTGAACAAGGCTCCCGCGGAATCACGAGGTCCAACACTAGTGATGCAACACAGGCGAGTGGTGTCGGAAGCACCCCAGTTTTCTCCATGTAAATCGAAAGTAATTTTAACTGCTGTGCATCCGGATACTTTTCTCTCCTGCCGAGCCTGTAGCACCCCTTACATTGAGGATCAAGGGCCACAGTCTAAGACACTATGTGCAGCCCATAATGAACAGTCTTAAGGGCAAGGGTACCTTGAGACACTGCCTGCCTTCCTATCTCTTTACCCAGAACTGACCTTTGGTTTGGAAAAGATTAAATACTCTGTGCTATGGTATAGAAATGTCAGTCGTTTTAGGCATGTCACCACATTTCTTTTGGACATAAGAGAGGGCATTTATAAAGTTGACTAATGATCCCTGAACATATGTAGCAGACCAGATGTGGTGTTTGATTTCATGTTGGTTCCCCAGTAGCTGAAGCTGGGGCTTACCCTGACTCTGTTGCCTGCTTGGGGATCCTGTTTCCGTAAACTGGACTGTCTTGTCTGACCTCAGTGAGAGTGGCTATACCTAGTCCTGCAGTGACTTGAGGTGCCAGAGTTGATATGGGGGTGGGGGAGGGGACTAAGGGGTGGGGAGGGACCATGTGAGGAGGAATTGGGAGGAGAATGAGGTGCAGATGTAATGTGAATAAATAAATTAATGGGATAAAAGAATGAAGGAGAAAAGGGAAGAGGTGGGATGGGGAAGGAAGGACTGAGGAAGGACAAGTGAAAAAAAAAAGAAAAATAAATAACATTGATTGGTTGAAGTAAGAGTCTTCTTGTATTGCCCTGCAAGGCCTTGAGTGGGCCCAGCCGGGCCTCCACCTCAGCCTCTGGAGCAGCTGGGAGTAGAAACCCGCTCAACCACACCCAACAAGCTGTAGGCTATGGTTGTAGACACAAAGAAAACGACAGGTCTTTCTTGTTTTGCCTATTTTTCCCTCTCCCAAGTTTCCCTTTGCTTAAATTGAATTGTAAGGAAAATGTGGATGGGAAAAAACTAAAACATTTTATTATTATCATTATTTAAGATTTTGATTTTATGAATGAAGGTGTATGTATCTTTGTGGGTACTCATCCTTTGAGCTTATGGAAGCCAGAAGAGGGTGTAGGATCTCCTAGAGCTGGTGTTACAGAGGTAATTGGGACCCAAGTTCTGGTCCTGCTGATTTAACAGCAAGTGCCTAACCACTGAGCCATCTCCTCAGCCCAGCTCTTATTTATTAGCTGTCATCTTAAAAAATATACTCAGTATGCAGTGTGCGTGTGATCCCTGCTTTTATTGTACCCAGAAGGGACGATAGCCTTCTCACTTAGAACTCAAGAATTAAGGCTTAATGAAGTTCCTTTGCGATTTCATTTAAATGTTGTCACTTTAAAGAAAATTCTGCCTAGAGTTTGATGCCAGAAAACAAAATATGGCCTTCAATTTCAAATCCCCTTTAATCATTACAAATCCACCTGTATGATGTCATCAACAATATCAAACTGTTCTGCAATTCTAAAAGAACAAGGCACTTCCTGATTCTTGTCTTTATGGGGACACAGGTTCTGCAGGTTTTGGACCTCCTGTTGATAGCCTGTAAGGCACTGAGTTTTTACTTATGCACAGTTTCCTTTTCTCTAGCTCATTATTTTAATATTTTAATTCAGGACCACCTTTTAAGATGCTTGAAGTTCTCTTTAGAGAAATTTTCAGTTTTCCTAGCATATTTTCAAGGGCTGGGTTATTTACTGTTAAACTCCTTACTAAGAATATTTTAGACAATAATTGTGATGTATATAGAAAATTATTTGTGTATGTAACATTAAAATTCATCTGAGCTTTCTGTGATTCTCCTGTCAGCCTCATGTTATGTAACTGCTGCTTAAGAGAACTGAAAAGCCACTTCCAGAGGACTTCCTCAGAGAGTGTCCCCATGTTTTGGGAGAGGGCTTTATAGTTTTGATGGTGCAGGGTTCTGGATTGTTTTGAAATATGTACTGTACACACACACATAATGAGAGAGAGAGAGAGAGAGAGAGAGAGAGAGAGAGAGAGAGAGAGAGCACTCCTACCTCAAAGACATAAATAGAGTCTATTCTGAAGCCAAATTTGAATGGCAGTGCCCTGTGAACACAGATTTTAAGTTTCACCAGATTCAGAGTTCCAATGTGAAAGCAGCTTCTTGAAGTGTAATCATTGACAAAATAAGGGAATCCATAAATCAAGACACTTTTGTTAATTCAAGGCACTTTGTTAATAGGTTGATAGAGACACCTGAGGTGGGCTACAGCAAGATGGGAGACTCTGCTCTATGGTTTCAGAGGGTGTCTGGTGACATTCTTAGTTTTGGGGTGGGTGGGAACTAGTGGTCTCTTAATAGATTCCAAAAGATTTTCCCGGAGGTGGTCGATTCAGGAGGCTAAAGCTAGCCAGAGCTAAGGTAATTAGTGTCTGGACTCCCCACTTCCAACGCTCCACCTCACTGCAGTCTTTTGGTTGATCAGTATTTGCAGACACGTGGGTTATTCCAGGGCTCCTCCTTGATGATGTTTACCAGGACTGCGGGCAACCACCTCCTCTAGGCCAACCATCAGCAGTGGGAGTGGTGGAGGCAGCTTGACCCTTTATCTGCTCATACTATTTTATTTTAATTCTCTCTTTCTAAACTCCTTCTGACATCATTAGCTTTTGAGCTACTGACCTTGGGATAATGGGTTCTTTATGTTTACAAGGAAGAAGGGAGATAATTTTATCATGCCCGAGTATTTTCAGCAGAGGTGGAGGTCACTGTTCATCTCAAAGATGGCAGGAGAAATAACACAGACCCAAATCATCATGGCCAAATTAATTAAAGCAAACAATTAATTAAAGCAGGCCTTTTGATTTGTGCATGTGGGCTGCCTCCCACTAAGGTGGGGTTTGAGAGTTCAGCGTTTGCTTTGAGGAAGGCAAGGTTTTTACAGCTCAGGGTAAAGGGTTTCCAAATGGAAGATTTGGTGGGCAGAAGAGATGAGATTATTAGAGCCGAGCATAGCAACTTAGTCCTATGTGGTCTCTGGAAACAAAGACATGGTGAGAGATGGGGCATGCCAAGGTAGACGTACCAAGCAAGTCATAACCCGATAGTCATAGGAGGTCATAGAACCTTTAGAAACCAAGTTGGTGTTGTACAATGGATAGAAACAGCTCTTTGAAACAAAGTCAGTTGCCATTTTAGATCAGGGAAATATCAGAGTTCCAGGTGGGGCATAGCCCAATCTTTGAGACACAGTGAGTTAATAGTAAACAGGGGAGGAACTAGTTTCTCTTTACTACAAGATGGCTTTGAGGCCAAAAATGGAGGCGGACTGGTTCTTCTGTCACTAGAAAATGATGACATTGGCATTAGAATACTGAGCTTCAGGACTGTCCAGCAGCCTTTTCACTGTAGCAAAAGGCAGAGGATGAACAAAGAAGTGCAAAGTCAGGTGACAGCACAGTAAAGGGAACTTGATACAGGATCTTTGCTCACAAGGGGATGAGCTTGCTCCTTGGTGAGTTTCCTTCTCGGGTTGGTGAGACAGCTTCAGCTCCCTAGAGGAGTTGTAGCAAAGGTTGAGGTGTTCAGTATGAGCTGGATGCCCAATTTTAGAAGGCATCTAATACATCAGCCGCAGAGAAATAAGAAACATTGGTAGAGATTGTTGATCTCTATCCTTAAGGCTCTGGCTGTGTTCAATGGTATGTGATGTTAGGAATCCACTGGAGCTGGAGTATGCAGATGAAGCATGTACTTTCAACTAGGGTCTTCTGACTGTGAGCTTTGCCCATAGATTGCATACGATGGCTATGGAAAATTATAACCTTGAGATACATAGATTTCTATGTTCCTGAGAAGAGCCTCTTTTGAAGAAAGGCACTGAAAAAGATTACAGGCCTGCCCAGTTTTCTGACATGGAAAGAGAGTGTTGCTATCTACAGAAATCATGTTCTAGGAGCATGCAATCGAGTTAGCAAAAGAAAATATTAAGTTTGTAATTTTATATTGGACATGAATATTAACTGTCCTGAAGAGCATAGAGCCCATGGGCCACACGATATGACTGTGAGATCCTTTTCATCCAGAAGAATAATCATTTTAATGTCTTATCAAGTAACTCTGCCTCAAAGCCATGTGGCTTGCCCCATGACATACATGTCTTTGCCCTATTAAAGCATCAAACATGACTACACGTTCAATTCTATAGTACACATTAGAGAAATAGGCAAATACTCAAATCTGAAAAGGGCTGTCTTTGTAAAGCTTGAGACTGTTTGAACCCACAAGCTTGATGGGTTCTTTTCTGTAATTCACATCTAGATACTTTTCTGTCCCCCAAACTCAGATGTCTACGAGGTCAATTCAGTGTCACGTTCTACAAGTGTTACTTCTTTGTGCCTTCGCTATTTTGTTATTGCAGAAAAAGAAAACTCCAGTTTCTGTTTGTTAGAGCTTAAGCTTTTATTTTCTTTTTATGTGTAGAAGAAAGAAATCTTAAATCTTTTCTGTGACATCTAATGTTACATTTAATACACACACACACACACACACACACACACACACACACACAAATATATGTATACATGTATACTAATCTAAAAGCCAATGTTAGGCCTCGGAGGAGGCTCAGTTGTTAAAGTGCTGAGGGTATGAGTTCAACCTGAAGAGTTCCCCTTTAAGAATCTGGCCATGGTGACTTATACTTAACATTCCTAGTGCAAGCTGGGCAGGGAAAAGTGGCTTCATATGGTGACCCAGCCTAGCTCACCTGGCAAGCTCTGGGATGTGAAGAGATCCTTTCTCAGGACTGGTGTAGAGCACTCCTGAAGAACGCCTCCCGAGGCTGCCCTCTGGCCTCAAGGTGCACATATATGCAGACACAAACACCATATACAAACTCACTTCCTAGCGAGTAAGATAAAATTGCCGTTTGAGTCAAAGAGAAATCTTTGAGCTAGCTGAGATTGGTCAATTTGATTCCAAAACTTACTATGAACGAGAGTCTTTTTTTTTTTTTTTAAGATTTATTTACTTCATTTATATGTCTACACTGTAACCATCTTCAGACACACCAGAAGAGGGCATCAGATCCCATTACAGATGGTTGTGAGCCACCATGTGGTTGCTGGGAATTGAACTCAGGACCTCTGGAAGAGCAGTCAGTGCTCTTAACTGCTGACCCATCTCTCCAGCCCATGAACAAGATTTTTGACCATATTATATATGTGGCTTTTGCAGTTGTGCAAAGCATATATCACATGTAAGTGTGCAAGCACTTGGCATATACTAGATACTTAGTGTTTAACAAATACCTAATATTTCTACCTGCCAGGCACTGTTCTTACTGCGCTAAAAATGTAAAGGCATTTAAATTATTTAACAAATGCTTACTGAAAGAACTAATGGGATTTATGAAATAATATGGTTGAATACTGACAAACTATAATTTATTCAGTAGTTAGAAACAGTTGTCAGTAGCTATTAAATATAAAACTTCCAGAAATACATTTGAACAAAAATTATTCTTAGTTGTCAGCCGTGAGGTTCTATTTTATGAACCTGCTGTTTTATCCATGTCCTCTTGTGCAATATCTGACACATAGTAGGTACTCAGCTAATTAAGGGATTCATATGCAAGCCTTACGTTTTAAAGCATTTGCTGAGATGGCAAGTTGAATTTGCATTATGCACTCACTTTTACAAAGTGAGGATTCCATGCCTATATTGGTAGGTCTGGAATAAGCCATGCATGTCGGAAAAAAATTTTTTTTTCTTGACCTCTCAGTAATGGGCTATTTTAGCCTTCCTAGTGTTACCGTCACTTGCTTCGTTATGTGGTCAAAAATAAAGGAAAAAGGACCTTGAAATATGCTTTAACTGACCATGCAAAGAAATACTACACTTTTATCTGCCCACTATTTTTTTTAAAGCCTCCCATAACGTTAATAGATTAATAAACTCAACAAAAGCAACCTTTTCCTTATCAGCATCAACCCTTACCTGCTCAGAGTCGGTTTCCGGGCTTACTTAGGGTCTGTGAACTATTTTAATGTGGAAACATTCTTTGTGTCATCATTAGTTCCCTCCTCACTCAGTTACAGGTGGAAAACATAAAAAGAAGATGTGAAAGGCGGCACGGAATCAAGCCTCAATGTAGGAATTCTAATAATAGTCGGATTGGGAATATGAGACCAACTGCGTTGCTTTTTAAAGAATTTCTTAAAACCTGTTGGGCTGGCTGACTTTATGTCAGCTTTCCACAGGCTAGAGGCATCTAATAGGAGGAAGCCCCATTTGAGAAATTGTCTCCATTAGACAGGGATGTAGGCAAGTCTGCAGAGCTCTTAGCACTTTCTTAATTAGTCATGGATGGGGCGAGGACCAGGCCATTGTGGGTGGGGTCATCCCTAGGAAGATGGTCCTGGGAAAACAGCCTGCGCAAGCCAAGATGAGCAAGCCAGAAAGCAACACCCCTTCAAGACCTCTGCGTCAGGTCCTGCCCTCTAGGTTCCTGTTTTGTTTGAGTTCACGTCCTAGCTTCCTTCAGTGATGGACTACAACACAGATGTTTAAGCCGAATAAACCCTTTCCTCCAACAACTTGCTTTATTTGGTATAGTGCTTCATCAAATCAGCCCTAGGGCACACGTCTAGTTTTGTTTCGCCATAGTTGTTCCCCAAATGAGCATTATCTCTAAAATTAAATCTGTGTCTTCATTTCCCGTAAATACGATAAAAGGCTCAGCTATTATGTGGGGAAATGGAAAGTACTGACATTTGAAAAATGAGTCATTTTTAGATATAAGTATTGTTTTAATGCCAAAGAGCATGCTTATTATAGAGGTCGTCCACACTGTGTGAAGTTTATCTTTGTCTTAGTTATAGCTTCGCTTCAGATCTATGATGAGAGTAAATCTAATTATCCCCCTCTTTGCCAGGCTTTTAACATTAATTGTGTGAAAGATCCCCAAAGGTGAGCGATTACATTCCATTAAAGGATCTGGGTTTACCATTGCCTGATTGCTATATATCTTCAACGCTGTCCTGCACACCTGACCAGCATTTTGTGTATAGCAGAGTACAAACCCTGACGTCGTGCGTAACCTGTAGGCATTTGCACACTGAGGCTCCACGTGCTTTTGTATCTACACTACTAGGTTGTGACTTTTGTTGTGACTCTCATCTCAGTTGTAATAAATGGCATGGGATGTCGTGGTTGTGTTTGGCTTTTCTCGGCCAGCATCTACGCGAAGTACTACTCCAAATTACACCTCTCTTTCCCTTGCATCGTGGCTTTGTGAGAATCAAGATATAGCATGATACGTGATTCTAGCCACAGTGCTTCATAGCCTTATTGAAGAGGTAGGGCTATTTGCTGTGTACTTACAGATGAGTTTGGATTTGATCCCAGTATACTTGTTGTTGTACTTAATATTCATGACCCGTGGTGCTCTAAAACTCTAACCGCTGCCAGCAGCGCTAACCAGATAATACTACAAATAAAGTCAAGGTTCAGAAACAGTTTACAATCCACAAAGTCAAAGATTAAGACTTTCATTCCTGTGGGGGGATATGGGGGGGGGCGCTCCTTTGCTGACCTGACGTAAAATGATTCTGTATTCCGGATGCCACTTAGAGTCAGGTTGAGAGTCATTTCAATTTGGGAAGTGACTCCCCTTGCAACCTGCTCTAATGCCTCCATTAAGGTTTAATCCTGGGGACAGAATATATGCACAAATTACTTATGAGAGAGAATTCCATCTGTCTGCCAGGCAGTATGGTTGACAATGTTCGAATACAAAGATGCTCCGAGAGAGTCTGCATTTAAGGACTTGGGAAGGGTGGTAGTGTGTAGCGAGAAGTAGTGTAGGTGAGTGTAAGCTGAAATTTGGGCTACAAAGTGGTGGTGGTGTATGTAAAACATTGAAAGTGCTAAGGGGATATAGAAGAAGAGTAAGTTGCTTACTAACCCAAACCAAACCAAACCAAAACAACAACAACAACAACAACAACAACAACAACAAACTCTCAGAAAGGAAGTACTTGAGCAGCCCTACGTGAAGTAGTCAGAAGTGAGCATTTCAGGTTGAAGAAGTGAGCCGCAGAGGAGGGCTCAGTGTGAGCACTACACAGAGGGAAACTCACTAGGGGAACACGGAGCATCGATTTGGGTGATAGAATCCCTGGCATTTACAAAGGAAAATGAGTGAGGAGAGGAGTTTAACTCCTAGTGTGTGTGAGGTTGTAGGGCATTTTAACACATGCTGCGGTTCCCCGAGTGTCGGAAAGCACTTTATGGTTTCCTCATGCATGTGAACTTTGCGTAATCAACAGGAGTCTAGGCTGAACAACTCCCATTCGGCCCGTGGGCTGTTTTTTTTTTTTTTTTTCCAAACTCAAGGAAGGGCATCTGTCCAATGAGAGTGAGAATTAGACTCAGGAGTCGAGGTTTCCACTTATTCCGTGAGTGTCCCATAGTAGCATGTGCCTCATTCTTCAGCATTATAAAAGCATTTATTTTCTGACCACTACTATTAGTTTACTTTTCACTGAGCAGTACTTGGCATGTCGTTCTACACTCCTAATGAGAAAAACAGTGTGTCCTTAAGGGCTTTCTCCTAAGTCTGTTCTTCCAGCCTTGCCAAACAGTGTTCAGATATGCTTATGAGTGACCACGAGGCACAAAATCCCTCTTTGTTTTGGACTCTTTCAAACAGGAAGACAGGGGGAAAAAAAACATTAAAAGCATCCTTTCTGCATTACAGAATAAATACTCTATCAGCCCTGAATTTCAACCAGTTAAGTCTGCAGAGAAAATGACACCCAAATTGGATCTTGTGATGAATAAATAATGAATCTCATTGAAATCCTCTTCACTGCGCTCCTAACACTCTGTCTGGGATGCATATTACATCATTCAGCTCAGCTTTCCATAACCTGCCTCCTCAGAGGGATCAAACTGACTGACAGGGGTATCATGATCAGGGTACTCGCAGGCAGGACTGTCACTTTCACAGAAAAGGATGTACTATACCAAAGCTTGAAATCCATTGTCCTAGTCAGTGCCCTGAACAGTAAAAAATGCTAATTTAATGTTGATTTCTCAAGTGAAATTTGAGCTATGGAGAGCCAGAGTCATGAATATATTAGAGAGTCCTTAAAATGGATGATGGGACAGAGCTGATAAAACTATTATATCAAATGTATTAATAGGTGCTCTCAGTATGGGATGTGGCATAATGGGGAGTGTTATAGCTTTATTTTTTTCTTTAGGCATTCTGGTTTCGTCCCTATTAATCAGGGTACCCTTTCCAAAGGAAGGATAATGAGAAATCAAACGGGAACAACAGCACCGTGTAGTGCCAATGCGTGTGACGGTGTGGTGGCTGGAAGGTCAGCCTGTCCTTGCTCTCCATGTGTCTTTGCAATGTTGCAGTGCCCAGATGGCTCTTGTATGCTCGGCTGGTCCGATTACAACTCTTGCATCAAGTCGAATAGCATGAATTCAGAATTTAATTCGTGTTTCTTCAGTAATTATAACCTTGATTAGGAAGTCTGTGTTTCCGTACCAAAGGACGTCTCCCTGCCCCTCCTCTACTGGTGTATTCATTTCATGTCATTACAGGAAGGTGCAGTAATCGTCGTGATCACCTTTGATAGACTAGAGAATCTGTGACACCTATGCTTAGTTACATGGTTTTCAATTTTCATATAATTAATTCTTCAAAAAAAAGCAAGGAGAATATGAAGAACACAAAGGCCATAATAATAATAATAATAATAATAATAATAATAATAACAACAACAACAACAACAACTGAGTTGGTTTTTTCAGTAAGTGAAGAAACAGAGAGCATCCAACATTCTCTATAATTTGTCATACAGTACGCACATACCAGATACAGATATACGGAGGCCTTTGCTACATGCAGGATTAATTCTGAAAGTTCTATGTCTGTTTAGCTGCTGTAGTACCTGGCTGTAATCCTAACTCTTAGAAAGATCGAGGGAAGTTTCAAGCCATCTTGCGACTACATAGGCATTGTCCCAAAAAGCCAAGGAAGGAAAGAAAATATAAGACACCTAAAATAAACTTTTGTCTTCTTAAGAAGTGAAAACACGGAATGCTATTGTTTCATGACTTTGAAACTGCTGAATCTGTTAGCATCAACGCCCGAGCTGATTGAGAACAATCTCTTGGTTTTGACTGTATAGCTACTTGGACGTATGTCCATTGTATAATAGATGTGTTAGGAAGGTATGTGTTTGTCGTGCATTCCAAGAGAAGAAACTGTGTGAATTAAAAACATCATAATGTAGTCAGCTTACCTCCAGCTTGGGTTCATGTCCATAAGTTCTATGAAGTGAAAAGCTTCAAATTAACTTGGAAGATTTACTTTACCTACTTTGAAGAGATAGGCAAAACCATCCCAGTTTATTTGTTCATGGTGTATAATTTCTTTTTGTGACATAATGTAGTAAGGGTCCATCTTTAGGCCTGTTTTGGAATGGTGTGTAAACTTTCTGAGGTTGGATCTGATTGTGGAAAGAGAGAGTGGGCCAAGCCGTTCAGGGTAGCCAGGTTCCTGCTTCTGTTTAGAATTTTGTTTTTGTTTTTGTTTTATGAAACAAGATCTCATGTACTTAGCTCACCTCCAACACCCGGTGTCAGTGAAGCAGGCTTGAACTCCTGATCCTCATGCCTCTCCCGCCTCCTGAGTTTGAGAATTTGCTGCCACACCCAGCTCTGTCTGGTACAGTACAACCTTCCTTTCCTTCATAGACAGCCTGCCATGCCTTCCCCTGAGAGGCCTGGTCTCAATCCCTCAGCCCTTGTGCTGTTTGCTGTGAAGAGACACCGTGGCGAAGGCAACTCTTACAGAAGAAAGCATTTAGTTGGGGGTTTGCTTATGGTTTCGGAAGGTTAGTCCATTATCATCATGGCAGGGAGTGTGGTAGCATGCAGGCAGGCTTGGCACTGGAAAAGTAGCTAAGAGCTACATGCAGTAGGCAGAAAGAAGGGGAGAGAGGGTAAGGAGAGAGGAAGAGGTGAAGGGGGAGAAGGAAGAGGGAGAGGGACAGGCAGAGGAAGACCCTAGGCTAGGTGTGAGCTTAGGAAATCTCCCCTACTGACATACTTCTTCCAGGAGGTCATACCTAGTCCTCAAATAATTCCACTTTTTGGAGAGCATTTTAATATATGAGCTTAGGGGACTGTTCTATTGAAACCGCTATGTCCTCTGATATGGGAAGCAAAGCACACTGGAGATGCTTCTGTCACTCTGTCCTAATAGTCGAAAGTAACTAATAATAGGGATAGGAGGATAATTCATCGGGGAAAGTGTGAGCCACCTATGGAGGAGGACCTGAGTTTGCATTCCCGGCATCCTAGTGGGCAACTGCAAGCCCAGTGCTTGGGAACAGAGAGGTAGACATCAGGTGCTTGGTAACCATCCAGTCTTGCTAAATCGGTAAATTCCAGGCTTAGTAAAACAAGCTTTCTCAGAAAATAAAAAAAAAGATGATGATCCAGGATGAGCAACAGAGGAAGACACCCGGTGTTACCGTCTGTCTTCAGCAAGTCCATGCACAAGCGAGGGAGCATACATGCACACACTCACATATCATCAACGCACACGCACAAGCACACACCTGCACATAGGTAACCAATGCAACCCATGTTTCCCCCAGCATTTATGTATCTGTGAGTGTTTTATCTGTTATTTCCGGGAGGGGTTAGTCAGCATGGCTTTTGGCCATTTTTTGGGGGGGGGTTAATCAGCACGGCTTTTGGCCATTTTTTTTTTGAGCCACCTTTGAGTAGTTAATGGGGTGAACCCTGAACTCCCAGTAAACTAACATAGAATGCTTACTGTCCTGTTCACCACGACTCATCACTGAAAATGAAAGAAAATCACCTTTCAAGGGTCATTGTGAACAGCATAATTTGAAAGTTGATTTTATTTTTTATTTGACTGAGAATGAGTACACTTGCTAAGCTGGCTGCTGAATCTCTCTCCATTAATGCCTCGTGCTTATCACACACTTTGGTAGCCTGAGTTTTTCCCCTTCAGGCTCAGGAGGGTGCTGTTGCTTATATATCTGTCAAGGAGCCTGGCTCTCCTGTTCTCCACCCCCACCATCCTGTTTCCGCTATTTTTCCTTGTAGTCAGGCTTAAAGGAAGGAAGATTACTTTGCTAGCTGCAGGAGCTTGTGGTCTCAGGTCTCATTCTTCTGAGGGAAAGAGCCTGTGTTATCACCTGAAGGTGAATGCTAATCTCTTTTTCTGCTTTTATTCTTCCCCAACCTGCCTGGTTGCCTTGTTGCAGCTGACTCCAGACTATTACAACAAACCTTTTCACCGAAGCTTTGAAGCTGCATTTTGGTGCCTTCCTGCCTGTCCTTTACTTGATTTGGCTTAGAAGGCAAAGACTTTGCTCTGCGGGGCGATGGTATTTTCTAGCTGGCTGGAAATTTCTTGGAACACTTTGGACACATCACAAGGTTTTGCTATTCAGATGAAATTCCTTTTACAGAAACTTAAATTTTGGTAACTTTGGCCTGCTGCCACAAGTCTGTAGACAAACCTAAAGGTTTTGGGAAATTCATTATTTAAAATCTTTCTTTAATTGTCGTGACAGATGCAGGTGATGTAGGGATAACCGTGTGTCTTAGAAAAGACTTCAGGGTTCCTCCTGAGTTTTCTTTGGTTATCCCAAACTTGAAAGGTCACCAGCCATTTGGGGCATAGTGTTTTAAACTAAGGATTGCAGCCTAAAACTTTATACTATTGACTAAGAAAATGTGGTCTGTTTAATTTTCGTTTTGTTTTTCAAAGGTTGGTAGGAAGGAGCACAGGTGGGGACCCTGATGAAAACCTCAAACCCCTCAGGTATTTTGATGAGAGGCTACATTCAGAACCACTATGGACGTTCAGGAACCCACTCAATATTATTAAATTTAATATCATTTGCATTAATAGGAGAGGACGATTAAAATCCATCCCTCTAACTATCACCCCCTCCATTGACAGACTTTTGGTCCACAGAAGGTTGGTGTCAGCGTTTTGTGTCAGAAGAGTATCTTGGTGTTATCAGGGATAAAGACTGCCTCACAGACCATCCCATCCCCCAACAGATCTCAAGCAAGAGATATATTTAGGAGGGGCTGGCAGAAGGCTGCCTCCGAACAGGGAGAAGAGGGAGGGAGGGAGGAAGAAAGAAAGAAAGAAAGAAAGAAAGAAAGAAAGAAAGAAAGAGAGAGAGAGGGAGGGAGGGAGGGAGGGAGGGAGGGAGGGAGGGAAGGGAAGGGGGACAGGTTGCAATGTTGGGGTGCTTCATAATGGTATGGTGTAAGGGTCTGAAAAATTGCTGAAGGAGAACCGAGACTCAGATAGTATGTAAAGACAAGGAGCACTTATTCTGCAGAAACAACCAAGCATGCAGGGGTCAACCACTCTTCAAAATGGCGACCCCAGACAAAGGTGCTCAGGCCTTCTTAGAGGGAACCAAGGGAACTCTCTAGAAGGATTAGATAATCTCAAATTTCATTGGTGGTGCGAGGGGGGGGTCACAGGTGCTCAGTGGTCTGCATTCCCGTGTCATGGACGTTTAGCCATAGGATGAGAGAGGGCTGCGCAGCACAGATGGCCCATTTCGAGAGAAGAAAATTCTCAAAATCAGGCTTGGTACTTAAGTGGAGACAAGTGGGATTATGTTGTCCTTTCTATGAGACTCTTGGGGACAGTGGAAATGTGACCTATTTGCCTGCTGCTGCTGAAGTGGGTACAGTGGCTGAATTGCTGAAGGCACTGGTGGGGGTTTGGGGAATGGATATCTGGTTCTTGAATGTGGGCCATTCTTTTTTTTTTTTTAATTTTTTTAATCTTTATTAACTTGAGTATTTCTTATTTACATTTCAATTGTTATTCCCCTTCCTGGTTTCTGGGCCAACATCCCCCTAACCCCTCCCCCTCCCCTTCTAAATGGGTGTTCCCCTCCCCATCCTCCCCCCATTACCACCCTCCCCCCAACAATCACCTTCACTGGGGGTTCAGTCTTGGCAGGACCCAGGGCTTCCCCTTCCACTGGTGCTCTTACTAGAATATTCATTGCTACCTATGAGGTTGGAGCCCAGGGTCAGTCCATGTATAGTCTTTGGGTAGTGGCTTAGTCCCTGGAAGCTCTGGTTGGTTGACATTGTTGTTCATATGGGGTCTGGAGCCCCTTCAAGCTGCTCTTCCAGTCCTTTCTCTGATTCCTTCAATGTGGGCAGTTCCTAAACGTTGGAACTTGGGCAGCTAAGTTTAGAGACAGCCAACTGTCATTCCTTCCCATTCGGGTCCAGTGCTTTTGACACTATCTTTTTTCTTTCTTTCAATATTTAAAAACCCATTACTATAAAAATTTCAAACCAGCCAGCTGGGCTGTAGCTAGCTTGGAGATGAGTCAGCTAACCTCGACTTAGCTATCACTCCGGTTCCCTTAATGGTAGGATTGTAATTCTACCATTAAGGGGAAAAAAAAATCATAAAAACAAAACAAAACTCTTTACAGTACTGGTAGCTCCAGAACTCCAAGGTTCTTTTTTGAAGTTGAGTGGTTGGTTATGGCCCCCTCTTCTTTACCTCTTTTGGGCTCTGTTTTTCTTTTTCCTTCCCACACTTCTTGAGCACAAGGAGGCTCAGATTCCTCTTCTTCTTCCTGGTGTTTCAGCTTGATTAAACCCACTTGAAAATGGTGTATTTACTTAATAGCTGTCAAGGGCTTAACACAAAGACTAAAATCAGCAGCGTGCATTTCATTCTAATTTGCTTTGCTTTGTCGTTTGAATCAGTTCACCCCACAGTATAGGTCTCTTCTTTGGGATGATGCTGAGATTCATACTGGTCCAGAAATAACTGTTGGCTAGCAGGCTCTCCCTCTCTCTTTTTTTATCCTTCCCAGATCTCCAGTTCACCACTAAAGAAACTCTCAAGAAAGGATATGCAAAGTAGGCTCAATATGCAACATGAAGTCTATCAGTTTTCATCCTGTAACTTACAACTGCAGGCCTATTGGGGAAGGTGTTAAAATGCCACTTCTTGACTCTTAAAACATTTTTAAGGTTTCTTTGATCATCCTATGTGACTTCTACATCCTTTGTATCTGTAAATCAGAAGAGTGACCCCAAACGAATGTGTTCTAGAGGTAAAATAGCAAGAAAGATGACTGTCTGGATGTTCCAGTTAGAATCTCGTCTTGGCTGC
Source organism: Rattus rattus (assembly GCF_011064425.1). Taxonomy (NCBI): domain Eukaryota; kingdom Metazoa; phylum Chordata; class Mammalia; order Rodentia; family Muridae; genus Rattus; species Rattus rattus. Next base: position 183,695,480 of record NC_046154.1, on the reverse strand, counting down.
GGGAAGAAAGTGCTGAATTTAAGTTGTCAAAGCCGCAGTCTGAAGTTTCTGGTTCTTGGACAGGATAATTTGTAGTCTTCTATTTCCTCACACTCTGCCATATAATCTTCTCCACAGAGGCACTAACTCTATATTGTTTATAAAAGAAGGGAAATAAACCCTCTGAATCAATTAGCTTTCATTTGCATATATGCTGAGTCCAATGCAATAAGAAAACCATCATCAGGCACACTATGTGCTAGCGAGGTGACGTCTGTGCTACATGGTCTTAGAGTATGTATTAGCCACCTGATGAACAGAGAGGGCTACAGATATGAAACTTATTGATGTGAAATAATTCACAGATCTTGCACAGTGAGGAGGAGTTTAATGAAAAGCCCCACCCTCAAACTTAAGGACTTTTTATTGCACTCTTCTTGTACAATTTCAGTGAAAATGGAGGATCAAAATAGTACCATGAAAAAAAATTACTAAGCATTGGGATCCATGTCATTTACCTATATTTCATTTAAATATGAATAACCTGTTCTTCAACGTGTAACAGATAGTTTTATAGGTGCTAAAGCTGTAATGTAGATAGCATTTTATCCCAATGCCCAACTCAGTAGATAATAACTGTATGCATAGCTAGAGTGTCTTGTATTTAGGTTACACTAAATGCTAACAGAATCCCATATAAAGCACTGGAAAAACATATGTGAGGCGAACAAATACAGTCTGATTAAAAAAGAGCCTTTAAGGCATCTAAACATGTCACCCATGTTTGTGTGTGTGTGTGTGTGTGTGTGTGTGTTTGTGTGTATGTGTGTATGTGTGTGTGTGAGTGGGCAGACATGTTTTCCTATGTAACTCAGCTCACCTTGAATTCACTATGTAGACTAGCCCAGCTTCAAATTCTCAGTGACCCTTCTGTCTTTCTTTGTGTTTCAAATGCTGCAGATAAATCATGTGACGTCAGTCCTAACTTCCTTTTTTTTTTTTTTTTTTTTTTTTTTTTTTTTTTTTTTTTTTTGGGTTGGGGGTTTTCCCCTTCCCCTTTTCGGGCCAATCCTCCCCCTTTTCCGGCAAACATCCCCTTCCCTACCCCCCCCCCTTATGGGTGTTCCCCCCCCCCCCCCCCCCCCCCTTGCCCCCCCCCCCCCCCCCGTCTAGTTCCCTGGGGGGTCAGGCTTAGCAGGACCCCGGGCTTCCCCTTCCACTTGTGCTCTTACTAGGATATTCATTGCTACCTATGAGGTCAGAGTCCAGGGTCAGTCCATGTATAGTCTTTAGGTAGTGGCTTAGTCCCTGGAAGCTCTGGTTGCTTGGCATTGTTGTACATATGGGGTCTCAAGCCCCTTCAAGCTCTTCCAGTTCTTTCTCTGATTCCTTCAACGGGGTCCCGTTCTCAGTTCAGTGGTTTGCTGCTGGCATTCGCCTCTGTATTTGCTGTATTCTGGCTGTGTCTCTCAAGATTGATCTACATCCGGCTCCTGTCGGTCTGCACTTCTTTGCTTCATCCATCTTGTCTAATTGGATGGCTGTATATGTATGGGCCACATGTGGGGCAGGCTCTGAATGGGTGTTCCTTCAGTCTCTGTTTTAATCTTTGCCTCTCTCTTCCCTGCCAAGGGTATTCTTGTTCCCCTTTTAAAGAAGGAGTGAAGCATTCACATTTTGATCATCCGTCTTGAGTTTCATTTGTTCTAGGCATCTAGGGTAATTCAAGCATTTGGGCTAATAGCCACTTATCAATGAGTGCATACCATGTATGTCTTTCTGTGATTGGGTTAGCTCACTCAGGATGATATTTTCCAGTTCCAACCATTTGCCCTACTTAATTTCATAAAGTCGTTGTTTTTGATAGCTGAGTAATATTCCATTGTGTAGATGTACCACATTTTCTGTATCCATTCCTCTGTTGAAGGGCATCTGGGTTCTTTCCAGCTTCTGGCTATTATAAATAATGCTGCGATGAACATAGTGGAGCACGTGTCTTTTTTATATGTTGGGGCATCTTTTGGGTATATGCCCAAGAGAGGTATAGCTGGATCCTCAGGCAGTTCAATGTCCAATTTTCTGAGGAACCTCCAGACTGATTTCCAGAATGGTTGTACCAGTCTGCAACCCCACCAACAATGGAGGAGTCCTAACTTCCTTTTTAAATTAAAACTTATTTGGTTTTGAGTCAGGTTCAATTTTTTTTCTGCCGTGATGTCTCATATGACAGACTTGTCACACATATTCTAAAGTATGTGTGGTCTATATGGAAGCCGGAGATTAACTTCTAAATGATTGTCCCCATTCCCGCCACCTGGATACCCATCTCTCATCCCCTCACACAGAATTGTAGCGCATTGAGATGTGAAATGTGCACACGCTCCGGAGTGCCCTATCTGGTCTGCGTCCTAAAGGAGATTGTTTAACAGAGATTTAATCTATGTGTGCTTCTGTCTGAGTGGGTTTGTGAGGTAAAGATAGTTGTGATCTTTCTGAACCAAGCTTCTCTGCAGTAGCTGTGTGCTTTCTTCCTCCCCTCCTTTCTTCCTAATTCCCTCTCTTCCTTTCTTCTTTCCTTCCTTCCTTGTATTGAAAATAGATTTTTTTCCTCACATAATATATCATGTTATCATTATGTTATGGTTTCCTCTCCTCCATGCTCCTCCCACCGCCCCTCCCACCCAGATCCACCCCTTTTCCCTGTCCGTCTCTTATTAGAAAACAGACATCCTCGAATGGGATAATACAATAAAAGATAAAAACAAAACTAACACAATGGAACCGGACAGAACAAACTGAAGGAGAAGAGCCAAGAAAAGGCACAAAGTCAGAGGGCCATGAGATGTCACACTCAGGAATCTCGTAAAAACATTAAACTGGAAGCCATCGTGTATATTCAAAGTCCCTGGGGGTGGAGGGATGGGAGAGAAGAAAAAAAAAACATAGAGAATAAATTAAAAACCATGTAAGGTAATTTTAAAAACTCGAAAAGGAAGAACCCTCGCAGGACGTTATAGGACAGGGAGATCGAAGAGATGCTGCTGAGTTCTCTTTCTCTTGGCCATCTGCTACGGGGCACGACGCTTACCCTTAAAATTAATGTGTTTCCCAATGCGATCCCTCCGAAGGAAATTAAATTTTCATTCGCAAGCGTCTGTCAACTGAGGATTGCTTCTGAGTTAGGAGTGAGAGCGTCAGGAATGATCATTTCAGTTTTAGGATCCCAACAGCCCCAGTGCATGCTGGGAATTCTCTTCGAGTTCACGTGTGTGTAGATCTGATTGGTTTAGAGGGTCTTGTTTTTTTCCGTGTCTTCCATTCCCTGGCAGTCTGTGTTCTGAACTGCCAGCCATGTCTCCTGCTTCTGTAAAGGATACTTGCATATCTAAGTTTTTCTGTATATCCACATTAAAATTGCTTCACGTTTCCTGACTTTATATATAGAACTCATGGGGTTCGATAGGACTTTCTTTTTTAGGATATTACTCCTATGCCATAATAGAGTGTGTAAACTCTTAAGTTCTGCAACGTTAAGAGTATTCTACTCTAGAGTTAATCTTTCCATGAGAACATATGCCGGGGGGTTTCAGTAAATGGAATTAAACCTATAGATTGTCTCACATTAGGCCTTTTTGTTTGTTTTTTTATTAGTTTTGGTGGAGTATAATTCATAATACCATCAAATTGACCCAATTAAACAGCCCAGTGACTTACTGGATTTGAGTGAATTTCTCAAGCTCTAAGCTATTGCCACAGCCTTAAACCCGAAGATGCAATTAAGGGTAGGAAATTTGGACTTGTAGTTATCACTGTTTCAAAGATGTAGGATTTTGTTTACTCTTGTTTGGTTTTTGAATCCTAACAAGGCCTATTGGGGAAAGTTTTGATCTCAAACAGTATGAGTCAGTAAACCTGGTTGCAGGCTCAGTGAAAGGCGTTTGTGATCATCGATGTCTTTGATATGTTTGGCAGTCTTATGTGCTGTTTAACAAATTGGTAATGGAGTTTGGGAAATCAGCGTATCCTTTTGGGGCTTGTGTATGGGGTCAGGATGCCTGGATCCTTAATTTGTTTTTACAAAACAATGATAAATTGTAGGCGCCTACATAAATACAATTTTGCAGAGCAGGAAGCTTATGTCAGTGTTTGATTGCTTCCCTGACTGTGTGTTTGGTGCCTGTAGCCCCCTTGGTTTTCCAACGAGTATTGGTGGTTTACGGGGTAAACATGAAAAGAGCACCTCTTAGTTTTTCTCATATATTTGTGATACATGTATGGGGCATGCGCAGCAGTAATTAGGCTGCATTTCAAACATCAAACTAGCCTTTTCAAAGCTGCAATTTGGTGTTAGGTTGTGAAAAAAAAAGGTGTTGTAAATTCTGGGATAAACTCATTTGTATTTCATTACCTGTTCGGAAAAAAAATGCAAAGCATATTTTAGATAAACTAAACACACATAGGAAAAGGTTAGAAATATAGACTCTTTCTTTATGCCTTTAAAGCAATGGCCACCCTCAAGATATGGCCAAGCTAACTGCCTGGACATCAGTGCACCTCTGAACAACCTTATAAGAGCAATAACATCAAGTTAATTATGGGAGAACGATTCTATAAAAATTTAATATGCCATTAAGACATTAGCTGATTTACATCAGATTTATATAAAGGTCACTTGAACCTTCGCCTCTGCATCCAGCTGGTTTCCTTTTTCTAGATTAATTATGAAAAAGCCTCTGAAAACCGTTAGACGTTTGAGAGAGGTTGTGGTTTCAGAAATAAAAGGACCGTGCTGGGAAAAGTACGGCCATGTGCCGTAATGACGTGAACCCCGCAGTTCTAATCAGAAGCCCTGCCTCTCACACAGGCTTCGCCCCTACCTAGTTGTGTAATTTTCGACAGGTCATTTAACCTCTCCAGGAGAGTGTTTTCCTAATAGGAGTGTGCCCGAGGAACCCTCAAAGACAAGTGATATCAGTCTGGCGTTTTTTGTTTTTAAATCACAGTTTTAAAAATAATTTTAGTGGGTTTCTTTTGTAGGATTATAATCTTGTTTGTCTTTGAAATAAACAGACTGGAAAGATACCTATTTCTTATGCAGGTATTACAGTCCACGTTTCTAGGAATAAAAGATTCAGATTCTAAAGCCTTCCGATGATGCTTCCTTCCTTTGCCCCCTCCCCCACCTCGTCCCCCACTGCCTTAAGACAATCTCCTGCATCCCAGGGTCCCTTCAAACTTGCTGTGGGGCCAGCAAAGGATGACCATGAACTTCTGATGCTTCTGTCTTTCCTAGCCCTCATGTGCCACTAACTTGATTCACTCCGTGCTGGGGATCGAACCCAGGGCTTTTTGTGTATTAAGGGAACACTAACTCAGCTATATTCACGGCCCTGTAATAAAGTTTCACGAACGCGTAGGAACAGGAGAGCTGGGTGTTTCAGAGCCATGCATTTGTGCATACAAGGGTTTCCCTCCAATCCGTTCGATCATGATGAGGTTGTCCTTTTCACTGTCTTCAGTAGAATCGACACTTGACAGGTTGTCTAAACCGTAGTGTCTTATAAGATTATCTCCCTCTCTACTTCTTGATAAATGTGTCACTTTTACACGAGGTGTGCCGTTTTATTCATGGAACCGGAAGTTGACTTAAAATCTTCTTTTCAAGTAGAATAGTGTGTCTCTCTTAAATAGTAAAATTCATTTGCGATTATCTGTTTGAAATCTATTAAGAATACCCAAGGTAATAATATTAACAGGGTCAAGCTCACTATACATACCGTAGAGTTCCCCTGTTCACGCTCGCTTTGGAAGAAGCCAGTTGACGAACACCTTCGCTCTGATAGCGAGGGCTGAGGCTGGGGCAGTGCCGACACATGGGCGTGGCCCCGTTTTAGGCTACGTTCGTAGATACCTGATCTTTCTCGTAACGTAGCTGACAAATCAATATGTGGTTGTCATGGGAGGGTACTAGACACTGACCTCTGCCAAGGAATTGAGTTCTAGGATATGAACCATCCCACCTTACACAAGTCGCACTCGTGCCTCAGAGAATGTTGACATTCATTCATTCTTTTTTTTTTTTTTTTTAATGAAATCTGGGTCTTTAACGCATTTGCCAAGAAGGTATTCTTAGGTTTATGTTTTAATGTAAAAAAATTTTTAAAAAGCGCTTTTTAATTTTTTTTAAATTAAAATTAAAGTTTCTCTCTCTTACCTTAACGTTTTAGGAGACTGAGATTCGAAACACTGTAATTTGAGAAGCTAATCCTAAATCACAAAACCTCGATTTTCCTACTCCATGTTTTCTTGGAGTTCTTAGGGTGTCATGCTTTATATTATAACCGCTGTCACCTGTATCTTTGAAAGGGAGTCAACTCTTAACTGATTAAAAATTTCCTCTGGGAGTTGTAAACTTTTTCATTGTAATCAGAGTAAACTTCATTGACTCTTTCCCGCCTGAAAAGAAGCCCAAGTGAGCAGAAGGCACTTTCCAGGGCTAGCTTGCTCCCTGGAGAAGTTCAGGGCAGCTGTAACATTGAACTTTATGATGAGGCACATCTTAGTCTACAAAGTATGGATACTTTTCTTTTCCTCCACCTTTCTTGTTTATTTTCACCTTCAATTATGTATATATGATATATACATCTCATACATATGCTTATATATACACACATTATATCTATCATCAAAATATATACATATTCCAAAGGAGATAGCTCAGTATGGGGAGATACGTTTGATGTAAATATTGTACATATTTTTAATTTCTTGACTAGCGTTGCCTCTTTTAGCACTCCGTTCTCAGGTAGACAGGACACACTGATCGTTGATTTTCTCTAAAATCTCGGTGACAGGCACTTTGTTAGCTATGACTTATTTTAGCCCAGCCACAGCCGAACCTTTAATGGGTTTCATCCATTATGTTATGATCTCTTTATAAACCTTGTTCTTTCTCTTTGAAAATGGGGTGTTTGCTGTCTCCTCAAACAAGTACTGGGGCAGCTGACTTCCATTAGAGGTTTTGGAACTTTGATATTTTAAATTTTGAATTAGGAACAAAAGGGTTAAGTACAAATCTCAACACGAACTTGACACCACCCTGATTTAGGTTTCATGTTGAAGTGTGCCAACAGAAGGCTGATGGGTTGTAACTTGGTCCCAAACTAGGGGTACAATGGAGGCTTAATTGAATTATGAGGCCTCTAACTTTATCATGAGCTACTCTATCCGGTGTATACCTGAATGGACTAGGACATGGAGCCAGGCCACAGGAGGCAGGTGGCCAGGACGTGCTTGGGATGGGTACCTTGTTCGGACGCCTCCACTCTCGGTCTTCTGTTTCCTGGATGTCATGGGATGAGCAGCTCCCCTCTGCAGTATCATCAATGCATTGCTATGATGTTGAGATCAGGCCTATATTAGAATTTGATGACCAGGGACAGGAACCTTTGAAACCATGGGCCAAAATAAACCTTCTTCCCTTAGGTTATTCCTTCCAGTGTTCATCACAGTGAAGTATAAATAATAGACATCTCAATTTGGAAGCCATCAAGTCAGATTCGAATTCTTATTGTTCTATCCTGATGAGAACTGCTAAATCAATTCTTAAAGCATAATTTTTCAGTTGCCTCTAATTTTCTTTTCTGCCCTTATGAATTAACATTTTTGCCCTATCTTCTTCAGGCAGCTAACTGAGTAAGGCAATCAGATGCCCATTGCTATAATAAAAACATGTCTGGGAATCTGAGTTTTTTCATCTTTGTATGTCAGTGTCCACATCTCATATGGAGTAATTTTACAATCAAATAAGTTAATCTGGAGAATTCGTTGTGTTCCTGCCACATGAGTGCCCCACAATTTGGGATATTTTATTTTTATTTAAGATGACCACTCTGAATTTCAACTCTATTTTAAATATATTCATCAGAAATGGTATAGATTTAGCTGAAAATCTTGCTAATATCTTAGGGGATCTAAATTTTCTTAGGGAAAATGATATAAATACAAATATTGTGATTGTATTAGGAGCCAGGGTTCATATATTATATTTATATCCATCAGTTATTGAATTGAAGGGGATGTTGCTCAGTGAACATTTGCTTAGCACAAAAAAATCCCAACAGCAGAAAAAAAGTAAATTAAGCATTAAAATACAAAATATATGAGTTAATGCTTCCCCAAATTTCAACAGTTTATGCTTATAATTGTTTTTCTTTTCCAAACTATAAAACAAAGAATTTTTTCAGCCAGATTCATAGTTTGAATTTGGAGCAAAAAGTATTTAATTTTGTTTACTACATAAAGCAGAAAAATAGATTGAGGGTGGATTTTTAAACTGAGATTTGTATAAGTGATGTTTAAAGAAAAAGAAGTGTTTTTTTCGGGGTTGGGGATTTAGCTCAGCGGAAGAGCGCTTGTCTATCGAGCACAAGGCCCTGGGTTCAGTCCCCAGCTCTGAAAAAAAGAAAAAAGAAAAAAAGAAAAAAGAAAAAAAAAAGAAGTGTTTTTTTCTTCTGGGAATCCACCTCATCAAGTCGTTGAGATGAATTCTCAGATCGTGGAGTTGTGTTCAAGTTCAGTATTTGCTTCTTTTGGGCCACAGTCCCATTCTGTACTTCTGGGTTGAGTCAGACTAATATAACACAAGCTAAATCTGAACTCAAGATGCTCTTCCTTAGCTTTGCAAATGCTTCAGTCGCAGATACATACTACAGTGTGAAGGCTTCCATACCTGCTGTTCCCAGAGTATTCCTGTGTTGCTTTTCAGTGTCCTCTTACCTAGCACTGCAGACTTACCAGTCTGCCATAAACTTTGCCTACCTCCTATACACCCCTGGGAGGGAGATAGGTACTTGGAGGTCATGCTATAGGAACAACAGGGCTCTGATTCTAAGTTGGGGGCTCTAAGGATTGAGTCTTGTTTTGCTATCTCATTCTTTCTTTCTACCTTTCTTTTCTTCTTTTCATGTTTCCATCACTTGCATCTTTCTGTCCTTCCAATATTTGCTGTAGAATGAATGCTATCCTCTATAATACAACAGGCATTATCACCATTACCGGCATCAGTGTCCATGGCCGCAAGAGTCTCTCACAATTGAACTGTAGACTTTCCCTTTAAGAAAAATAAAAATGGTAGGAAAGGATTATTAAACGCTTACCCGACAATTTAGCCACTTCGGCTTATGTAATTCTGCCCCACCTACATAGCTCCTTTGTTCTTGAGGGATAACTTTTTCCCTGTACCTGTGAGGAAGTTGTTACCCATGCTGAGGTGAGACTTTTTAATTATGAACTGGATTGGGGTCTCACTCATGTTCCTGTAGGTACCCCTCTCCCAGTGCTTTGGTTAGCAGGGTCAATAAATCCCACTGTTCCCCAAGTTGCGCCTTTCATAGAATCATTACCTGGGTCTGTTTTTGATCTGTCTAGGGGGAGCAGGTGTTTGTTCATGTCTCCCTGGGGAAATTAATAAAGCCACAAAGCAACACTGTTCCCTTCTCCTTCTCCTTCGCTGACTAAACATAGCTCTGAGGTTTAGCAAGTTAGCGTAGCATCGCAGTTCCGGTTTATTTAAAAGGTCTTAGAAATCATTTCACTTATAAGAGGCTAGAGTTTATCCAGGGAAGGTGCTTTAAAAGTTTTCTTTTTTCTGTTTTTAAATCCCAAGTTAATACCATATCTAAAGGGAAAATAACAAACTGTTAAAGAAGTTGATACAAAATATATAACAGAGCTGTGGAATCGCACATCATCCATGGTCACTTTTAAATCCTAGTGTAGAGGAGCCTCTCCCTGAAGGCACCCTGGCAATAGCCGATAAGTAGTCCCCAGGTTGGTTCTACAGCACAGATGGTACTAAACCTTATAGATACTGTTATATCTCCACACATCCTCAAATGTAATGCTCTCTTCACTCTCAGGACGTTTTTTTGCTTTGCGGCCCTGGCTTTTGCCATTTTGTCTGGCAAAAGCTGCACAGATCTCACTTCTTCCCAGTTTCCCATGTAAAAAGATTCATGTTTAGTGTTGATCTTAAATTGTAATACACGCTTTGTTTTCTTAGTAACCCAAGGACTTTTACCTGTTTGAGGCAAACCTTTTATTGGTTTTTTTTTTTTTTGAATGTTAAAAGAAGCAGGCATCACTAATGTTGGGGTATATTAAGTACAATAACGTTAATGTAAACATAAATACTTATGTTAGGAAATATTCTAATAACCACATTGGCTCACAAATGACTATGGGTCAGTGGTTACAACTTATAGCTTACAAATGTATTTGTTATGTTTTTCATTTAATCTTTTGGAGGGGTCAAGTCACAGCCAAAGGACAAAAAAAAATCTAGAATACTTAGTCTATATTGTTTTGCATTTTTACGCAGACCATGGAGGCTGAATCAGGATCTACAGCCATCATCTCTGGATTCTGAGAGACTTACAGTTGTTCTCAGTCCCTGTCTGAACTGTTTCCTTCATTGTTGTTATTCATTTGTCCATTCAGGCATTTGTCTGGATTCATCTCATGGTCGATGAAGAAATCTATGGCCAGGTTCTTGCTTAGCCCCTACACACAGAATAAACCAACGACTGAGGCCAGGTTCTCACTTACAGAACTTATTCTTGTGGGAGCAGTGAGATTTGTTTCTGTAGGAAAGTGATAATAAGATTATGTACTTAATGTCACTTTGGACCTTATAACAACTTCAGGCTTGACCTTTAGAGTATCTGGAGTCTTTCACATGAATGGTACAAGTCTTAAGACTGGAGGGCTGGGACAAAGCAAGGATGGATACAGGCTGGAGAAGGGCAGTTTATTCTGGAGACAGGGATGAGTGGTAAGGAGGTTGGCAGTTTTTTGATCTGGATATGTGAATTATGTTGATACCTAGGACAACACAGTATTACTATAGATATTTTGAAGTTTTGAATACTAGGAAAATGAGACTCAAAGGGACTTCACAATTACAAAGTAAACATGGACTTTTATGTCAGATAATACTCCCTTCCAGATGGAGAAGGAAAATTTAGCCTGAGGAACTGGTGCTCAGAAAAAAACAGAAGCGTTGTGGGTAAAGAATGGGCTCAATGTTTTGGTGGTTAAAGCAGACAGACATCCCTGGACTTAGAATGGAAGGATATCGTTTTGAACTTAATGCTTGTATGTTTGTATCTTTACTTTTATTGTATGGATGTTTTATCTACACATATGGCTGTTTACCTCCTGGGTGCCTGCTGCTGCCTGAGGAGATCAGAAGAGGGCATCAGAGCTTACAGGTGGCTGTTAGCCACTGTGCGTGCTCTTGAGTCGAATCTGGGCCCTCTGCAAGGGCAGCCAGCGAGCACTCCTAACCACTGAGCCATCTCTCCTGCTCTAGTTTTGAAATCCTTAGTTCTACCAATTAGCTGTGGGACAGTGTGTAACACACTGAGCGCTGGGAGACCCGAGTTCTGTTTAATGATAGGCTAATTCACAAAGTTGACAAAGACAAGGATTTATAAACAAAACCGGCCAAACAAAACCTGCTTAGATATTGGCCATATGAAGATACTGTGTAAAATATTTACTAAATTTCCATAATTAGCGCTGCTATTACTAATAGGTAATTGCCATGACATCGCACAGTGAGATACAAATTACAGAATGGAATGTTTTCTAGGCATGCCCGTCCCCACTAGATGCCAGGGCCTCATCTGGGAGGTGTAAAGTGACTTAACAGGTGTTTGAATTCATTAGCCAATTATGTACAATTCTTCCTTTCTTCATAATATTTAGGCTCTCCCAGAACAATATAATAGGAGCTAACTTTGTATTCCCTTTGCCATAGCCACCGGATGGCCTGCAGTTCTTTCCATTGTCGAAGGCCTGGGTTGATTTGAAACGTGGTTTAAAATAGAACAAAAAGAATGGGTTTTAAAAACGCAACCCAGACTGTAAAATTCTGGCATGTCTAGTTACCGCCTAAGAGTCATCATGGAACCTGATACAGGAATACAGTTTCCTGCTAATACTGTTTGGGCTAGGAGCAGTCTATCTAGTTATTTTAATGCTCATGATTGGAATTTAGAGCACAGCGTTCATGTTTGTTCCCTTTTTGATTGATCTTGACTTGCATGACTCGCACACAAAAAAAAATGTTTATATTTCTGAAAATTGTTGAACTAAAGGTACCCAGCAAGGCGCAACACCTGACAACTGAGGGTTCTAACCAAGAGTTGTATTTCAGTAAATAGGTTCCAGTAAGGTCTTAAAAAAACTCATTTCTTCCAACCCCCTCCCGTCTTCCTTTTCCTCAGTCCACACTAACTATATGTCAGTCATGTACCTGGCAAAACTTCATGCTTGTCTCTCACCAGGGTTCTAAGGGCTGTGAGCCAGTCAAACAGTGATTGACAGTTCAGTCGGAGAGAGTCCACTAAACCACAACTGTTAAAGCAGACAGAATTCCCATTAGACAAATGCGTTCTGGATGCAGTCCAATGATAATAATCTATTAAAACAAGTTGTCCGATCTTATGAGTTAACTTGAAAAGAGAAGTGGATGCAGGGTGATTTGCAAAATGTTTGCACGTGTAAATTCGGTTTATTTAATTTTAAATAATTAGGGTGTAGTGGTGATTAGTGCTAATTGCAGCTGTGTCAGGCTGAAAGAATTAATCCAAATATGTTTTGTACATGAACCCGACTTAGTAAGTAAATCTCATTTAACTCTGGGGCTTTTAATTGATAATATTAAAAAAAAAAAATCAAAGGTATGCATCTTAATGAAGGAATCCGAAGTTTTAACTCAGTCTGAAATCACTGAAATCTAGTACTTTAACGATAGCTACAAAGACATGGTTAAAAGGAAAGATTAATAACTCGGGTTTTAATGGCCCTAAAAATAGGTATTTAATAAGTACATAATTATTTTATTTTAGTTAATTTAATGTAATGAAGCCTCTGGATTGCACTGAAGTTTCAGTCAAATAGTGGTCAGAGCACCAACATCATAAGTATTTCTCGGCTTTCAAGTTTTCTGTTACCAAATCTTCCTGGGAAGTTGCCTATGAACTTTCTGAACGTTAGAACGTCCGTATTAGGACGTTTGAAACAAGTGTGTGATCAAAAATAGAATGTCATGTAGGAAAAAGCGAAGGAGAGGAATTGTGTGTCCAGCAGTTACAGGGCGCGTTCATCCACCGGGTAGCTCCCAGGAGCAGGCTCCAAGACTGCGCACTGCCAGGTAGCCCCTGGCCAAAATATAAAACACATTCTTGGAGAGTCTGTCAGAATGGAACCTGAATGGCAAATGTCTTGAGTTTCTTATTTGTCTCTAAACATCTGGCTCATGGCTACTTGGCAGCTATATTAATATTTCCTACTGATGTATAGCTATACAACTACTTTAGATAGCGAGAGAATGGGATGGGTCGCTTACCATTCATGGCCATTTGTCTGGTGACAGAGGCATTAAAGCAACTGTTTGTGCTTGGAGGATTTGATCCAATTTATTCGCAACATAGATCTTATCGTCTACGATATCTGATATCTATTTTGTCTTTGAAAGACTCATCTCTGGAATAAATAACAAGATGCCTTGACCTGGAAGATAGTCACCCTTTCCTACAAATTATGGCTTAGTCTTTTTTTCCATAGGATCCACGCCTAGACCTAGTTTCTGCTTGTCAGGCAAAGTGATCACTAAGGGCGCAAGTCCACATATTAGTCCTTTGCTGCTTCTAACACATTTTCCGTATCAGAGGGAACAAACCTTAGGGTCTGCCCCTCACTTACCTTTCTTAAAACTAGATTCTTGTCACCAGTAACTCCCTTTGTTCTGCGGATGTGTTAAAGATTTGGCACAACCATTCCTTTTTTTCCCTCCTGTATTGGTCAGCTAGTGGTGGGTGTGATAGCCCCCTCCTGGTTTGGTTTCCAGCATCACCTGACTTCAGTACCCCTGTGACTCCCAGTTCTTCCCAAGTCTTCTGGGAACCACTAATGGTGATAGTGCTCCATCAAGTGCCACAGCGTGGGGCAGCAACCTCTCAGGAGCTAACGTTGCCTCTACTGGAAGGATGATAGACAGATGCTTTCCCGTGTGAAAGCCTTCTTTCAGAAACTCACATTGCCTCAGTTGCCCCAGTGAAGGATTCTACTGTTACTTTATAGACTTACACTTCGAGAATAAAGAGAGGATTTACATAAGACGCCTAAGATGCGTCCAAATGAAAGCCTGCACTTTTATTTGTAGGAGAAAGCAAGGTCACTTGCCCATTAGATATCGGATTACTCTGTATTTAGCAGAAGGCAAAATGTACTCACAGTATCATCACATGAGCACATGAAACACGGAAATTATGCTCTTAAGAACACCGATCAGGTAGATAGGCATATTAAGTGGTATTTGTATGTATAAAATCTTCTTTTGCATATGTTGTCTTTTGTATTTGTATAGGAAAACTCCCACACTCATTAAGGAGCTGTCTATTATGATATCTTTGAGGGAAGAGGGCTGTATGGCAGCCTCCCCACTGAGTTAAGTCTCATTATAATTTGTCTCTTTATGTTTGCAAAATGCTAGGCTCCCATGCTCCGCTCATTAATGAGACTGGGACACATCTCATAATGGGGGTAGTTTGTGGCTCGAAAGCCACACAGAGTCTAAAAAAAATGTTGCAGTTTCATTTACTGGTGCAGGAAATGGATTTGCAAGAGGGTCCCCCCCCCGGTTGAGGGGAGATAGAAGTTCCTTTACCAAATTCAATTAATTGTGAGCTCTTTTGATTTTATTATTTCTGCTTTAGTTATATGTTAAAGATGCAGAAAGGAATTCTACACAAACCAAAATGTTTCACTACTTTAAAAATGGGTGTTTTTTTACTTTTGTTTGAAACATCCTTTTCTGTTAACATTGTTTCTTAGGTGACAGAGGGTATTTTCTTCATATATTTTCTTCATAAAGGCTGGATTGTTCTGGAGCTAACCTGATTTGACCACAGCTCACTGCTTGGTGGGAAGTCTTAAATCTCTTATTTGAAGCTAAACAAGATTACTCAAGAGGCTGACATTCAGAAGCTTGCTGTTCGTACAGTGGGTTAGGGGCCATGGCACACCCGCACAGTTCCACTAATTGAACTCTTTGAGTACTTCAGCTGCAGATAGTTAGCTGTTGAAGGGCCTTGCCATGGGTACGCAAGGAATTGCTAACCGCTTGATTTCCCCACGTTAGCCTAATGAGGAAGAATGGGTCACCATGCCAACGAAAACACCATAGCAATAGGGTTAGAAGCATCTTTCCCTTGATAATTTGCCTCCGATTTAGGATTCTGTAATACAATGTGAATCCTGTAGTGTGCAGGAACCAGTGGAAATATGATTGAAAGTCAGTGTCACCTTGTATGATAAATATAAACAGTCATGCTCAGCAAGATAGAATCCCACTTATTCCATTTAGAAGCAGAAAAAAAAAAGTTAGTGCAATGTTAATATGTAATTGCTTGTTTTCCTTTTCTGTCAGCTTTGAGATGCTACTGGAACAAAAGCCCACCTTTATGATTTTATTTGCTTTTGAGGAATTTTAGGTTTTGCAACATTTCTAAAACAATAGGCATATTTTTTTAGAGTAGGTGCATGTTTACAAAATAAATCTACAAGCTAATACTGGATACATTATTGCTTATTCTATTATCAACATCTTGCATTCAGACATACATTAAATAGTGTTAACAAGAGTCTATAATTTATATAGATTCCATCCCCTCCCACTCCCCATTATAAACTTAGCATCCCATGGCAGATTTCCCCACGCCATGTATGAGAAAACATTACATTTATTTGTTATAGCTTCATGGTCTTGGTCATGACCGTTTTTGAGCCTTATGATAACTTTGCTTAAAGATTCCCGGTTAGCTACTGTGTAGACTTTGTCTTTGCGTTCAGTTTGTCCTTTTACAAACAAATTAGACTCCTTTGAATTTTGAGAGGGAAAAGCCTGATTTATAAAGTGAAAGCATCATCACATGATATCAAGGCTAAAGGCTTGCAGCATGACATCACCATTCGAGTCGAATTTGATCATCTGGAAAAGGCTGGTTTTGTTTGTTTGTTTGTTTTCAATCTCAAAAGGCAAGCGTTTTCTTTCCAATAATTCTACCTTGATACTGATCTGGGAAGGAAGTCATCACTCATAGGCCGCATTTAGGTCGTGGGTAAGAATTACACGTGTCTTCTTTAGGTATAGTATGCATACAAATTATTTGTCATTCATTTACAAAAGCAGATTGATGATAAATGCATTATATAGACTCATGATATTCTATACTTTGTTTTAAGTTATAACCTGATACTATTTCGTTTGTTGTTGTTGTTGTTGTTGTTGTTGTTGTTGTTGCTGTTGTTGTTGTTACTGCTGCTGTTGCTGGCTTCCTCCGTACCCCTGACACCAGTGTTACTCTGTGTGAGTATTGAGCACAGATTGCTCTGAGCTTGTCTTGAATATTTCCTTTTCTAACTCTAGACTCCGTCCACATTTCCAAGAAGGTCTCATTCTTTTTATTAGAAATTTTTATTAGAAGGAAAGATCTGGATGCAAGGTAGAAATTACTTAACATGTGAATAAGCAAAAATTTTAATGAGAATTTAAGTAAAAAATATTAAACATGCCAATCATGATGCCCTGGACTCCTCTCTGGTTTCTTTTCTCTCCTTTTTCATTCTAAATCAAATGGTCATAGTTAACCTGTAGTGTCAAATGTGTACGTAATGATTATGAGGATTACAATAGGCTAATAGTTCGATTTTGATTGAAAGAGGAAAAAGAGGACTGGGGGGATGGCTCAGTGGGTAAAGTGCTTGGTGTGTGAGCATTAGAACCAGACTTTGAATTTTTGGTTATAAAATCTGGGCATGGTGGCATACGTCCGTAATCTTCAGAGAAACAAATGGGAGGATCCCAGTGACCTCACTAGCCAATCAGTAAGTTCCAAGCTAGCAATCTACTGTCTCAAAATACATGTAGAGCAATAGAGTATGCGGCCGCATGTCCCACATGGGCCGCACCATGTATACTTACAGATACTTGGTCTTTACACACATGCACACACAAACGCACACATTTAACGATTTTCCTAAGTCAAATATGTGTGATATTAGGCTTTACTTAGAAAATCATGTGTTAAGTCAGATACCTTATATATGCTTTGAAATCTAGACTCTCATGCCCACCTTCTCCTTTATGAAAACTTTTAGTGAGTTATAATCTGCAAAAGTTGTCTTCGGTGAATTGTAATCTCTAAGTGATGCGCTACACGAAGTTCTATGTTTATCTGTTGTATTGATGACTTGCGTTGGTTGTTGAATTTAATGGGAGATATTATTGTATGCTATAGAACCAGAGTAAGTAAATGCTATTTTAATATAAAAAAGTTTTTTATCACGCCAGTCTTCAAATTCTTTCATCATAATGGCTAGGACTCCTCTTTGACCTTCTTCATGTCTTTTCAAAAGCCAGACGTTAAAATTCTTTCGTCTTATCTGTTTCTCAGTGTGGGGAGGAAAAGATTCTTAATCTTTCATCGAAGCTATTTATTAGAAAAACTCATTTTTCTTTTAAAGTGAAACAGATTATCTTCACAGACAACTTGATTATATTAAAATAAAAGCATTCATTAACCACAAAAATATGTTGTAGATGGAAATAATTTCTGCTTATACTTCTGCACATGTATTCTTTGTTGTCACTGTTCAAATTGTTGTGGATTTAAATTCATGTTATGGGGCGGAGATCCAGTAAGGATTATTTGGGGCCGGAGGAGAGCTAAGAGGAATTCTATATTATTGATAAAAAGAAAGCTTTGGCTTCAGTGATAAGTGACGGATACTAAATAGATGGTGAATGGTTTGTTATGTCTGCAGACTTGTTCCTCTGTCAGAGCGTTCGGGAACTGATGTTTATCTCCTTTATTCTTAGCACCACGACCATTGCCAAGGGCTTAATTTGGAATTAAATGAGCCTTATGCTTAAGTAATTTATTCTCATTAGTTTGCCAAAAATGAGTCTCAGGATGGGTGTAGTACTCCAAGGCAGAATGCTTACATTTTTGTTTCGTTGAGATTTACGTATTTCTTTTCGTTTTCACTTAGTTCCCGAAAGTCTGAGATCAGAAGTCTACGTTGAGTCAGCATTCATCAAGAGCGGTTTTTCAGGAACTACAGAGAGAGTTGTGTTAGATGGATTAGTTTATATGGATTAGTTGCCTTTTGCCTCTCTCTGTTTGTTTGGTTGGTTTGGATTTTCTTTTGTTTGTTTGATTTTTGTTTTTGTTTTATTTTTGTTAAAGAGGATATTGGGGGAAAATAGTACACCACAGGCCTCCAGAAACATACCAGCACCAAGCACCAAGCACCAAGCACCAAGCACCAAGCACCAAGCACCAAGCACCAATTCCCATGCCAAGATTTCCTTATTCACTTTCCTTTGTGCTCCCAGAGATAGGTGGCCATTTTTATGTTGTGAGCTAAATCTCACATATTTGTTTATTAGGAGATGGCTTTGCTCTTTAATTCATTTAGTGTGTCGATAAAATGTACGTTTTTGTCTACTATGAACCTCTTATTCATGGTTCATTTCCATTGTATGCTTTTTTCTTTTTCTTTTGGTATCTTAGTAGTTCTGAAAAAATCCTTCTACAACTTTCACAATGCAAGTATGGATATTGGAGTGATTTTTCCTTGAACCTATTTGAATTTATTAAGAGCTAGGCAGAGGGAGGGAGGGATCTGGGTGGGAGAGTTGAGGGGGAGGAAAAAGGGGGCAGAGGGGGGAACAGGTCCAGGCATGAGAAGAGGCAGAAGTCCAGAGGACCAGGAATAGAAATAAGTAGCAGTCAGAGGTGGGGAACATGGGATCCATAGAAAGTCCCAGAAGCTAAGGATGCAAGAGGCTCCCAGGACCCTATCGGGATAGCATTAGTGGAAATACCCAACAGCCAGGAGATAAACAGCTTGAAGAACACCTCCAGTAGATAGACATGTCCCCTAGTGGAGGGATGGGACCACACACCCATTTCAAAAAATTTTTTTTTCATCCTTATTAATTTGAGAATTTCTTATTTACATTTCAATTGTTATTCCCTTTCCCAGTTTCCGGGCCAACATCCCTGTATCCCCTCACCCTCCCCTTCTCTATGGGTGTTCCCATCCCCATCCTCCCCCATTATTGCCCTCCCCACAACAATCACATTCACTGGGGGTTCAGCCTTGGCAGGACCAAGGGCTTCCCCTTCCACTGGTGCTCTTACTAGGCTACTCATTGCTACTTATGAGGTTGGTGACCCAGCATTGTCCCTGTCTAAAGAAATAGAGCAGAGACTGAAGGAAAGGCCATCCAGAGACCCAAAGACCACCCCAGCTTGGAATCCATCCCACCTGCAGACACCAATCCCTGACACTATTGCTGATGCCAAGAAGTACTTACAGACCGGAACCTGGTATAGCTGTCCTCTGAGAGGCTGTGCCAGAACCTGACTAAGACGAATGCAGATACTAACAGCCAACCATTGTACTGAGCCCAGGGACCCCAGTGGAATAGTTAGGGGAGCTCTGAAGCTGCTGAAGGGGTTGCAACCCTGTAAGAACAACAACAGAATCAATTAGCCGGACCCCTCAGATCTCCCAGGGACTAAACCACCAACAATAGGGTATACAGGGGTTGGTCGGTGGCTCCCTCTCTATATGTAGCAGAGGATTGCCTTATCTGGCATCAGTGGGAGGGAAGGCTCCTGGTCTTATGGAGGCTTGATGGCTCCAGAGAAGGGGAATGCTAGAAGGGTGAGGTTGGAGTGGGTGGTGGGTGGGTGGGGAAGCACCCCCTTAGAGGCAAAGGGGAGGGGGATAAGGTGGGAGGGTTTGTGGAGGGGATGGCGGTGGAGACTGGGAAGTGGGATAACATTTGAAATGTAAACAAATAGAATAATTTAGAAAAGAACTTAGATTCCAAGCTGTAGATCGATGTCATTTTGGAGCAAAGAAGTGAGTTAATTCTCGAAGAAAGACTTAGCTGGCACAAGCTGTGTCTGATTTGGTTTTGTGTAAAAATGCATTGGTTCCCCATGTTTACTTAGAGCTTACAGTGCATTCGTATCAGGAAAAGATGTTGCTGTAGAACTTAGGAATCTGATGTACATGGAGATGGGGAAAGTGTATAGAGAAGGCTGGGGACAGACACAGACACAGACAGACAGAGAGAGAGACACAGACAGTAAGCATGGCTACCCAGAGCTGTAAAACAGCATTTCTTTTTCTTCTTTTACTTTTAAAGCTTTTATATTTTTACTTTTAACTAATTATTTTTATTTGCATTCTAGGTGTTGTTCCCCCCCCCCGGTCCCTCCTCCCATTCCCCCTCCCCTCTGCCTCTGAGAGTGTGCTCCCCCATCCCACTTCAGCCCCTTCTCTGAGGCCTCAAATCTCTATAGGATTAGACCCATCCTCTCTAATTGAGGCCAGGCAAAACAGTTCTGTGGTAATGCAACATTTCTGTGTTTTTAGATAGTCAAGATTCTAGATACGGTGCCTTAATGTCATGTTGATGTTGTTTTCTTTATGAGCCTTCCTGGGGGGTGGGGCATTGCTGGTGCAGATTCGGCTTAACAAAGTTTAAAATGTTGAAATAAAGACAACTAAGGAATGAGTTTTAAAAGTTTAGGGACACCGTTGCGGGTGCCAAGAAATGCTTATTAACAGGAGCCTGATATAGTTGTCTCCTGAGAGGCTTTTCCAGAGCTCACAGCCAACCAACCATTGGACTGAGAACGGGGTCTCCAATGGAGGAGTTAGAGAAAGGACTGAAGGAGCTGCAGGGGTTTGCAACCCCATAGGAAGAACAACAATATCAACCAACCAGACACCCAAGAGCTCCCAGGGATTAAACCATCAAACGAAGAGTACACATGGAGGGACCCATGGCTCTAACTGCATATGTAGCAGAGGATGACATTATAGAGCATCAATGGGAGGAGAGGCCCTTGGGAGTTCCTATCAAAAGTCATGGTAACCATAACAAAGACATTATAGATATTAGGAGGACTTGGAAATTTATAGTCATGTTGGCACTGTCTTTAATCCCTGCAAATGTGAGGCAGAGGCAGGCAGATCAGCGTCAGTTTGAGGCTTATGTGGTCTATGTAGCAAGTGCGAAGCCAATCAGGACTACATGACCGGGTGACCCCAAAATAAAATAACACATTTTTAATGGGGAACAAGTATAAGTTATAAAAGTTACAGTCACTGTAACAAATAAAGTACTAAGTTTAGAACCTAGCCAGAATATATCTGTTTCAATAGTCAGAATGTAGATTGTTGCCGTTGTTTGAATGTTTTCAAGAGGCAAGTTTTGAATCCAGTAAACACATCTGGATTCTCCTGTCATAACATCTCTTAGGTCTTTGTTTTGTTTTGTTTTCCTGCTTACACTTGCCGTTACTGCATCGTTCTTTTTATTGCTGCGCTCTTCTCTACAGCAGAGATGAGAGTTAGAGGCATCCAGTTAGAACTGTTACTCAGTCCTGCAGAGTAAGGGAAGTAGGCCATTTTCTGAAAAATGGGTGCAATTGGAGATAATCAATACTAAAATAATTTGGACTCAGACAAATTTTTGGAAAAGTTTCCTTTTTGTTTCCTGTGTGGACTTTATGCACCCTGGATACTTGGCTCTCTGACTCGGGCTGCTGTGAAGCTGACTTCTTTAGTTTCACCACCTTCTAGTGATTTCTATTGATCATGTGCACAAGTGCATTGCAGACAATGTTTCTCTTAATTGCCACATGGCCTCTAATCCTAAGGGCTGACTAAGCCTTATGACTGTACTGCTCTCTTGGATTTAAAAAATGATCTTGCTTTTCTTTTGCTTTGTGAGTTGTTGCACTATTGTCTTTGTGTTTAAGCCTAAACATGTTTAATTAGCTTACGTGTAGCAAACATAGATCACCAACTATAGGTGATACAGGTAGTTGATTTTTCTCTATGTTTTCAAATTTTCCACCTGTGTTATACAATGTCTCTTTACCCAACCTATTTGATTGCTCTGCTAAAGTAATTTCAATGGCATTTGTATCCAGTTCTTGTTTTTTAAGCTTTATATGAAGTATACATTTTTCTCTATGATTTCTCCTTCTCCCTCTCCTCTTCCTCTTCTTTTTTCTTCTTCTTCCTTTGTGGTTTTTTAGGGGGTTTCTGGGTAGCCTTGGCTGGTAACTTCTTAAATAATGATTCATTAGGTTTTATAATATTTTGTGATTCCTGATTAAGAGATTAAAGAATTCTAGTGCTAAATTGCATCTTCGAGTTGCAGTCTGGTTTGCCGATCTCATCACTGGATGCTACCTTGTATAGTTGTCTCACATCCTTTGTATCTTAGACTTCCTGACTCATTTATTAAGAATTCAGTTTCTCTGAGGGCCTGGGAGCATGGCTTACATTTCATTGTTATTTCTTTAGAATTAGTGAAATCTGCTATAGCCATTCGAATAGTAAAGGTCCAATTCTCTTAGCATTTCCGCTGTCCAGATAAGACTGGACAGTTCTGGATGGAGTGATTACCGGCTGAAGCTGCATACCATCACCTAGGTATTCTTCCTAGATCAGGGCCCAAATATTTTTATCTCTGTTTTGAAAAGAAATCATTTATGTTCGCATGTGTGGGTGTTTTGCTTGCTTGACGCTTTGTACCAAGTGCATGCAGTACCGATGGTGGCCACAAGAGGCCACTGGTTCCCCTGAAATAGGAGTTTCTGAAGGTGGTGATCTGCAGTGTTGGTGCTTGGGATCCAACCTGGGTCCTCAGAAGGGTGGCCAGTGTTCTTCCCAGAGTCTCCTCTCTAGCGCCTGGGCATCTGTGTTTTTAAAAGCCATAGTCTTCCCAAAGGTCTGCAGAGGGTAGTATCTGATAGCTGAACATGAGCCTCTCCTCCTTATGACCTTCGCATAGACCATGCACAGGATTGTACCTGTCCCAGAGGGCAGGCTGGCTGATGGGTTGGATGAACTAGTTATGTTTCTGCTACTAAGAGGCACTCTTTTCTAATGTTCAGTCATTGACCATGTTTAGCTGTCATACGTGTAAACTTCAGCTTCTGTGTGTGTGTGTGTGTGTGTGTGTGTGTGTGTGTGTGTGTGTGTGTGTGTGTTTGCTGGATTTAGCTTTTAAGTCTTTCAGGTCAACTCACTGGAATGCCTGTGTCTTGTCCATCTCAGAAACAACGGTGTTGGGTAGTTTGATTCACTAAAACAAGAGGAAAAATAAAAAATACCCAAGCAGCTATTTTGTGATGTCCACCTCTAAGCTGAGACTAGGGGATTTTAAGTTATTTAGGGGAACCTGAGCGACACTGGGAAAATTACCTTTGGAGAAAAAAAAGTATTGATACTTGATTCAATGAAATTTTCTTATCTTGAATGTATGCACAAATCAGATTATAGGCATTAAGTTAGAAATTGAAAATCTCAAAGATCTTAAAAGGAAAATGAAGAAAAGATTTGAAGGACGGGATGACTGGATTAGTATGGAGTCTTGGTTTTTCTTTTCTTATTTTTTTTCAAATTATTTTTTATCGGATATTTTAAAATTTACATTTCAAATGTTATTCCCTTTCCAGGTTTCCCATGTTTTTTTTTGTTTGTTTGTTTGATTTTTTGGTTTTTGTTTTTTTTTTTTTTTATCATACTCTTTTGCCACTTTTTATAGCATTCACTGAGAGGGCATTCAGAGATGTGAGCAATGCCAGACAACTGATTCAGTGCCCTTTTAATAATGCTACTTACCATTGCATTAGAATGAATGTTCCAGGAACATGGGGTTCTGCACCCATGTTCACACACACACACACACACACACACACACACACACACACACACACACACACACACACACACACACACACACTGCCTATTTTGGAAGTAGCTTGTTAGATGACACCACATGCTTTGGCTTTAGTTATTTATTTAGTTATAAATATATTCACTTAAAACCTTTTAAATTATATTATCACATAATATAATATACTAATATATTAAAATATATTATTTTAAAGATTTATTTATTCATGTATGTGATTGTATGTACATACATCTGCTCATTAGAAGAGGGACTACATTGGGACGACACAGTCATGGGCTGCCATGTGGGTGCTGGGAATTGAACTCGGGACCTCTGGAAGAGCAGCCAGTGCTCCTAAGCACGGAGCTATTTCTCTAGTTGTGCTGTATTTCTTTACAAATCATGCTGATGATTCAGTGTAGGGCCATGTGCTTGCTCTGCAAACATTGGTACTGCTGAGCTACATTCCCGCCCTTGGTTCACTGACAGCATCTGTTTCACTCTGCCTGGCCTTGAACTTATGACCCTCCAGCCTTGACCTCTCCGTTGCTGACACTGGAGTGTCACTTACCATCCAGCTCTGTTTTACCTTGGTTAAAGAAATGAACAAGAGAATTCTTATGAACACAGATGTCCTTTTTTAAATCTTTCCAATTCTTTCTCTTAAAATAAAGAAATCCTTTACTGAAACTTAGTTAAAGACTGTGGAGATTGGAAAAATGTATTTGGTTATTAGACATTGTATGTTGTTATTGTCAGTGTGCAAGTGTCATTGAAACTGGCTAAAGCTCCCCATGACTTAGACCTGAGCAGATATGACTGTTCTTTGCTTCCTCTATGAAATCTAAATTTATAAATAAAAGGAGACAGCCATCTGGTGACTGCTGTTGCCGGTGCAGTGCCAAGTACCACAGAACTGGTCTTTCCTTTTGACCTGCCACTGGGAAGGAAATAATTGAATTTATTTTGTAATGGTCAGAAATTGAATGCTTTGGTCAGTGATGTTTTAGAAAGGGATTTGGAGAAGGGAAAGACATTTATCCAAAGTTAGACGCAAGGTAGAATCCTAGTCACTTTATTTTTAGATGAAGGTTTTCCTAAGCATATTTTAAAAACGATGCAAATGAAGTCGTTTTAATTTAAGTGCCCCTTTAAAAGTGTTTCAGCTGTGAATGTTAAATGTTCTCATGTTGCAGTGATGACAATGATGTTGACTCTTCTCCCTCTCTTTTGCTTTCAGAGGAAGAACTTGTCTCTCTTTCTCAGCATTAGCTTGTTAACATTCTGGGGGACCAGCCTTTTGGGTGCCCGGTTATACTGGATGGGCAATAAACCACCAAGCTTTTCCAACTCCGACAACCCCGCTGCTGACTCGGACAGCCTTTTGGCTCGCACGCTCACCTTCTTCTATTTACCTACCAAGAACCTCTGGCTATTGCTCTGCCCGGACACCCTGAGCTTTGATTGGTCCATGGACGCCGTGCCTCTTCTCAAAACAGTTTGTGATTGGAGAAATCTACACACTGTGGCCTTCTATTCTGGACTTCTCCTCCTCGCCTACTGTGGTTTGAAGAGCCCAAGTTTAGAAGGAGAGTGCAACGGGAAAGCTGTGACAAACGGCAAGCAGAACGCCAATGGCCATAGTTGCTACTCAGACGTGGAGTACCGGAACTCAGAAATTAAGCCCAGCTTTGCATCCAAAGTAGAGAATGGAATTAAAAGTTGCGTATCACAGAGACCTCAGCTCCCTTCCACTGAGAACATTGTCATCCTGTCTTTATCTTTGTTGATAATACCTTTTATTCCTGCCACGAACCTGTTTTTCTATGTCGGCTTTGTAATCGCAGAGCGAGTCTTATATATTCCCAGTATGGGCTTCTGCCTTCTGATCACAGTGGGCGCCAGAGCCCTTTACGTCAAAGTACAAAAGAGGTTTCTCAAGAGCCTGGTTTTTTATGCTACAGCAACGTTAATTGTCTTCTACGGACTCAAGACTGCCATCAGGAACGGAGACTGGCAGAATGAGGAGATGCTGTATAGATCAGGGATCAAAGTGAACCCCGCCAAAGGTAACGCGTCATTTTATGGTTTTTGCCTGGATGCTTTGCACTTGCAGCCTCCTTAGAGCATCGTTTTATGCCTTAAAGCACAACGTTGCAGATGAGATCCTTTTATGCGAGGCCTGTATCTTCCCTTCTTATTTTTGTAGAGACACATTATATAAGCAATTGAGATACGGTCCGCATTTCACGATTGCGATAGGAAACGCATTTCCTTGTGTTCCTGATTGTGTCTCCATAGAAGAATTAGAACTTGTGTTGACTGGAAATAACGACGATCATAAGAATTTAGGAGGATGCTTACTGTCTGCGTTTTAAAATATGAATAATATCTATCTCTTTGATCATAGAATGGAAGTCAGTTTATCTCATTTAACTATGCTCTAGGCACTGTTGGTCAAGCATTGCCTGAGGGAATATGGCAAGACTTGGAGGTGAGCTGCCTCAGAGTCTCCCTATTGTGACATAAGTGTAGGTGTGATCAATGTAAGTTTTGAGGGGATTGAATATGCTCATGGTTACCATTAGTTAAAGTAGTTAGTGCATCCCTAATTTAAGATTCTTAAGTAACTTAAGGGTGGAAAATAAAAAACAAAAAACAAACAAACAAAAAAAACCTTTGTATACTATTAAAACAAACAAACGAAAAAGGACAGGTACTATTTCTTTTAATGTAGAGAAAAGTTATTTTAACCAGTCTCTAAATGGATAGACACAGCAAACTCTAGTTTTTGTTAAAACACAAAATTATTAACAAAAAGCTGATCTCAGAGTTTAGACAATTTAGATATTGGTGGAAACAAGCGAAAGTAAGGAAATCAGGTTTTCATTTAGTGCACATATGCATCACAGTGCATTACGTCACGGTAAAGCCCCCTGGGGTTGTAGACTGGTGTGATCTGCCTTGTATGAGCTGAACCCAGATCTTCTGGAAGGGCAACAAGAGCTCTTACCTGCTTAGCCATCTCCTCAAGCTGGGTTGCAGAGGTTTCTAATGAGAACAAAAGGAAGAGTTGAGGTTTGTTCAGCCTGTGAAATTCTTCAGTTATTTTTTGCCTCCCCCCCTCAAAAAAAAAAAAAAAGAAAGAAAAAGAAAAAGAAAAAGAGAAAACAAAAATCACTATCATGTAGCTTTTGTAAGTAATGGATATTGCCCAACCCTAAGACTTGTTCAAATTGTTGCGGTTTTTACAGAATGATTTTCAGGTAGTTTTCCTTTGGTGGTCCATACAAATTTAGAACAAGCCCACATTGCTGGTCCATGTTCTTGTCATTTCAAAGGGAGGCATGTAAGGAATTAAAACAAAATCTTCCGGCCCTGTTATTTGAATCACCATGTTGTTTGGGGGGATTTATGAAAATTTCTGGCTAAATTTCATCATGCTAAGCTGCTGTTACTGAGGGCTCAGATAAGAGGCGCTTCGGGAAGATAGAAGCTGTTGTTTTTTTCTCATGGCAATCTCAACACGCGCAGCTTGGAGCTGATAAGGTGGTGCCATGGCTTCTTAGGATCCCTGCTTCTTTTTTGTTCCTCTGCCATCTCCATGGGTCGCCCTGCCCATGTGGTCCAAGATGGCTCATTATCACATCAGTGCCTTGGCTGAAGGGAAAGGAGAGAGGAGGGGTAGAGTGTGGGCGTGCCCATTCTTTCTAAGTTACAGTGAAGACGTTATATACACTGTGCTTGCCCAGAGATTATTGGCTACATCTCTCTGGGAGAAAGACTGGGAAGTATTATCTTCGGAAGTCCAACCATCCAGCCAAATGTTATTACTCTGAAAGACAAGGAGGGACATATTTAGATGCCAAGGTCAAAATCGCCATCTCTGATACACATAAGGTAGAAGCATTTTTAACCACATATGTTGTTTTCTGGATTAAGGATTTGATGGCTGACAGCTGTGATCTTGAACCCAGTGCTTTGGTGGGAATAGTTAAAAATGCCTGGTCATTTCTTCATCACTACAGTAAGCTACCTCATAAGCAGCTTGCCCGTGCTTTCTTCATAGCACCTGACAAGTGGCGTACGCTCTGAGCATCTTAAGAGTAGGTAAATGACCGCTCAGCTGACCAGAACTAGTAAAAACACTTGCAGATGGTCTACAAGTTCCAGACACCTGCCTTATCTGCTGATGCACCTCATTTTACTGGATGGACGGTCCATTTTCCCAGTAGTCGGCTGGGAGGCCAAGAGTTAGTTGTGCGTCCCCTCTTCTGGGGTCAGTTCATGTCCATTCTACCTGCAGTTCCTTCAAGCTGTGTCTTGAGTAGTCTCTCCAGCACCTCACCGTGTTGTAACATCTCCACTGCCATGTCCACAGACTGCAGTCATCCTTCACGAGACCGGTGGTTCTCAACCTCCTAATGCTGCAACCCTTTAGTGCAGCTCCTCATATTGGGGTGACCCCCCTCCCGTCCCAAATGTAGAATTATTTTTGTTGCTACTTCATAACTGTAATTTGGCTACTGTTATGAATTGTGATGTAAATATCTGATATACAGGGTATCTGATAGGTGACCCCGTGGGATTGAGACCCACAGGTTGAGAACCATTTGCTCTAAGGTATTATTAAAGGATTCCTACCTGAACCCAGCCCCTTCGTCCTAGTTGATTTTTCATCCCACCTTGTAATTTTTTATTTTATGTCAGACAGGATAACACAAATGGAGAGTTCTCAATGGGGGATTTTGTTCATTGAGATTGCAGTTTTATATATATTCTTAGGCTCCCAGATGTGTCCAATTTCTCTAGTGTCTTTGCATTTTGTCTCACTGTCTTTGGGTCTTCCTAAAGACTCAGACTTTATTTTTGTGTATACTAGTATTTTAGTATCTAATGCTAGACTGGGTCCTTTTGTACATGTTGGAAGGTGTTATGTTATCCAATGATTGAGTCTCGGCTTTTATAACTGTGATCTTTTCCCTCTTTTCCTTTGTCCCACTTCCTGTTGAGACAGGGACGTTGGAAGTGATTCAGGCCAGAGGACGCTCTGTTGCATCTGGACAGGCTGTAGCGTTTTCCTTTCTACTACAAAGCAGACCTTTGTGCAGAAGGTGCTATGCGTAAATTTCCGACTTAGTCTTCTTTGCTTTAGTTAGGGTTTCTATTGCGGTGATAAAACTCCATGACCAGAAGCGACTTGGAGATGACAAGAGTTTATTTCATCTCACACATCATCCAAGTCACAGTCCATCATGGCAGGAACTCAAGCAGGGCAGGAACCTGGAGGTAGAAGCGGATACAGAGGCCATGGACAAATGCTGCTTACTGCCTTGTGCCCCAATGGCTTCCTCAGCCTGCTTTCTTAACTACCCAAGGACTACCTGCCCAGGGGTGACCCTACTCACAGTGGGCCAGGAATACCTACAAGAACTTAAGAAGCCTTGCCACACGGCATTTTCTCAACTGAGGTCCCTGTTCCCAAATGAATGATTCCAGGTTCTGTCAAGTTAGCACAGCACACTTTTCTACCATATTACCTGAGAGAGTGAGATCTAAGCCAGCTGAGCGGAATTGCCAGGCACCTCCTCCTTGGTAATTTCCTAGCCTTCAAGGCTTCTGCTCCTGGGAAACTCACCTCTGCTGCTCTCTCTGGCTTTGCCTATTCCTGCAAATTTCCAGGACCAGAGACCATTTCAGTTTCTTTGATGTCTGAGCTGACACGCCGATTCGATTATTATAGCTCACACTTAACCGACATCCCAGTGACCCCATGGAAATATGCAAGGATACACATGACGCTCCACACACCCCTGTTTTCTGCTCATTTCTCATTTCTTACCACAGCATCACAGAGAAGGTGCAAATATCTAGCAGCTTCGCCTTCCCGTGCTCCGTTCCAGCCCCGAAAGCTGCTTTGATGCCTTCTATTTGCCTGATAAACTCTGACCACTGTGCCTCTGTCACTGCTTCTGTGTAGAATGTGTTTTCTTAGATATTCTCAGCGCGGTGCACTGCCATCTTCCTCAGGTCTTAGACGAAGGTACCCCTGTCAGTAAGATGCTTTGTGTAGATTTTTATCAAGCACGTTGAAGACAAAAGCCCTGCCTCTTTATGCTGCATCCCCTATCTTCCTTCTACTCTTCGTGTTTCTCACAGTGCTCGCGATGATGTTCCTTACTGTCTGAATGCATTGTCTGTGTACACTACAAGATGGGGCGGGAGAAACTTGGGGCTTTTGCACTTAACAGTTCAACATGGTAGGAGAAGAATGCCTGAGTCAGTGAAGTGCTTGCTTCGTAAGTGTGAGGGAAGCAGTGTCATTCCCAGAACTCATGTCCAAGCAGCTAAGCACGGTGACATATTACATTTGTAATCCTTGTAATGCTGGGGGCACAGAGACAGGACGATCCCTGGGACATGCTTGCCAGAGAGGCTAGCCTAGTCATTAAGTTTCCGGTTAATGAGTGAGTCTATCCTAAAGAATGTAGCCAGGACTCCTGAGGATGATATACGGAGTTGAGCTCGACTTTCCACAATGTGCTTATGCACATGAGTGTACTCAATCCCACATAAGCATGTGCACACAAGGGAAAAAATACCATATATACAACTTACCATGAGAGAGAGAGAGAGAGAGAGAGAGAGAGAGAGAGAGAGAGAGAGAGAGCGCTTTTAGTAAGGGATACTTGAACAGTAAATATGACAGTCATTCTTCTTGAGTTTTATGTTCAGTTTAGAGGTAGAATGCATAAGCAGGAGATAAGGAAATGTAAAATGCTTAGCTTTGGGTGAACCAGATACTGAGAGGGATTCTTTATAAAATGATGGATAGGCCTGGGAATGTAGGCCATTTGTATTTCAGGGCTGTCCCCTGTGACATGGGCTTCCATTTTGAAATAGACAGAAGTCTTTCAATCCGGGTTTCTTGCCAATTTTTTTCCCCTCCTATTTGCGAAGTGCCATAATTCTGACTTCAGTTACTTCCTCTGCAATCATGAGATGGGGAAGACTGTTATGTAAAAAAGCCTCCTGACAATTTGTCACATTACTTAAGTCTAGCAAAAGATTAGAAACCCTTTCAAGCCAGCATTTCAGACTGATTTCCGAAGACTACACTGTTTTCCTTCTTCCTCGGAAAGCTTTTGAAAATTTGCAAGTGCTTCAGTCTGCCATGTGTTCTTACAGAATATGATTTGAAGCCTCACGAACATTATACGTTAGAACTGCCGCCTTTATTGTGGATCCTGCAGACAGCTGCCAGTCATTAGCTGATTGGATGCAACTGCTGATAGGTGATGGCTCTCGCGGTGACGGTGCAGTTAATTTATTCTTTAAATCTTCCTGGGGGACACATGATACTGATCGAGACATTGTCTCAGTGGCTTGAGAATATCAAAAGGCTCGTAGGCACTGTCCACTGGAGACTTCACAATGATTTTGCATTCCTGTGCTAAGCAGGGGCAATTCCCTATGATGGTTGCTGTAATGGACAAGTCATGCTGGATCTGAAAGATTTGTTTTTTATTTAATGCAGTACATTTTCCTAAGCCAGCTGATACACACATGCTTACAAAAATCATTTTTTAATTCATCACGAAGCATGTAAACCCGTGATTTCTTCCTCTTTGGCCTCTGGCTGTTTCTGATGCTCTTTGTGGGGGACAGGCAGAATTGGCATTTGTCACCTTGGCTTCCAGGGCTGTACAGTGTGTCTCTCCTTTCACCCAGCTCCTGGTCATTCTCTCTTATGGGTTTGGCCTCTCCTGACCTTGTCTTTGTTTCCTCTCTCTGGTATATATAGTGTCACCTGCAACGTAAGTGAACAGCGTGGAGGTAGCTTAAATAATTATTGGCTTTTGAAATGATGTTTCTGTGACCTCCTGTTCTAAGAGCTTTTCCTTCTCGGGGATCATCCAGTATCTCATCTTATCACTTCTAGGTTCAAATCCCAACTCTGTAAAAACTTGTATTAATAGGCGATCATCAAAGATTAAGCATTATTGTAAATGTGAATACACAAACATAAAAATGAATGATAATATATACACAATCCTGTCTGCTAAAACACTGAACTCATACAAATACTCATTAGAATTTTTTTAAGCTAAACATTTCTTGATTAAACAGTTCTCTGAGATTGACAGTGTAACTTAGCTTGCAGAATGCTTGCTGGCATGAACAAAGCTTTACATTTGAAACCCAGCACCACGTAATCTGTGCCTGGTTTCTCAGGCCTGTGATCACAGCACTCAGGAGGGGGAAGTGGAGGATCTGACTTCAGGATCATCCTGAGCTACGCAGTTTAAGGTCAACCCAAGCCCCATGAAAATCTGACTCAATAAATATATAAATATTAAGCAAATACTTAGATAATAAATAAGACCAGGGCTCTTGGCTACCTTTAGCGAACATATGACTGGAATTTCTGATTGTTTTGATGAAGGTTTTTAAAACTGTGAGCAATTAAGCAGTTCATGTTATCCTGAGGATACTTTCACAAGCTAAAGTTGGTCCTTAATTCCTTTTTGCTTATGCAAACATGTGAATGTAGCTATAAAAGGTGGCCATACAGTGGTTCTCATATTTATCACTCTCTGGTCATAAAGGAATCCTCAATTTATGCGTCCCAAAATAAATGACATTTTTTTTTAACAGACTTAATTCATTTATATTTCTTGTATAAAAACCCTTATGTGGTAGCCACAGCTGGAGCCTGGGTCCTCTGAACAGAGACTGGTGTGGATTTTCACAAGATGGTCAGTGAATTCCTGATAAGGAGACTTGGTGAACACAGTCTCTTTCGAGAGGTCAGGGGTCAGGTAGCTATAGGTCTTAGAGATAGCATCAAAGGTGGCCTTGGCAAAGTTGCCCAGGGTGGCAGTGCAGCCCCTGGCTGAAGTGTAGCAGTCATTTATACTGGCCATCATCAGTAGCTTCTTGGGCACAGGAGCAGAGACAATGCCAGTGCCTCGGGGGACAGGGATGAGACGCACCAGCACAGAGCCACAGTGGCCTGTCACCTTGCATGGCACAGTGTGGGGCTTGCCAATCTTGTTCCCCCAGTAGCCTCTCCGCACTGGGACAATCGAAAGCTCAGCCAGGATGATGGCCCCTCGGATGGCAGTGGCTACCTCCTTGGAGCACTTAACACCAAGACCAACGTGGCCATTGTAGTCCCCAATAGCGACAAAGGCCTTGAACTTGGTCCGCTGGCCAGCCCGAGTCTGCTTCTGCACTGGCATGGTTTTCAGAACCTCATCCTTTAGAGATGCACCCAGGAAAAAGTCAATAATCTCAGACTCCTTAATGGACAGGGAGAACAGGCAGATCTCCTCCAAGGACTTGATCTTCATGTCCTTAACCAGACGGCCCAGCTTTGTGACGGGGATCCACTCCTTGTCTTCAGCTTTACCTCCACAAGCCCCGCGGCCTCGACTACGGCCACGGCCTCGGCCACGACCGCCGCCCTTAAGGCCGCTGCCTAATCCTCCGCGCCTCCTAATCCTGGGCCCCTGGGTCCTCCGGGCCCTCCCGCTGCACCGGCGTCATCTGCCATTTGGTGTTTTCCCGAAGAAGAAGAAGCATAAATGACATTTTTTAAGAACTGATATCTATAGAGAAAGCTATAGATAAGAAACCTGTTCTCAATTCTGCATTGTTTAACAAGTTCTCTTCCTTCTTGGGTGACTGCAAAAGTGACTGATTGGTTTCAGCATCATATGCTTTCGAATTACAAAACAAATACACATACACATATTGCCTCCACATTCCTGTCTCAAAAGCTCTTGACATTTCATTATTAGCTATGCGTATTGTATTGGTTTAGCTCTGGATAGCTCCCCCTTTCTGAATTGAGAGTCTTTGTGTTGGACAGGCTAGCTTGGAAAGCACTGTGTGTGTGTGTGTGTGTGTGTGTGTGTGTGTGTGTGTGTGTGTGTGTAGAATAATATTTTGTTCAAGGAATGATTGAAAGTTTGCCTGAAATCTAAGTCTCTATGTGAAAGTTGACATTTGTGCTTTTTCGTTTCCAGTTCTAAGTGAGACTCCTCTGTGGCTATGGTATAGTATAATTAAGCAGCCAGATTTATAGACATGGATGAGAGTTCTATTTATGCAGTAATTTATCATAGCACGTCAAAGGAAAGGTAGAAACTTTTCAAAAGAGGTTCATATTATATAAAATATTAAAGTGATCAGTGTTGTCAAGAAGAAAAACACAGTTGTATTTCAAGGCTGACTGGCTGGACAAAAACGCTTCTAAAACAGTCATTGACTTAGAAAAACATCGGAACAAACTTTAAAAACCCTTGTAAGAAGAAAGAGAGTGAAATGAACTCGTAGAAGCTAATGTGAAAAACGTGGTGTCAGAAATGAAGTTGGGATCCCATAGGGTAGAGTGAGTCTGTGTTCATCTTCCTTCTCAACCCCTTGTTTATTGAGTCTGGCAGAAAAAACCAAAACAAACAAAAAACAAAACAAAGCAAAACAAACAAAACGGCCTCAGCAGGTCAGTTGTAGTGCATGTCTGTAATTCCAGAAACCAGGAGGCAAAGGCCGTTGGATCTCTGAGTTTGAGGCCAGGTTTACAAAGTGAGTTCCAGGTCAGCCAGGGCTACACAAAGTAACTTTGTCTAAGAAGTCAATGATGATGATGATCGTGATGGTGATGGTGATGGTGGTGATGATGATGATACAAATAAAGATTAACAGAAGAAGTGAAATAGCACTGTTATGTAGTTGGCTGTAATAAGTCAGGCTATTAGCAAATGTCCTTTAAAAATATTCAAATATTCAAAATATACAATTCTTGAGAAACGTAAGAGTAAGCCTTTTCAAATGGAAATTAAATACCCACGGAACTTAAAAGGCCTTTCATTACTTCAAGAATGGAAAAGTACATAGACAGAGGCATGCAGAGCTCTGTGAAATTCAAGACCAACCTCATATATAAATAAACATATATGTGTATATAGTGAGATCTATATAAAATACATTAATATATTTAATGTGTGTGTGTGTGTGTGTGGAGAGAGAGAGAGAGAGAGAGAGAGAGAGAGAGAGAAAGAGAGAGAGAGAAAGAGA
This sequence comes from Rattus rattus, assembly GCF_011064425.1. Taxonomy (NCBI): domain Eukaryota; kingdom Metazoa; phylum Chordata; class Mammalia; order Rodentia; family Muridae; genus Rattus; species Rattus rattus. The sequence goes on along the minus strand of NC_046154.1, from coordinate 183,660,562 downwards.
GAATGAGAATGTTGTAGGCAAGCCAGTGCTGCAGGGTGAGACCCTGTGTCAATAAAATAAAATAAACAAACAAGAGAAAGATCCCAACCTTTTTGTTCTTCACTTAGCTGTAATATACTTTTTTTTTTAGCAAAAAATAACAAGCCATAACACAATGCAATGCCCACAACCCTAAGGTGTTTTATAGAGGATATTGTTGCTGTCTCTGTATTTCAGATTATTTATAACAAATAACTAGTATGTTTCTGGACTTTTAAGTTCCCTGTGTCCCAAACTTACCATTACCTTAGGCTATAACAATTTATGTTCTGAAGAAATTGAAACCAGTTAGCCTCTAGTTAGAATAATCCTGAAATTAGATTATTCTTCCTTCCATATTTTGTTCCTTCAAAACGGTGTATTGTTCTTTCTTAATTAAACCTTTGTAGAAAGATGTTCATTAAAGATAACATTGTATAAAGTAAATGTATGTATGCTTATATTTTTGTAAAAGGATATTTTGTTAAAGGATAGGACCAAGCGCCTATTTGAGAGTTGAGGAAAGAGTCCCGACCCAGGGCTGCGTCACTCCGCACATGTTTTGGCCCTCTTCTCTTTTCATTTTCCTTCTGTGCTAGATCCTCAGATGTGTTGGAAGTAAGAGTTAGCATGCAGGCATTTTCCTTTCAGATTCCTGTCTCAAAAGGTCTTGACATTTCACTCTTAGATATATGTATTTCATTGTTTTTTCTCTGGATAGTTCCCCTTTTCTGAATCAAGAGTGTTCATGTAGCACAGGCTAGCCGGAAATTTAATAAATAGCCCAGGCTGCCCATCTTTCTGTCCCTGTTTCCACTAAATGCTGGAAATACATAATGTGACCTGAACTGCTAAACTTGTAGATGACATAGAGAGAGAGAGGGAGAGAGAGAGAGAGAGAGAGAGAGAGAGAGAGAGAGAGAGAGAGAGAGAGAGAGAGACTAGAGAATGATTTCAGTTTGTATTAAAGAAGTGTTCAACCACTGAGAGAACAGCCTATCCGTGTTTTATTTTGAGACAGTCTTAAATTATGATGTAGGTATTAAACTTTTTGGCCTCAGTTTCCCAGGTGGCTAGGGTTAGCGATTCCTGCATCCCCTATTCGAAGTTAAGTTTTGTTGTCATTGTTTTGAGCTAGGGTTTCAGTCTGTACTCTAGACTGGCCTGGATCTCTCTGGAGAGCCCAGGCTCAATAAACTCCAGTAGCAATCATCCGGCCTCAGTGTTCAAGCCCGACTAAGTGTTGGACTTAAAAGTGATGGACCACCACACTTGACTCTGTAGATCTTCCTTATCACTAGAGTTTGTTACTGAGAGACGCATGCAAGTGAAGGACATGCTCACACCTCAGAGCGTTCTTGTCTTTTTGGATTCCCAGTGTCCTGCAATGTGCAGACCTTACCATTGCCTCACTCTCCGACCTCTTACTGTGTGCATTCAGTTTCTTTGTATTTTTTAAACCCAGTGTTTTCAAGGGTTCTGCACAAAAAAATATTCTTCAGAGGCTAAATCTGTTAAGGAGTAAAATTAGACTTGGAATTTGTGAGCTTTTGGTTGTTTGGTTTTTTTGTCTTTGCTTTTTTTTTTTTCCTTGCTTGCTTGCTTGCTTTTTAACCATAATAGTGATTTTAGAATATTTGGTTTTCAAGCAAATGAAAAGGAAGTTATTAATGGTTAAGTTATGGATTCTATCATGTGCTCATTAGTTATTTTTCCCTGGAAGAAAAGCAACTAAAGAAGGGAAGGGTTGACTTTGCTCTCAGTGTGAGGCCGAAGTCATCCATCCATTGCTGTGCAGAAAGCTTGAGGCACTTGGCCACATTGTATCCACAGATGGAGAGCCAGGAGAACACTGATGTTCATTTGTTTCTTTTTCAGTCAGTCCAGACACCAATTCTGTAAAATGGTAAGACCTCCCTTAACTCAGTGTAGAAACTGGCCCACAGTCACGCCCAGCGTTTTGTTTCTAAAGTAATTCTAAATCCTGACAGTCAATATACACCATCAACATGCACAAAATTAAATTGAAAATATTCACCTTGTATAAAGCATGGGCAGCTACATACATTACTTTTTACCTGTTAGCTTATAGATAATGTAACACATAAAATACATTTTTTCAACAGAACAAATACCATCTGCTTTTGGAAATAACAGCTTTAGCCTTTTACATATAGGGGAACCTCTTTTGATTATGGGTTTCCGCAAAGTCTAAATACTGGAAAATATAAAATGCTCAAATCATGTAATTATTTTAAAATGTCAGCTGTAGAGAAATACTTTGGTGTAATTCTATGAAAAGGTGGCAGAAGGAAATATATGATTATTTTTTATTTTTATACATTTTGATAATGGGTAAGAAATTCACTTTTATTTGTATAAATCATTATCAAATTCATTTCTAATTTTCAAAATAAGATCATTATCAAAGAGTATCTAGCATAAAAATATACTATATACTTACAACATAAAACCATTTTAATAAATAATATGCACTTAAATATTTAAAAAGTCTTATTTAAAGTTTTCTTAAAGAATAAGATTGATCAATTAGGAAACCATGTATAGATTTATAAAACAAATAAACATTGATCACACATAGTCAAATGTGACGCACGTGCACACACACACTTATATACAGAAGAGACAGACAGACACTTCTTTTGACAGTAGAATGAATTATATAGGTTCTAATTTGTAGGCATGTTGGCTGCCATTCTGATAATTCATTTGTCTACCATAAACAACTATTCGATGTCAATAATGCTAATCACTGTGGACTGCGAGTGCCTTCTTTGCTGGCATTAGAGGTGTGCACTTCAGTTAGGAAAAGTATTCATGTGGTATTGTTAGAGAGAAATAGCTGCTTCAGAGGTTGAGCATATCAACCAAGTTACGTACTGTGGGCACAGTAGTCGGTTTCTAGAAGGAGATATCAGTGACCCACCAGCAAAGGAAATGTGGTCTAAATAGATAAAGCTTTGTAATTCCCAACAGTGCAAATACTGCCTGTGCTTTACATTTATTTATTTTTAACATTTTTTTATTAATGGTTTGAATTATGTTCTTTCTTTTTGTTAAGACTGAATGATTTTGTTCATTATATATTCATGTAAATATTGAAAATTTAAAACAGTACTTAATGTGCTAATATTCTCATTGTACAAGCATATAATTACATCTCTTATATAAGCACATGTATTTTTCTGCATTTTTCTCACCGACAGTCACAGTGATGTGTTGAAATTTTCCTGTTGTTCTCGACATTGACCTTCTGTTATCTCAAAGGAACATTATAGAATTCCAAAGTCTCCCTGTTCTTTCTTGTTTCTTTGTTTTGTTTTTGTTTTTGTGGCATTGTGGTTCTCAGACACTTTAGGGGAGGTTGATACAACTATTCAGCCCTTACTGAACCAATTGAGTATGATATAAAGAGGTTCTGTACATGTCATCCTAATGTACACTCACCAAGTGCTTTTCTCCCTTCTTTTGACAAGGGTTTACTTATATTGCTTGAGGAGAGATTTAATGCTTGGCTGCTCCCAAATTCTTCCCTGTCCAGTCACTATATTAGAAAATTGCAAATGTATTATCCCTTCTTTTTATCTCACACACCTGTTGCTGATTAATAAGAAACTCTTCATAGGCCACATTACGATTGCAAATGAGAAATTAATGGGGGTAAAATTAATTTTAGTGCAGGTAAAACCTAGTTTCAAGTATCATGACCCATACTGGCTGGTTCTCTTGGCTAGGGTTAAAAGGATGGCCCATAGCTAATGTTGTAGGATTTGTTGAGGTTCTTAGGTGGTACACTAATGCTAAAACAAGGGGGTGGTGTACATGAATAGCAAAATGTACATGTGGATATTAGAGTTCTGCAGCATAAACAACATCAGGACTAATACTATTGTATCTTGAAAGACTGAAATTGTCTTACCATTTTATTATTGTTTCAGATAAGCACACATTTAGTCCAAGTTCTACTTGATCTATCCAAATTTAAAGTAGGAAGGGTAAAAGTGCCTTTTTACACAATAAAACTACTGTAAATAAAATTTGGATTATGTATTCTGGTATCAATCATAGTTAACCCCACACACCTCATTCATTCCATATTTGAAGTGGACATTAGATGCCACTCATTTGGCTGTCACTTGCAGTTAACCAAAGCATAATCAGTTTCAGAAAAATGAATTCTTCTTGCATGGAAGGATTTCTTTTGTCTGCAGAATCATATGCAGCAATGATTAGAAGATTAATGAAAAAAGATCAGTCTCCCAGTGTTGACCTCCTTCATTGTTTCTTCTGATGTTGATGTCTATTTATGTTACAATCTGGGCAGCAGTGTTTGCAGACCACGTCTGGTGTGTAAGCATTCTACAACGGTTAAAACACAAAGGGCTTTTGGAACCAGACAGGACAGACATATCTCTGTGCTTCCCAAGGCTTTTCAGTGCCTCTTCAGGAAAGTGTATGTTGTCTTTATTCTGAAGAAATATCAGATGCATACAAAATTTTGCCTGAGAATGGTGTTTAATCTGAATAGAAGCATTTCTTACCAGTATACTAAGGGCAGGTCCTTTCCTTATTTTCTTTTGCATTGAGGGGTGGGGTGGGTAGAGAAATACTGGGAATGTGTCAACTTCCAATCTTTCTTGGAAAAAAGATAGCTTTTTGATTTTACACAACTAATTTAAAATCGGAGAAAACAAAACTTTGGGATTTTTCCTTTTAACATACCTAAGTATTTTAATTTTTGAAGATACTTAAATGTTAGATTTTTAGGTGGGATCTAAAGATATAGTTTAAACTTATAAGGTAAAAATAAACTTTCGCTCAGAGCAACAGTCCTTACCAAATTTGGGTCTGGCTATTGTTTTGGGTGAAATGAAAATGCTGGAACAGTAACCCAAAGAGGCATGCTCATTCTGTTGTGGACAACCTAAGGGTTAAGTAGTTAAAGATCCAATATTAATGTTAAGAGATGCGTTTACAGTTTTCATACATTTTCATACTGCAGTGTATGTTAAGTCATGATATTTGTGATAATTTAACACTAAATCAATATATAGAAGTTCTCCAAATTTTAATATGTCGTGACTACTTTTTAATAGAAGTTCATCTACTTGGATTAGTTTTGTGAAGCACCAGAGATAGAAGATTGCCGTCATTTCAGTTTGAGTTTACTCTGTAGACTTAAAAATATTTGAAGATGTGAAGGCTAACTTTGGGACATTGGAGGTATTTATGGCTACGGTTGATCATGTGAGATCAGAAAGATCTCACATTTGATTTTCTCCTTAGAAGACTAATTGCTCTTCAGCTAATATGTTCTTTCAGTGAACAGAAAACAAATCCTGACAGATTGTGGGCTGAGTACAAGACGAGCTTTCATTGCAAATTAAGTTCAACTTTCTCCTCAGTGGATACATGTTGGATATGTTTGAATGCCCTGTGAAGGGTCTTGGTGTAAGTCCTTCATATCCTGAATTTTAACTTTCTATTCATTTTGAGAATAACTTTATAGACCTGTTCTTTTTATTTGTCTGAACTTTTCCCAGCATTATATAGAAGCACCTAGTAGCCTTTGCTTAATATACCCAACATGTCCTAATCCTTGGGTATGCTCTAGAATAATTAAACAGTATCAATTAAATTCCATCTCATGTGAGGACTGTTCACATTGTCAGTGGGAGAACACCATAGGCAGTGCTTTAAACAGTAACTTTGTTGACACATATTAAATATGGTCCATGTTCAATATATAACCTAAAAAATAACCAGTCATGTGTGTCTCAGGATGTCTTTGAATGTGACCCAACTCCAAAATCATAAACTTGTTTAAGACATAAACTTTTGAGTGCAGGACTTTGCTTTTCTTCTAACTCCTAAGATGGATCTCCTGCACGGAATTTGCAGATGACAGTGTCCGTTCACAACAGCAAGAGGCGGGGCATGGCTGAAAGTCCGTATTCTTTCGACTTGTTTCTATTTATAAACCTCTTTCCCCCTGTTAAACATGTTACCTTTCCTTTGCAGTCCTGCAGGAGATTAATTAATTACTAAGAACTTCCTCTATAAAATGGCTGAGATTTAGTCTTCTTTTGTATTATATGTTTTTTTTTAATTTGTAGTATTCTTTGATAAATAAATCCTCACCATTTTGAGGTTCTCATATCCTCTTCCTCCTCCTTCTCATTCTCCTCTTCTTGACCTCCCCCCTCAGGCACCTTTTAAATTGTATCTGGGAAATTTTTGAGAGGAGGGGTCTTATTTTACCCTATAGATAGTGTTCATGTTCTTCTGTTAATTTCACTTGCTAAAATGCCATTGATCGATCTAGTTTTTTCACCCGAGGTGTTGTGTAGTCCAGACTGACATTAAATTCAGTGTTGAGTAACCATGGACCTCTGATTCTCTTGTTTATAACTCACCAGAGCTGGTACAGCTACTGCTGTCGTCCTGTGTGGCTATCTTGGAAATGTAACTTTTGAAATTTCTTGGCATTTATCCTTCTGTTTGGAAAATCTGACAACACAATCTACTTTCAACTTCCTCAGAGCTATTCAGTGAATGATTCTAAAATATTGATTGGAATTGCATAGAATTCTTGGTTAACTTATAGAGGATTGTCAATTTTATTAGTAAGGATGGCTTGTTTGATACGGTCCAATTTCTCAAGTAGTTGAAAGAACAGAATAAGCTCCAATGAGTAATTCTCTGCCTTTCACATACTGAAGTAAATCAGTGAGCACATAAATTTTAATTTTTAATGCTTCATCTTAAAGTGTTTTCCTTTTACCCATAATATATGTATTCGCATATTTCAGCTGAAATTTAAATGGATTTTCAATTCAAGTATGACTTTCTTTCACTTTCAGCTTTATCATTGAAACTTGAAAAATGAACTTTACCATGAAAATAATCATTTCCTAGTTTACTAAATTTGTCAAGGTCATATTCTCTGAGGTAACTTGATCTTTTTGTAAGTAGCTTTTGAATTTATTTACTGTCCTCTGTTGCTAACATCCATGAAAAAGGTCAATCACATTTTTATTTAAAGGGAACACTGGGAGCAGTTTTCACACCCCAAATTCCTGTGACAGTTTTACTCTTAATTTTGGCATCTCTTCGAATGTATTTTGACTGACAGAGAGGAACAGAGATCTAGGGAGAAAGGATGTGGAGAGGGAATTGTATGTCATTGAACACCATGACGTCCTCTGTGACATTCGTTCAGCCAGAGGCGAATACTGCTGGAATAAAGATGGTCCTGTGTGTTCTTATACGTGGAGAGGACACTGTGTTATGCTGAACCTGATAATGTCTTGGGCTCTGTGCTGTGAGAGGATCTTTTACCTGAGAAGCTGGAGTGAAAGGTACTCTAAGGAAAAAGATCTCCCCTAAGATTGAATACTAGGATCCTTTTAATTTTTTTCTTCAATTCTTCCATTTAACAAAATAAAGGGAGTTGTTGGCGTTTTGTGAGTTTTACAGTGGTCTTTGGGTTTTGTTTGTTGTTTGTTTGGTCAGATCTCTGGTGCGGTTTTGCTTCGTTTGCAGCACAATCTGTCTGAGGCTGGGATTCTGTGGGGCTATGTCTGGTATGACCCACCGGCCTTCTCCTGGAGGTCGAGGGGTTCCGGGTGTCCCGTGTTCTTTCCTTCCTTCCTTTCCTTCCACTCTCTAAAATAGGATGTATTACATATATTTGTTTGTCTCTTGCCATAAATGTGTGCTCATCATCAGTGTTAGGGTCACACATGTGCCACCGATGCATATGAGGAAGTCAGAGACCAACTTGTAGAAGTTCATTCCCTCGTCTCACCACATGGGTTCCAGGGATCGAACTCAGGTCATCAGACTTGCGAGCAAACACTTTTTTTTAAATTAACTTGAGTATTTCTTATTTACATTTCGAATGTTATTCCCTTTTCCGGTTTCCATGCCAACATCCCCCTAATCCCTACCCCTCCCCTTCTTTATGGGTGTTCCCCTCCCCATCCTCCCCCCATTACCACCCTCCCCGCAACAATCACGTTCACTGGGGGTTCAGTCTTAGCAGGACCCAGGGCTTCCCCTTCCACTGGTGCCCTTACTAGGATATTCATTGCTACCTATGAGGTCAGAGTCCAGGGTCAGTCCATGTATAGTCTTTAGGTAGTGGCTTAGTCCCTGGAAGCTCTGGTTGCTTGACATTGTTGTTCATATGGGGTCTCGAGCCCCTTCAAGCGAGCAAACACTGTTAGCCACTGTGCTTTCTTGTTGGCTCTGCAAGAGTTTAAGCCCTGTTTAAGCCCTATTTTCTGTATACATTATCTGCCTCTTAGCACCATTCGTGGGTAGGTTTGACGTTTGGTTTTCTTTGTTGCAACAAGCATTGGGATAATTCTAAAGTTTTGATGGATGCTTGACTTCCAGTATCAGAGGTTTCCCTCCAAGCCTGGTTGAAACATGCTTCAAGCCTGAGGCAGGGCAGAATGTCATGAGGGGAGCATGTGGCAGAACTAAAGAGCCCACCTTATGTTGGAAAGGAAACAGAGAGAGACAGCGGAAGGGACCAGGGTCTCGCAATACTCCACTGGTTCTTTGTGAAGAACTTAGTTTCCTAACTAGGTCCCTCCCCCACACTTGAACCATCTCCCTACAGTCTATTCGAAGTTTAAGTCTTTCCGTAGGTCAGAGACTCATCTCGTTATCTCTGGGAACCTTGACAGACATAACAGAAATGTGTTATAGTAACATCCTGGGCATGTTCCAGTGTAGCCAGACTGACCATCTGTATTAACGATTACCTTGAGCTGTATTAACTATTACCTTGTTCTTGTTGTTGGCAAAAAGAGAATTTACCAGTATCTGATTGCATTCATTGTTGAGTAAATGAACACACAATCAAATGCGCAAACATACATTCTTGATATAAAGCTAGCTATGTCTGCTGCTGTCCAGAGGGACACTTTTTAGCTATGGCTTAATTAAGACATAAAATCTTAATGAGGAAGCCGTTTATTTCTCTAGAAATGTGCCTTAAAATATTTACTTTCAGTATGTCCTGGCTGCAGTTTTCTTTAGTATCTTTGAGGGTGAGACTGGTTACCTTTTGTCTTTCATTGTGTAAGTTAACATGTGCATGTATTCTGAAGAGTCAATTCACTGTAAATCTGTTTACTAATTCTTGATCGAAGCAGAACTCGGACAGGGACTAAGTAAAGTGACTTGAAAACAAAGCTATGAGAAGTTCCACAGGGCCTAACCCTTATTAATTTGAGGATGAGAGACTTCAGGCAAAAAGAGTAGTGTCATTGCCTATTACATAGGAACACGTCTTACGGTTTTTCTGTTCTTAGTTCCTGTTGTCAAATGCGTAGTTTACTTGATGATATTTTTAGTGCATTCACTTTTTAAATTGAATGCTAACGGTTTCTGTGAGCTCACGGGCCGTGGAGCAGTTCACAGTGGATGGATGCTGTTTTGTGGTAAAGGTGAACCTAGTATGAGAATATTCGTTAGAGGATAGGGCAGGCCTAGGTTAATCAGTGTTGGATCAGAACTTCTGCTTCAGCATTAACCCTGCACATCTTTAGTGCTCCTTCATCCACAGAATAGCTGCACACACGACGCTGTGTTAGGAGAGTTTACGAGACGGCACATGTCAAGCGCGAAGCCAGACATGTGGTGCTATTTGTGGGGAGATAATTGTGAGTTCAGTGTCTTCATTTTGCCATGAAAGCATTTGCAATGTGACAGATCAGTTTTCTCTGTAGATAATAAAAGGATACGAGGTACATTATATTTAGCAACTAAGGTTAAGGCGGATTAAGTTATAGAAACACAGGGATTTTGGACAGCGAAAGATTCTCCATGTTTTTTAATGCATACAAATGGATACTTTAGACACCGCTGATTATTTCAATATCTACCCAAGTCGATCTATCTCAGTGTATAAGCCTTCTTATCCTCACTTTCCTGCGTATCAGAACATTTACTTACAGATCTTGTTGTGGATTAATTGTGCTCAGAAGCATAATATTCTACTCACATGATCTGACACATATCAGGTCTCTTCATAGCTTTGATCTTGTTTCTTTTCCTGTGCTTTTCATCTTCAAGTGTTCTGTGGCATTTATCAGTTCTTCCATAGTCGGATGATATCTTGGTTTATTTTAAGATGATGCCTTACTGCTTCCAGTCCAGTATATATGCAATAATTTCAGACCACGAAGACCCCTACGGGAACTTGAAAGAACATGTAGTCTTTGTAGGAGACCTTAAGATAACGTTGTTCTTGGCGCTGTGATGAACTGTACGTATGCACCAGCTTTGAGCCATAATGATTGCTTGAATTATTTTAGACATTGAATGTATTTAATCTCTTGGCTTGATGAAACGTTAGAGCATAAAGGAAATAAATTTTGCCCATAAAATGTTTTACGAAGGTTTCTTTTTTCCTCCCTGTGGTGTTCCCCGATAGACGGATATTATGTCATATGTAATTGGATTGACACTCAGCTTGAATACTTCTTTTTCTTCTTGCCAGCGTGGGGTAACCTTGGAAATGTTCTGAAGAGTCAGAGTAAAATCTCCGAAGCTGAAATTGCCTATAGAAATGCTCTGTACTACCGCAGCAACATGGCTGACATGCTGTATAATTTGTGAGTATGCTTTGCTTCCTCCGATTAATCTCGTGTTTGAAACCTGCTGTGAGAAAGACTACTGAGTGAACTAATAGGAATGGAGATGCTGGCTGATACCTATTTTCTAAAATTGACTGTCTTTCCTTCCTTCCTTCCTTCCTTCCTTCCTTCCTTCCTTCCTCTTCCTCCTTCCTCCTCCTCCTCCTCCTCCTCCTTCCTCTCTCTCTCTCTCTCTCTCTCTCTCTCTCAAAATTAGGCCTCTGAGATCGGTAGGTGAGTGGTATTCGTGCTTTCTCCCTCTGAGGCCATGCCATCTATATCCATGTGTACTGATACGTTTAAATTGTTTTGAAAAAATATTCCATATAAAATAGTTGGCATAATTGCTTTTTAACATAAAAATATATGTTCTGCTCAAACTTAGGTAAATATAAAATTTTAGAAATTTGACGTGACATGTAAACAGAAATATTAAACAATATTCGCTAAAACTTTGTGTCAAAGCATATGTAGAATATATACTTAGCTTGGGCCATAGCAGAGAGATTGTAGTTGTTAGGTAGACTTTCCTCTTGATCGTGTAGGTTAAGTTCTTTGGAACTACTCATGAGTTTATCCAAGTTTTGATAATAGTGTAACTCAAAATATTCCTTAGTTTTGAGTTTGAAAAAAAATCCTCAAGGGCTAAGTTATCTTTGCCTTTTGGATGGACCATTCCCTGAGACATCGTGGGTTTGGAATGGTAAATGAAAACTAAACTTGAATCCTTTCCTTTGCCTTCTACATTTAGGGATTTTTACATGTAATAGCTAGCTGAAACACTAAAGAGTATCTAGTTTATTGACTTCTGTAGTGGAAACTTTTAGGGTTGGTAGGATGCAGAGAGAGTTAGATCCAGATACTTGGTATATAAAATGCAGTTTTATTGTTCCTCTTTGTTCTCAGAGGGTCACTAAGGCATGTAGAAGATAGCTCTCAGAGTTTATGGATGTAATCTCCTAGCTCTTTTCACTTTTGCTGCAAAAGAATATCGATGTCACATCTGCTCTCTGCCTCTCTCCTGCCTCCCATAATTCTCTGCCATTCTGTCCACTTTCATCCTGGAGACTTTCTTTGAATGATACATGAAGCCATATGCTTCCATGGATCAAATTCTAGGCAGAGTGGGTAGGACTGCATAACACCTACTAAAGCTCTTTCAGAGTTGCTGTGGATCCATAGGGGACCAGTTCCGTACAAGAAAGTGAGCGCTCTTAGAATTTGATGCCTCCTTCTTATGCTTTATGAATATTGTATAATAAGTTATCAAAAACTCATAAGCTTGAATTTTTGTATACTTTTATGTCCTTGTTATCTAAATCTTTTGAGTGTTTTAGTCCAAAAAATTGATATAAAATGTTATTAAAGATAAACATAAATAGAAAAGGAGGCACGCATTTAAAGTACAACAGAGAAGCTCTGTAGATGTTTATGTTGTGTTCAACCTGCTAGAGTCTAGGACCCTGACAGCAGTGGAGTACAAATCTGTTGTCCTCTGACAAAAGTATGTCAGTAGGGGGATTTTGGAATTGCATGAGGTGTGATGCTTTTTTCTTTACCTAGAATTTCTTCCCATACAGTACAACCTTTGTATGATTCCTTCTCTTGGTCCTGTGATTCATGCTTCCCCAAATATGTCTTCATCTTCCTGAAGTAACTGGAACGTATTTCTTGTTCTTTAATGAAATACTATATGTATATATTTAGGTTCTCTTTGAGTATCTCATGACTTCATCATTTAAACTATTTTTATGACTTTATTACTGGTGTAAGCTTTATTTAATGAGAAAGGATGGTATCAGTTTTAACACATTTGTATGCATATCTTTTCTCTACGAATGTATACATTCTATAGATAGGTGGATATAGATATATTTGCCAAAGGACCTTATGCCTTGCAATACGGGATATAGTGTTTTTTCTTGTATATTCAGGGAAGTAAATAAACTAGCCAATTACTACTCCTTTATTGAGCGTATTTTGTTTGTTAGTCACAGGTATAGCCTCTGGTTAATTATTTTTCCTCTATGCCAAGTGTTCTTGTATTATGGTATGTGCTAGACAAGAATTTCACAACTGTACTGTATCTTGAGTTACAAAGGCAAGTGACATATGTATGAGTCACTTACTCATTGGTGGCACGTGTTAGGCAGGGGTCTAAAGGCAATATGTTTTATCCCCAATTATGCTTTACTAATAACATAAAAATATTCCACTAGACAATCCTGTCTTTTTTTAATAATTTAATTTTTGCTTACTCCTTCACTTTACATCCTGCTCCCTGTCCCTCTCCTAGTCAGCCCCTCCCATTGTCCTTCTCCCCTTCCCGCTCCCCTTTTCCTTAACTTGTCTAAGAGTTTCCATTGCTGCTATAATACACCATTGCCAGGAAGCAAATTGGAAGGGGAAGGGTTTATTTTGCTTCAACTTTCACAATGTAGTCCATTATTGAAACAAGTCAGGATAGGAACTCGAACAGGGCAGGAACCTGGCAGGAGGAGCTGATGCAGAGGCCATGGAGGGATGCTACTTATTTGCATGGTCCCCATGGCTTGCTCAGACGGCTTTCTAATAGAACTGAGGACTACCACCTCAGGGATGGCACCACTCACAATGGGCTGGACTCTCTCATCAATCACCAAGAAAATGCTGTAAAGGCCTGCCTACAGCTCAGTATTATGAAGGGATTTTCTAATTGCCCTTGGATAGCTTTTCTGGATGACTCTAACCTTTGTTAAGTTGGCATTAAACTAGCCAGAAAGCCAACTTGTGTATCATTTACAATGTCCATCTAATAAGAACTTGAGAGTGCCTGGGTAAGCAGAGAGGGCAAATGGACAGAGCTATCTGAGCTTTACTGAATTGTTTCCCTTGAAGAATTAGTTATTCTATGTCCTCCTCCTCTTTTAGAGAACTGAAATGACTTATATGGACAAAACCAAGTTGGGATTTATTTTGAAAATGAATAAAAGAATTAAAATACTAGACAATGACTTTAAATAGCACATCTGAATATTGGTTCATGTAAGAATAGAGGGAAAGGGTGATTTGGAAATATTAAGTAAGAAAGGCCTGAGTGATATGGAATTATGGCTAAAGTTGAGTGAACATTGCCTGAAAAGGATGCAGAAGTGTGAGAATTTTGGGAGCGGGGAGGTCAGGAATCATTTCATATCACATCAGAGATATATACACACAGGTTGTATTCTCTGTTTATGTGATATGGTGTTTAAAAATGTTCTGTGCCCTTCCCCCCCACCATAGAAGTTGTATGTGTGTAACATTCTTTTTATTTTAATTCTTTCATAGAATACACATTTCCCTTCCTCCACTCCATACAGTTTAGCTCCTTTATATTGCATCCCAGGAGCCTCTGAACAGAGTAAAAGAATGAGGTCAGTGAGACTCAGAGATAACTTTTCTAAGGTCTCACACACACACACACACACACACACACACACACACACACACACACTCAACTGTCATCTGAACATATGCTCCTCTGACTGTGTATCACACCTACACTCGCATGTTTGTTTAAATAGACAGGCATAAGACGAGGACAGTATGGACAGGAAACTTTCAATATGCAAATTTCAAATTCCAACAATTGGGATACCTTTACAGAGAGAAATAAAGTAGTTGTGATTAAATCTAAAATAATGCAACAAGCTACTTTTGGCCCAGGTACTGACTTTATGACGTACCTGACCATCCTGCATATCAACCTGACTGGATTCATACTGGGACTGCATGCCTGTGCCAAGATTTGCTTTCAAGAAATGTTGCAAGAAGCATGTTAGTTATTGTATTTGATATGATTTCAGTCCATCTTAAAGACAATAGCCATGTATTGTGAGATTTAAGGCCATGTTTCATTCTATTCTTAACAAATATTCTTAGCAAAGCACAGAGCTAATTTTTTATTCGTGTTTACAAATCACTAAAGTTGCACGTTTCACGCAATAAATTATTTTAAACCAGTTTTAGAAGATCTATGTGTGTCTGTTGGCTTTTCTTTTAGAGTATAACATATTTTTAGAGACAAAGCCCTTGAGATATTGTTCCCTGATTTACATAATCATGTTTTGTAAATACATAGTTGACTTTCAAGCTTTTAACTGTGATGCTCTCTGATTTCTGAAATACAATCTTTTTTTCTGAAAAATAGCTGTGCCCTTTCCTTTATTTCTGGCAGCCTTTTCTTTTAAACAGCTAATTCAGTAGAACACTGGATTTCAGTTTCTGATTCAGTAAAACATTGAATTTTCTTTCAGTTTGAGAAGGCAGGTAATACATTTAATGTAGTATAATCAATTTTTGATTATCTTATAGAGAGATCATATTTGAATATAATTGAGATTTTACCATTCTTCTGTGTTGTTAGAATCCAAGTGTCCGCCCTGCGAAGCTTGACAAGGAGAAAGAAAACAATGTTTAGATTTGAGGGAAGTAAAAAGAAAATATCAATGAACTAGACTTTGGAGAAGCGACAGGCAGGAATAGGGAAAGATCTGAAAATTTGGCCAGGGTGATATAGGAAAGAATAGAAAATCTCAAGTGTAACCCCAAAAAGGAGAAAGGTGTTGTTATAACAGATATATGAATGCTTAAAATAACACACATAGTAAACATGTGAAAATTCTGCTTATACTTTCCTGGGAAAATACAGCTGCTCAGTTCGGGCCAAAGAATATAATGCAATCTGAGTCAAACACCTTGGGAAAGTTCAAGAAACATTGAATTCTTTCTTAGAAAAAAAAAAAAAACAGTGAAATTGCTTTGAAAGTGGCTTCTGCAAAATCCTCAAAGAAGACATAATTATTTCACTAACGACTTTTCTTTCTTATTTTTTTAAGAAGGCAGATTATACTGAAGGCAAAACCTGTAAAATTACATACATACATCTGAAAAGAAAACCTGCCAGTGTTCCCCTCCCCAGTCAAAATAAGACTCAAACAAGAAACAATAAATCGGAAACCGCGATAGACAAGTCATGCTAATGAGCACAAATGCACGCCTGTCTTGAAATTAATATAGAGGCTGAGAGGACTATCTGAAAGATTAACGAACTACAGCCAGGTGGGATTTAGTCTGGGATTAATGGTGATGTGTTTAATATTGCCATTCAGTTACCACACTCTTAATTTAAAAAGTCAGGAGAAAAAAAATATAATCTCTAGATATGTCAAAAAGGCATTTGATTGGTAGCTACCTCAGAAAGTTAAGAATCTAAGCAGACTAAGAATGGAATAATACCATACCACATAATAAAGAATGTCATCTCTGTATTCAGTGAAAAGCTTTAGTGAAAAGCACGGACTTGACTCTCGTATTTATCAGAGGCTTTGTTATTGTTTTCTCCATGGGATTTCTAACTATATTTGCTGTTTTCATAGGGAGGTATGGAATCTCTATCAAAGGAGGAAGAATACTCTGTGACTCATAGTAGATATTCACAACCCTATTCCCTGAAATATGTATTTTGATCAGATGCAAGGCGATTCTGTTTTATAAGTAACATTCTTATTAAGTGGGATCATGTATGACTTTAATCCTTGTGCCCAGGAGGTAGAAGCAGGAGGGTTAGAAGCTCAATAGCCTTTTCTCCAAAATAACAAGTTGTATGCTACACAGGACCCTGTTTCCAAACATCAAACTGACAAAAAGAACTTCTTGAATCAACCGCCTGCTGACGAAATACATTCCTTTGTTTGTACACGTGTATTAGTGTTGGTTTTTGCTTCCTTGTGTCATTTGCGGCTACCATGAGCAAAATACTTAAACTGGGTTAAAATAGAGGTTTATGACTTATGAGTTCACATTAGTTTTCCATGTGAACTAATTATTACTGTGATAACCTTATTTTCACATAAGTTTCCATGCCACGTAATGTGTATAAGAACCCAGCAGACCCTTTTAGACATATGTGTAAATCTTTCCCCACAGATCTCACTGATAAGGAGATTCAGTTCAATTGAAGCAATGATGTTTAATCTGAAGAGGAGTGGTCAGCAGGCAGTTGATTCTTTTTAGAAACTAAAACACTTACATGGGCTTCAGTGGTTTATGTTTTTTATGATGTTCAAAACCGCCTTAGGAGGAAGTCACTTCAGTGGACTTGAAGGAAAATGGAAGCAGCTTTAGTTTTCTGTCACTGTGATTAAAATATCATCATGAGAGCAATTCACAGAAGGAGGAGTTTGGTTTGGCCCAAGGTTCCAGACAGATAAAAACTCATCATTGCAGGGATTCATGATAACAAGGGGGCGGCATGCATGGTGGCTGAAACAAGAAACTGGGAATTCACACCTCAGACACATCTTCAACTGCTAAGCACAAGCAGAGAGTGAACAGGAAGTAGTATGAGACCAGTAACAGTTAAAGCCTGCCTCCAGTGACGTACTTCCTGCAAAAGGTTCCACCACCCAAAGGTTCCACAGCTTCACCCAAAGAGTTGCAATAGCTGTGAACTAAAGCCTTCAGACAACTACCAAGGATGGAGTTCCAAGTTGTCGTCATACATCCAGTAACAGCAAGCGTTTTAGAGGTCCGCTTGTCTATTCCGGGCTAGTTCTGAGAAACTTCGTGAGTTCAGAAGACAAAAAAATTGTAGTTACAGTTGGTGAGATAGCTTGGCCTAAATACGGAAGTAAATCTTGGTACCTACGAAGTGCCAATCGGTGGTTATAAGAAGAAAAATAAACTGGCTAAATATTTAAAGGTCAAAACAGGATTTACTACCAAGTCTTTTTGGAGTGAAACAGGGTACTGTGATAGAGAGACATGGCCAGGGCCCATCTGATCAGGTGACTGGCCTCGAATGATAATTAACAAACAGGGGTTTGCAGAATTGTTTTGTTTGTTTTCTTTAAAGAGAAGTGGAGTGAGATTCCACTGCAGCATGGTCAGCGGTCAGCTAATGTTATGGATGTGCAACCCGGCTGGTACTTTCCACGTTCCCAGAATAAATTGGGGATTCCAGAGACTTACTTATTCATGTGGCAAGAGCAAGCTCCAATGCTATCATATGTCTTTCATTGTACTTGATAATTTTTCTCACACAGTTACTACACAAGTGTAACCTTGCATAATGTAACCTTGACATGAAAATGGAGTCTATTCAGTGACACACCAAAGAATCTAGTATTACATTCAAGGCGTCCTTTTCTCTTTCTTTGGTTAAGATCTAGAGTTTGGGTTAAGTATATATACACCTATATATACTTAATATATGTATGTCTTCTTATCCCTTAGATTATGATAGAATTTGTACAGTTAGTGGGATACTAACTGTCCTCACACAAAAATAGATCTAATGAAAACACATTTCTAGTATTAGAAAATTTTTGATAATTTAAAAAATGTGATTTTTGAAAGTAGGGCAGGTGGACTATGCTTAATACTTGTATCAACTAGCAATGTTCTTAAGTACACTTTACCACTCAAGCATCCAGTTTAGAGTTTTGGTAAAGATTTACAGTATTCACATATTTAGGTAAGTCTATCTTTTCAAAATGCCAGCTGTAGATTCAGAAAAGAGAATTAATATATAATGATCTAGGTGTTTGCCCAGCTGCAAAGAATTCACAGATGATTAACTGGAGAAGATGGGGTTAAAAACAATAACAACGACACCAACAAAAGAAAGGAAAAGGAAAAGGGAAAAGAGTAAAAGCACACTCTGAAATTTTTGCCATTTCGGTTTTCATGGTTTTATAAATCAGGTGGTCATGAGTTAAGATTAGAAATCGTGTTTATCCTGGAAGTAGACTTTGGGGAGTTCTATGGTATCCTGTACGTTTGCGGGTGTCTGAGGAAGGAAGCTGGATGTGTCTCAGACTTGGCGTGACACTGCCTTAAGCATCATCCCTGAGTAGACTGATACAAAATGATAAAAGACAGAAAGTCCTTACGTACCTGTGTTTTTATGGGTGTCCCTCATTGCCTCATCCACAGCACATAGTGGAGAGGATCCAGGCGTAGCCAGCTTGCAGGGGAGCTGCTCAGGTTTTCTTTGTTGTTTGCTTTGTTTTGTTTTCTTTTGGTTTGTTTGTTTTTGATAATACATCTATTAGCACCTGGAAAACTAAAATTGAACTCACGGTATCATCAAGCTGTGGAGACCGGGTTAAGGCTTCCCTTGCCTGTAAAATTACTTTCCAGAAAGAACTGGAATTGCACTTTGGGTAGTCCCCTCTGTACATCTGCTTTCGCAATCTCACAAGTTTCTCTTCCGTGTGCACATTCTCACTTCCCTGTGTTCGTTCGGTCGGCTGAATTACAGTTCACACCTGTGCAGTTCAGACCTGTCTGATTTGCACATCTGTCCTGAGATTCCTTGTGAGTTGATTATATGGTTTAACCGTTAAGGTGACAACTCTTTCCCTAATACTTAAAAACCCCTAATTCCTGTAACACCTATTACAGACCTCATTGGTTTTCACACAGTTTTGAGACGAGAGTAATAGCTCACTGAAAAGTTTTGTCATTTATTCTTCAGTAGGATCGTATCTGCAAATTCATCCAGCAAATACAGAGTATCTTCAGAGTAACTGTTACTGAATTAGATAGAATTAGCCCATAGGGAAAGAATAGTTCATCTTCAAGTAACTTGAAGTTTAAATTTAAAATTATATGTTGGGCCTGGGAAGATGGTTCCCTTGCCAAAAAATGAAGTGGATCAGAGCTGAACCCTTAAGACCCTCATGAATGCAGGTCAGAGGTGGCAGCTCTTTGATAATTCCAATCATGGAAGGCAGAAGCAGGGATCCCTGAAGCAAGCAAACAAGCAAGAAGGAAAGCATCTTTGTCACTGAATATTTCATGGCAACCCCACCTTAAAGAATAATGTGGGAGAGCCATTGAGGAAGATTCCACGCGGGAATAGGTACTTGGAACCACACACGTAGTAAACATTTGCACACATACATGCGTGTGCACACTCTGTATAAAATGCTAAGCCCAGTAGGGTTGCATATGCCTATAATCACAGGTTGGATTTGAGCCCTCGATCCTCCCTACCTCCCATCTCCTGAGTGCTGGGATTGGAAGAATGCACCACACGTTCCTAGCTAAGGTCACTTCCATTACAGGTGACACCCATGTGTTATCTTACATGGCTTAACTGAGCCTGGAAGCAAAAGAGGGAAAGGAGGCAGGAGTCACGACAGAAAGACAAGTGAAGATGGTGACAGAGAGGGAAAGAAAATGAGATTTGCCTGTGTAATGTAGGCGTTTTCTGGCTATCTTGAAAGCATCTGGATCAGTGTTTAGGACTCTTATAAGGACATTTGGAGGTAGAATGTGTAGATTTTGGTGTCCTTATTATAAAGTTGTATGAGTAAAAACTGACGTTCATTGGAAAATATCTGTATAATTATATCTGTATAATGTATATAAGGCTGTTAATGGAACCATAGTAAAAACTTAATATTTAAGCATCTTGATAGAGGAGGTGTAACTGTATTCCAGGAGAAAGGAAATAAAAAGCCCAGGATATGGGCTGTCAATGTGTGGGTCTTGATTCTTTTACATAACATGTTCTGAGAAAGCCATTTTGCACAGTGAAGACCACAGGGAGTCTCAGAGAGCGATTTAAATCTTCTGAGATATACAGGCACGGTGTCCAAAGTACGTGCATGCCCACTAAAAGTTCTTTTTGGCAGCTAGAGGTGTACATTATTTATATTTTCATTGCTAGTACAGGCTTGAGTGCTTCTTTGGTTCTTCACCACATGCCTTTGAATACAACCGAATCAAACGACCGACTCCACACGCATTTATTTTACCTCTGAGGCAGTGACACATGGTAGCATGTACACCCGGGCTGCTCTTGAACTGTCAACTTTGTCTTCTCCAGCAAGCACAAAATTGGAATCTTTTAATAGCCAGGATCCTGGGAAGAAAAGGACAGAGACTTGGCCCCGCTTGTGCTTATGTATGTTGTATGGATACTAGTTCAGATGCACTTGCAAAATAGAACCGAGAGGACCAGACTATCGAGAAGCAGTCATTCACGTGAACTTTGTAGAAAAGAGTTAGCCTGGATTCCATGCTGGAACAGATTGAATTAGAGGCGTATTTTTTTTCTGAAGTATTATTAAGAGATCTTTAACTTTGTAGTCATTTCCCTCCAGAGCTGTGGAAGTTCAACAGTGGATATGTATTAGGAAACCCATGAAAAGAGTTTAGGAAGCAGCTCACGGTCACATTCTGAGTTCCTTCTTCTTGTTCGTTTCAACTTTAAAAACTGACTGGAAGTTGCATGAATAGCCAGACGCTTTTCTATTGTTTTTTTCTTCCTAAAATTACGTTCACGTGGAGAGCGCAGATGATGCGCAGCGGAATTTTAAGTCAATTAATTTCAGTTTTCTCTGAAGGAGGTTTTTGAATTATGAAAAGAGTGTCTTTCTGTCTCTGCTCCCGAAGAAAAACGAACAGATGTAAATTTGTTATTTGCTTAGTTCCAATCATCCCGCTGCAGATTTCCAATTACTGTGGCTTAAGAATTATTTTCTAGACACACCAGGAATTATGGTAATATTGCCTGACACTTAATTTATTCTCTTTGTTCTAACTAAGGTTTTGCTTACGTGATAGTAAAGTTGCTTAAAGTATAATTGAAGTTTGAGGGCATGAAGATATGTTGATGATCATGAATTTAAAAACCAAGGCTGTGTCATCTGCTGCTTGCTTCTTATATATTTTATTTTTATGAACTAGCACATTTATTTCCGTGGCACAATTATATGCCCCACCTTGCCTTTCAATCTTGCTTCAAGATTACTGAGAGAAGCCCCCAGGATGACCCTGTGTACAGCAAAACCCTTCTACTGTTCTCACAACCAATCCTCCTTATTAAAAAAAAAAAAAACTCTCTTGTTTTTACATTGCATTTATTGCTATGAACTACATAACTTATAGCATGTACTTATAATTATTTCTTTTAAAATTGAATATAAATTCGCAGTTAATTTTCTAGAACTTTAAAAGACCCACTGTGGATGTGTTCTAATAGTACAATGTATGCTTCATATGTGAAAGATCTGTTACATCTCCAACATGTCTTTCTTTCGCTTTATTCCCCTTCCTTCTCTCCCTCCTTTCCCCTCCTACATACACATGCACACAACCCCAAACTGGGAAGATGTGAACTCCAAAAGGCATCGTTTTAGTATGTTTACAACATTTCTAGAGCAATGCTTTGCACATAGCAAATGCTTGATGAATTTTTGTTGGAAGCGTTTGTGTTCCATGATATGTTGCTTTAGGTATATCTATTCTTCTCAAATACTCAGGAGCAAAAGATACCCCATAGGTTATTTTATAAACTACCTTCTTGTCTGTATCCTCCTCCCTTTCTCCCAGATACATAAAGGATAGCAGCAGGTACCCCATGATGCACCTTTGACATCACACCTACATCAATCACCTTCAATCATGGTTCTCCTGTGCCCCACCTTATCCCTGAGGTCCTTTAGGCTAGGATGTCATGTCATAGGGATTGGATGAAAGTGATGCCTTTTCTGTCTTGTCAATAGGTGGTACACGTATAAGAAAATGCCCACACACCATCTGGAGGAGACTCAAGCCTAGTCTGCTTGTTATCAATTCATAATGTCAAGGCAATTTTTTTTCAGTGGAAAGTCTTGGTTGAGGGACTAATCCAAGCTATTCTGTAGTCTAGAGGGACCCTGGACCTTGTTGATGTTTGACAGCTCTTATGATGTTTGTCCTAGCACTCACGAGTCCCTTGCTCTTTTGCCTGCTTGAAGTAACCAGCTTTAGCAAACTGTAGATCTTTAAAGACAACGACCTTAGTGGTGGGTGTCAGCCTAGGGTGTAAGCTGTGCCCTAACTCAGAGAATACAGTTTTGATAGAAATTATTAAGTAGTCACAATGCTGTGTGTACTTATCATCCTAGCACCTGAGGTTGGAGGATTATCGTGAATTTGAGTCACATGAAGGTTATGTAGTTAATGCCTTTCTTCTAAAAATAGAAATAAATATGAAATAACTATGCAAAAATGATGATTAAATAAGATGAAAAAGACATCTTTCTGTTTTTTTTTTACTCTTTTTGTTTTGTTTTGTTCTGTTTCGTTTTGTTTTGTTTTACTTTTTCAAATGTGAACTAGATATGGCAGTACTCAGAGGAGGCAGGAGGATTACAAAACCTGTCTGATAATACAGAGAGTCGGATGAAAGCTTGGGAAACTTGGGGAGATCTTTCTAAAAATGAAATGAAGTAGGGTAGGCTGGGGTTCTGTGGTAAAGGATGGCCTAGCACATGATGGCCCATAGGCTCAAACCTCAGTAACCACACCTTTTGTGGGACACAGAATAGCTTCTCTTGGCTGAGAAGTTTCTCTGTAGCAGAGCAATTCCCTTATAAAGCACAGGTGTGGAATGAGTAATAAAGACATCGAATAAAAAGTGCCAGTACTGACCACTTTCTCTCTAATTAGTATCTTCCATTGTCAGTCTCTAGCCTTGGGTCATTTTATTATGTCTCTTGGATCTCTCATTTCTGCATTCGCCCCCTCAACCCCAGGACCTAGACATGGTGGTTAGGACCCCATATCCTGTCTGTAATATATTACTATCACCTTCGTCTTGTGCAAATTAAACAACCCACGGCAGTTATAGGAATACTGTGCTAATACACAAGTGTGCACTTGCAGATGTATGTGTACTTACATACACGTGAACATGCACTGATACTCAAGTTACCCACAAATATATGCAAGAAAACCAAAGGAAAAATAGTGTGTGAAGTGGTGTGTTCCCTCTGTTCTCTGAAGAGTGCTTCAGGAGAATTCTGTGAGTAAATTGTGCTTAGGTTGAAAAAAAAATTTATCCAGGCAGAAAAAGATGGACTTAGATGTTTGGTTTTGGATGTCGTTTGGCGAGTGCTTAGGTTAAGAAGTGCTCAATGCCTATATGACCTGACCCTATATGACCCTATATGACCTATCCCTGCTACTTACTCTCTGGGACACATGATGCTCTTGGCCCTTTGGTAATTTATTGTTATATATAAAGTATGTGTGCATGTGTGCATGTGTGTGTGTGTGTGTGTGTGTGTGTGTGTGTGTGTCTGTGTGCGTGTGTGTGTGTGTGTGTGTGTGTGTGTGTGTGTGTGTGTGTGTAGTTCAGCACTGTTCTTAAGGAACTAATAAAATTCCTGGTTTCTTGAACATTCCTGTTTAAAGTGAATACATGAGCAAGAATCGCTGTGTACTAATAAAGATTCCTCTGACCCACATTCTAACCATATCTCTGTGATGGAACCTTTCTTATTCTCTGAAGTATTTATGTGCACATGCCAATTCCTGAGAAATTCCCAAATGTTAGGTTTTGGGGATTTTTTTGTCCCCCTTCTGGCTGCCTGAACAAACATGTGTGAATCAGAATCAGAGCCCTCTCCTTCCTGTTTTACTGTGGACTTCTTTTTTCATCCTTCCTTCATCGTAGCATCAAGCGCCAGGCTTTGTGACAGCTTCTGAAATAATTTTGATTTTGTGTTGATGATCAAATGCCCACAGTGGCAGTTTCAAGATACAATTTAAATGAACTAGTAAATGAAGCAATAATCTGGGGGGTCTGAAGAGACCAGCCTTTCACCTATGCCTCTGGGATTCTCGTGTGGACATGGGATACACATAACTATCAACTGTGCCTCTTTTCATAATAAGTGGACATTCATGTTGGGTAGCATCCATAAATAACAAAGAATTGCAAACAAATGTCTATACAGATTCAAGTTAAATCCTCGGTACATCATGCCTTTAGATTGCACTAGATGCTTCCCAGTTCTTAATTTTGTTTTCCATTATATAATTATCTTAAAGGATAGGAGAAATATTTGTAGGAGATTTGAGTGTGATCCAAGAAGAAGTAATACACGCACACACACACACACACACACACACACACACACACACACACACACACACAAGAATTCTGTTTGTTTTCATGGGAAAGAGAGAAATAAAAGAAAGAAAAGTTTTCTTTCATAAAAGTGTAGTCCTCTGTCACCCTTGTGCCTTGAAGGCAGCTTAGTGAAGTCCCCAGATGGTGGGATGGGGCAGTGTGCAGACTTAGGCTCAGCATTTCCAATAGTGGTTCCCATGATCGGCCGTGGGAAAATTGCTTAATCTGCCCTCTTCATCTGTAAAATTAGATTATGTTAGTGTTATTTTGGAAGGATTAAGTAAAATATGCTTAGAAATTTGATATACGCATACAGTAATAAAAGTTGAAAAGTTTGTTAGACGTTAATTTTATGCTGTTTCCACTTACTTCCTGGCTGTCTCTTTGTAAAACCATGCCACCACTTCCTGGGATGTTTTTCCCTGAAAAGAAATTGGTCTGGTGTGCAAGAATGACCCATCCTCTCCTCCCATAAGGCTTCGTGAGTGTATTAATTTGGTTTCAATTTTAGACCAATTAATGGTTTTCGTTGAAGGGTGCAATTTACGTGAGGATAATGCAAATCCAAAATGTTTTTGTGCTAAGAAGAACATGTAGAAAGTAAGAAGAAAGAAAGAGAGAGAGAAAGAGTAAGAGAGGCAGAATTGACACCAGTACTTAAGAAGCACAACATGTATAAAACCAAAAGAAGACTGAGAAGAGAGACTTAGTGCTGAGACAATGTAGGATAAAGAAGAAACAGTTGAATTTAAAATTAGGTGACTTTTCTTCAATCTCTTCTTGAGTCTTATAAGCTGAGTGAGGAAGAACATGTTAGTTACTTTCCCCTATATATTTGTCTGTCAGTTTGTCTATCTATCTATCTATCTATCTATCTATCTATCTATCTATCTATCTATCTATCTATAGAAAAAATTATAAAACAGTTTTGTGCTCCTAATTATAAAATGGAAAGAAATAATACAGAAAACTTCTGGACATATGTCCACCCACATCATTTCTCTTTCTAGGTTTCTATTGAGTGGTGTTATTTTATTATTTTAACCATGTGGCTATATTCATACTATTCATACCTATTGTTATATTTGATATATGGATGAAAATGTATCCTCAATACATTAAGAAGACAGGTATAGAGAATGTTGGGCAAATATATGTTAACATACAGTACATTTCTGTGAATGCTAGTTCCAACAATAATTACAGCTATATGAGTTAGTTCCCCAAGTACTCCATTCTTGAGCTCCTCTCTTCCAAAGTAGGGAATAATGACTTTGTGTTTCCTGTGAGAATTAAAGTAGTAATCAGGAATCATCTTGTGACAAACCTACCTGAGAAGGCTCTACTCTGACAGAGGATAAAGATATTAGATTTCACCATCCAAACCCTCCCTCAGAAGTACCTTTGTAAGAAATACCATTTAAACGAGACTCCCCAGCACTCTTAAGACAAAGACTACAGTGAGAATACGTTTTTGCTCTGTTCTCATTTCCTCCGATATCAGTTGCTGAAGGTTTGCATGTTATGTTTAAACAGTAACTTTTGACCAAATGTCTCCTGCTTTAAATTTGACAGGTTATAAGAAAACGTCTTCCATACAACATAGATGTCAGAGCCATATTGTACTGAGCTGTCCACATCTAAACGAAGTTCAATTAAGAACAAATAAGTGGGTCCATGTGAAATGAAGAGAGCAAAAAGGAATCTAAGCTGTATTTTTTTGGAACCTACTTGGTAGTTATGTGACACCATAGAGAGGAAACCCCTTGACCAAGGTTCCAGCTTTGGACAACTGTGTAATAGAACCACATACTTTCATCTGTTTGTTCCTGCTGCATTTGGCTGGTTGGTTTCTCTCCGCAAGCCTTCAGCGTTCTTCGCCATGCAGTGAATGTTGTGTAGATGAGCAGTTCGCTCCTTTTCAGTACTGGAGGAATTTAACATTTTCAAGCAAATCTCTTAGTTTTGATCCCAGTATCTATGATGCTCTATAATCGCTATATGCAGTAACCATAGTTGTCCATAGTTTAATTATCCAATCGTGTTTGTCATAGCAGCCACGTTAAATATTTTCTAGTAAGTGAAAGGTACCTGTTTCTTGCCATGTTCTTTTGCATATACTTCCTCTTTTAGGACTTTCCTACACAAAGACATCTTTGTAAAAAAAATGTCATTTTTACCAGTCTTCAGAGTCATTTTATTAAAACAAAGGAAGGGAAATAGAGCATTTGATTTGGGGGGAACAAAAGGATGAGTCAAGAGACTCCTTGTGCTTAGACATCAGATAGACTGTCTGTTATCTAAGAATGACCTGGTGGCCACAGGGATGCCATGGCTTTGTCTGTAGTCACCTCAGCACTCAGTTAATCACTTGAGAATCATTGAATCTGTTTTTAAATAGAAAAAATCCAGCTTGTTTCTCTTCCATCTGATAATTCCCATCAGTGTCCTGTTTCCTAGAATTTGAGGGAACATTAACATTAAAAATATTGCAGATGGAATTTTTTTTCTTTGAGCAAAGAGCAGCCATTTGGACCATGGTTGCCTAAAAGCTTTATTTAAGTGTTTCAATTTCTCACACCTATTTTTTCCTTGAATTATATGATTTTAACGAAATATTATGGTTTGGCTTATTATAGTAGGTTGTTGCTTAATATGGCTATCACTGAGAACTAGACAACTCATACTTTGGATGCATTGAAACATAATGAAGCATTCTATTTAAAATTCCCTATACCAGCCATATTTGTGGTAAGGCATGGCTTTATATAATTCACAAAAAATCTTAAAAATTAATGTATTTAGCAACTCGCCACTTGCAAAGAAGTCAGCGAGTGTTAAGAAGCTGCAACTCGAAATAACTTTCTTGTTGGTCACATCACCAGAATTCCAGGGAAGCGCGTTTGCAGCTGGCCAGGCCAGCTATCTTGAGCTCCTTCCTTACATCCTCTACCATCCTCAGCACAGAATATCTAGCTTATAGCCAGCAGGATAATGAGGACTTACCGCATCCTCCTTACATTGCCCAGAGTGCACTTGTGTGGGTTCCTGGAAGATTGGGGGATTTAGTCCTGCAGTTCAACCGTGCTGCACATTGATTTGATTCTACCTCCCTTCGCTTACTCGCTGTATAGCACAATCTCTAAAGCACAGGATGTGCACACCCCAGTTCATAAAACTTACAAACTTAGGAAACACATGATCCCAAGACTTGAGTATTATATTACAACATGGACTTAGAAGGTCTTTGAATGGGATTCCATTTACAGTTATGTAGTTCCTTGATAATTCTGCCTGATTTCTAGTTTTTGTTTAAGAAGAGTATGGGGACATTCATGTTTTACTTCTCAGTTAGGGTTTTCATGGTTGTGAAGAGACACCATGACCCAAGCAACTCGTATAAATGACAACATTTAATTGGGGCTGGCTTATAGGTTCTCTCTTATAGAGAGAAGCATGACTTCATCCAGGCAAACATGGTGCTGGAGGAGCTGAGAGTTCTACAGGCAACCAGGAGAAACCTGAATCTCTTAGGTACCTAAGAGGAGGGTCTCAAAGTCCACACCCACAATGACACACTTCCTCCAACAAGGCCACACCTACTCCAAGAAGGATACACCTCCTAATAGTGCTACTTCCTGGGCCAAATCTATTCAAATCATCACAAGGACTATGTGGCAATTTGCTAATTATAACTTCATTTAATAATTGAGATTAAGAATTCATTTTAAGTGTCCCATTATTCTCATTCTTAAAAGCGAGCATGTTTTAAAATAAAGGGGGAAATTCATCTCTAGTCTCATGCCACAGCCTAATGATATAAAACCTTACTGTTAGAGGCAGCTCAGTTAGCAAATTTGATTAAGATGTTTGAGTTAATGCAAAGTTCGCACATGATTCTTACTCATGTTAATTAATTACTATTAGGAGATTTCACGCATGTAAATCGCTTCAGATAAAAAAAGATGTCAAAGTTCTAAAATGTGTCTTGTACCCCAGAGGGAGAGAAATGGTTAGTTTTAAAGTTCGTCTGTATGTTGAAGGATGAGCAAATAAAATAAAACTCACAAGATGATTTCAGCTGCAACTAGAGAGGTTATTTCCCTTCACAACTGAACTCAGTGTTTCTAAATCACTCAGGGAGCCCGTGTGAGTAAACACAGTCCTCTGACTGACTGGCTGGGTGGAGTGTAGCTATTCACACTCAACCTGTTCTTAGTTGCACTGTCTTAATTGTCAGTTGTCTTGGCTTTTCACGTTCCCAAATGCTCCCTCCTACATAGATTATGTCATTTAATTTTCATAGCATCCTGTTATTTACTGCTATTGTTAGGTTTTAAATGCCACCCTTTGTGACTCTGGCATTTCATAGCCACGGCTGTTCTGTCCTGAATGCTGTCCTCAGCATTCTGGGCTGTCTCCTTTGTCTCTTGTCTTCTCTAGGAACTTCATCTGAACCCGCTGTTTTCGGGAAAGTGTTCCTTCACTGGGTTCCCAAGATGTTGT
The DNA here is from genome assembly GCF_011064425.1 of Rattus rattus. Lineage (NCBI taxonomy): Eukaryota > Metazoa > Chordata > Mammalia > Rodentia > Muridae > Rattus > Rattus rattus. The sequence goes on along the minus strand of NC_046154.1, from coordinate 183,631,423 downwards.
GCTTTCTTCTGCCACCATTTACATGCCTTTGTGACCGTGTGCATATCTGTTCATTCAAGATGAATTGAAACATCATTTGTTCGTTGTTTGATACTAGGCTGACCAGCACTATTTAACATATTAAGAAATATAGAAATGCTAGGGATTTTTCCTTAATCCGAGCAAGCCGAAAGGCAGCTAACTGTATGAACTGTTTCTCCAGTTAGAACGTGCAAAGCTGCCTGTTAGCGGCAACCTGTTCTCTCCGAGGTTAGTGTAGACATCAGTCCAGAGCCTGGGCTGCAGATGACAAAATGTTTGACTTTTCAGCTGCTCGTGAACTTTATTTACTACCACTTTGGGATAGCTCATATTTCAAGTGTTTTTAAAGACCCTTTTTAGAACTCAAGGCGAAAGGTCACATTTGAAGATTTGGAATTTTTTTAAACAGTATTTTATAATTTATTTGCGGAGGGGGATTCCCTTGGCATAGCACATCTGTAGAGGTCTGACAAAAACTTGAGGGAATCAGTGATCTCCTTCAACCGTGTGAGTCCCAGGGATCAAATCAAGTCCTTAAACTTGCACAATGTGCCTTCTCTGAGGCACTTCTCTCCACCAAAACCTAGAATTTTTATTTGTTCCTTTTGTTTTGGAATGGTTATCCTAATTTTGACTTCGTTTCCTTAATCAAGTTTCCAGGACACTTGTTTTAAACAATGATGTCTTAAACACATCACAACCATGCTGAACTCTGCAGATTTTATATAGATCAGTCTGCCTTGATCTGTGTAGATAAGCCTGGCCTTCAACTTCCCTATCCTTCTCCTCTGTCTCTTGAGTGTTGAGATTAAAACACTCATGCGTGGCTCTTACTTTTCCTAGGATATCCAGTATAGCAACAGTTTATACCATACTATATATAAATGGGAGAATGCAAGTAAGTTAAATTCAAATATTACATCATCATGATAAATTACTTGGGTTTCCATGGATTTTGGTGCCCAGGAAAAATCCTGAACTAATCCTACACTAATACCAAGGTACAGCTACGTGGCATGTATTTATGGATTATGTTCCGATATGTGAATACATAAGCATGATACAGAGTAGGTGACTTGGCGTGTGTCTGGAAGTCAGATGCCTTATTACATACAGACACAGTTTGTTCAGATGCACCGCCAGAGATGGCAAGAACATGCTTCTTCAATTTTAGGAATAGTTCTTCTCAAATCAGCAAAGTCAATCATAGGTTACAGCTTTGTTGACAAAAAATTTTTTTTCTAATGTTATATTTTCTTTATAGTGCTATATATGGTGGACAGGCATTCGAAGAAACTTTATTTTAAAAGATATATATCTCAGCTAAGTACTCTGAAAAGCTGATTGTGATTTTTCTTTTCTTTGCTGGGAAGGCAGTCTCTCCTTTTCCTGGTAGGATAATTACCAGCATCTGTTGAGGTAAATATTTAATGTCAGTTGGGGGTTCCTATCCTGCTGTGATCGTTTAGTTGCCATATAAAAGACACAAAACATTTATACTTATAATAAGCCTTAACAGCACTAGACACTGTCCACTAGAGCTGGACAGGTAGCATCCCTCTATACTATTTTGTCTACTTCCCTGTTAATAACTGCAAGATATAGCTTGTCATGTTCTGCCTGCACTACTCTTATTCCAAATGGCCAGCCCTCATGGTCAGTTCTCAGGATCTCTAACCACAAGGAATCTTTTCTTTACTCCCCTTTCTCTCGTCTTTGTGGTTCCCTCCTCAGAACTCAAAGCCCTGGAACCAAAACCTCACCTACCTCTTTTCTGCTCATCTATATAGGCCGTAGGCATCTTTATTCAACCAACAGTTTTAAATTAAGGAGTAAGATTACATAGTGTCACTTGGTATAGTTGAGGATTTCCTTGTTCCTGGGAGCAACCAGAAGTTGGGGGCCAGTATTTAGCATTATAATACACAGGCGTCCTTGTCCTCTACCCAGTTGCTGAATGGCCAACATCTCTGCCTTCTACCCAGTTGATACAAGTAGTTAGCATCCCTGCCCTCTACCCTTCTAATGGCTGTGGCCAGCACTCCTCCACCTTACCCAGTTGACACGAGTGGCAGCACCGCACACTTTACCAAGGCCAGGACTCATGGTGTGACAACCATTCATCTTAGTCTCTGCCAAATACTCTCTGGGGTAAAAACGTCATCCTTGTTTTAAACCACTGTGGTAAGTAAATGTTTCCTTCTGTCTCTATCAGTGTTTAGGACCAGCTAGGGATTTGTGTTTCATATATATTTAATTCAGCATTTAATTCTTCTAAAGCTACTGTACAAATTCTTTTGACTGTTTTTCATTAATCAAGTTCTAGTACTGTGGGGATTATTTTTTATGTAGAATTTTAGAAGAAAGGTACTTAGAGGAAAAGATGGATAAAAATTTCTCATGGAAGGAATTCTAGAGACACATTGGTAATTCTGAGAATTGTCAGTAGCCAGAAAGTAAAAGAAAAAAGCTGACGAAGCTATGGAGAGAACATTTTATTATTGCTGCTGCTTCTGTTTCTTCTGCTGGTGTGTGTATATCTGTGTGTGTGTGTGTGTGTGTGTGTGTGTGTGTGTGTGTGTGTGTGTGTGTGTGATGCATGGTGCATCTCTATCACTCATGTACAGTATTTTTTTTTATTTTTTTAAAGATTTATTTTTTTTAATTTTTTTTTTTATTAACTTGAGTATTTCTTATATACATTTCGAGTGTTATTCCTTTCCCTTTCGGCAAACATCCCCCTCCCCCTCCCTTCCTTATGGGTGTTCCCTCCCAACCTCCCTCCATTGCCGCCCTCCCCCCAACAGTCTAGTTCACTGGGGTTCAGTCTTAGCAGGACCCAGGGCTTCCCTTCCACTGGTGCTCTTACTAGGATATTCATTGCTACCTATGAGGTCAGAGCCAGGGTCAGTCCTCATGTACAGTATTTTAATCTTGTGTTATTACACACCAAGAGTCAGTTCAGCTGCTTATAAGACAATTTTGCACAATACCTATAAAACTATTGATGGCTCTAATCTGGAAGGGTAGTCCATTAAAAAGTATTCATATACATATATATATATATATATATATATGTATATGTATTCACATGGGCAGTGTAGAAACATGCTGTATCCTCAATTTGAATAGCTATGGAACAGTTTTTGGAATGAATAATCAAGTATAGTCCAAATCTTCAACTATTTTCAGACTGCTGGGCTTACATTGTGAGTATTTTTAGAGTTCTTTGTATATTACTTAATTAATAACTTCTTATCTAGCTCAATGTGGCAGTGAATACCGTTACTACCAGAATCAGTAAGTAGAGGCAGGCTGATCTTTGTGAGTTCAAGGCAAGAATGGGATACATAGTGAGTTCTAGCTCAATCTGAACTACACAGAGAGACCCTGTCTCAGATAGATAGATAGATAGATAGATAGATAGATAGATAGATAGATAGATAGATAGATAGATAGATAGACAGACAGACAGACAGACAGATGATATATACATAAAGACATAGGAACATAGAGATATAGAGACATAGAGACATAGAGAGATGATAGATCTTCTTGCCTAAGATTTATCATGGATGGAAGAGGGCCAGATGTATTAACGTGTCTTGGGAGATTGTCCTTGCTTAATATGTAAACTATTTGGCATGCTATAAGTGCTGAGTGATTATAGCTACTTGGATCATTGCAAACAATGCACCAGGAGACATTTCAATCTATCTAGTACATATTTTTAGCAAAGCAAATTGTAGGTTTTGTAAATGTGGCCTGCTAGTAACCATTTTTTATGATGGGTCCAAAATCAATATGGAATTTCGAGATGACAGATTCCTTTTCAGCATATCCAGACAAGCTAGATTTCCACAAAATTTGGGCTTTGGAACAAAGTGTTAGGTATTCTATATGTATCTAGAATATTTTTGTTGGATTTTTTCCTTCTTTTATCATGGCCATGCAAGATTTTTGACATTTTTTTTTAAAAAAATCTCACTTCTCCCTACATCTTTCTCTTCTGACTCCTGTGTCTCTACTCCAACTCACTCTTAAATTCATGAGGTCTTCTTTGATAATCATTGTTAGATACACAAACACCCTTTCATGTGTATATCAGTTTAACCTAAAGAGTTCAGTAGTGTTGGTAGCGTGACCACTTGGGCTGATAGAGAAGACTACGTTTCCCTCTCTCACAGCAGCTAATTGGCTATAGCTGTTTTGTGGGCTTGGCTCTTGTGGGATTTCCCTTATCCACGCTGGGATGCCAATTGGTGCTGGCATTGTATTGGTCTTGTTTAGGGGCTGGTCTGGTTTAAATTTCATGGGTGCAGCTTCCCTGTAGAATTTACAAGACAGGTGCCTTGTAACAGACCTTACCCCTCTCTGTTTCTTGTACTTCTTATTCCTCTCTGTTCCTTCATGTCTTGTCTTGACATCATTTGGGCTTGGGGAATCCCATGATCAGTTGTCTTCTACATCGTGACCAGTTTCAGATTTATATCATGATCTCTGTCTGCCGTAAAAAGAAACTTCTTTGACAAAGCATGATAGCTACCCTCATTTAGGCTGAGGTTTAGGACAGTGACAGTGACGGTCTCCTCTGAGCTCCATGGCCTTACCACCCAAGGAAATTAGCCAGTTTTATAGTAGTAGCCATGCATTCTTTCTTGTTAAGAAGGCATTAAAAATCCAAATAAATGACTGACTGATGGTATCCCCAAGACAGAAGTGCCACTATTCTATTCTTGGGGCTATCTTATGGTGTTGTCCGTCTTTGTGGTTCTTAGGCTTATAGCTTTGGAGGACTATTGGATACATTTCGCCCTTGGCAGCTTGCAGGTTTCGTGTTTTATTTTGTGTCATGTAGCACAGACTCTCCTCACATTCAGTATGTAGCCCAAGATGACACTAATCTCTTAAGTCTCCTACTTCATTCTCCCAAGTGCCGGATTACACGTGTGTCCCACTCTATCCAGCTTTGAGCATGGGATTCATTTTCAGAGAAACTCGGTGTAACTCTACCTTTGCTTCCTTTAACCAACCCCCACCCCTAGATTCTTAGAATCTCCTTTCTTCCTATGTAACATCAGGCTGATGACACAGTGTTTTTAATCTGTTTGTATGTGTCTGCTCGCTAGCCTTTAACGATGTTACTTGGAATGCGTAACTGCCCTATGCAGTTATACATCTGAATCTTGATTACTCTTTGAAACATACATAACGAGGTGAAAACGATGCTCAGTGAAATCCTTACCCCCTTGGAAATCGCTCACGGTAGCCATGTGACTTGAACTCACTAGTTACCATCTTTATGACTTGGGACATGATTGTGAAGGCTTTATTATCATGCTGCATGCTGTTCTCAGTTCCCTATGTATTTTATGAATTGATAAGTGGCAGAAGATAAGGTATCAGCATAACCGATCCCATGTGGTCGAGCACATCAGTCTCCAGGCATAGAGGTTTTAGGCACAGAGTCAGATCTGTGTGCATGTCCCAACACGTTCACTTCATTTACCCTAATAGCATATTTGCCCTTTAGAAATGTAATTATGTAGAGACTAATTAGTGGGCTTTGCAGTTACTCAGGTGGTAGAAAAGATAAAAAGGCTTCTGACAGAGTTATAAAGATAACAAGGGAAGAGCCATGGCATGTAAGTGTCAATGGCTCTGGAGACTTTATAAACCTTAGAACTCTGAAAAACAAGGAGGGAGGAGGAATGATAATCAGGTTTGGGGTTTTCGCAGCTGGTTTGGTGAGCTATAAATCTAAGGAGAGGCAGGGTTTTCTCTTTTCAACTTTGTTCATTTATCAGATTTCTGATCTATTTTGAGCAGGACGTATTCTTCCCATTTTAGATGTTTTGGCTTTGGAAATTCCACAAAGCTCCTCGATTGACATGGCTTAGTCAGCTGATAGAAACATCCGGGTGTCAGGAGAGCGATCATTACTTCAGCGGTGAAGGCAATTTGCTCTGGTACATTGATGCATCATGATAGGCAGAGTTTATGAAGAAACAGAAACTATTATGGGACACCAACCTCCCATATGTATATGAATGAAGAAGCAGCCAGGGTTTCCAGACTGCATAGGATGGTTCCACAAATGGTTGAAGGCTGAGAGAAATGGGATGCCCAAGCTAAGGGAAGATGGAATCCAGGAAAAAAGAGTAAAAACATAAAGAGGGCAGTTTACATATGTAGATAGTTCACATGGTGATTCGTGAAGTCATACGTGGGAGTGGCAGATGTGTGTGTGTGTGTATGTGTGTTTGGTGGTGCTGTTTGTTTGATTGATTTTTACATAACTAATCTCTTCAAAACTAAATCTAGGAGACTGATATTAGCAAATTGCAAGGCAGGGGAAAAGAATTAACCTCCTCCCACCATGCCCCGATTTTGAAAGGTCTCAGCATCTACCAGCAAAGCTCCATTGAGGGTCCCAGATTCCGACTCATGAGCCCGTGGTAGACACTCCGCCATTCCTAGCCATAAATACTCAACGAAATCATGTTTTCGACAATGCCTTTTCTTAGACCCCCATTTAACTTCTCTTTCAATAGCCAAGGAAGCTGCCAAGTTGAGCCTGCAATTGGCATCATAACAGCAGTGGTTGTCCCAGTAGATGCACCTTCCCTCTCTCTGATACTGTTTATCAGCAAAGGGGCCTCAACCAAAGCCCTTGGGAGACCTTTCTAATTAGTTCGGTTTCCTGACATCTTATTTTCATAGAAATGCTTGTAATTGATTTTCAGTTATGTCACAAGGACAGAATTTCAAATGGCTTCATTAACACACGTGGGTACTATTTAAGGAGCCTTGTGGAGAGGTCCCAAGAGTCTGAGGGTCTGGAGAAGAAGATGTGTTTCTGCCCAGTAGAATAAAATTTGCACAGTATTCTAAAATTCAGGTTTATTTGACTAAATCTTCAGCAGTATTGAAATAGCTGGCTTTCTGTTTTACCTCTTTATTTCTTTACTGCATCTGACTCTGTCTTTGCCGTTGAATCAGACTGCTTTTAGCCTTTTGCCTATTGGAGAGTCGTGGGCAAATATTTCCCAAGCAACAGCTAGTGAGGGAGGCATCTATATATCCCTGCCTTCCACAGATTTCCCACGGTGAAGTGATGAGAGAGTGTGTGCTCCTAACTGAGATCCAGGTGGCTAGCAACTCAAGTGGGAGGGGAGTAAGTCTGGAGAGGGGAACGTTTACGGGTTGCGAAGTCTGTTTGAAAATCTATCTGAATACTTTCTCATGGAACAAGGGTCCACTGATACCTGCATAGGACTTTTGTCCTTCCTGAGAGATCCTTTCCTACCATTTAGAACTTAGTTTTATGAAGCAAGGTCAGCATTTTTATTGTACTGTTGACTATTTGTGCCTTTGGAATATAAAAGGAAATGTGTGGTTTTCTGTCTGGTATCGCAGCCCCTTTCAGGATTTCTCTTTTCCTCACGCAGAGGGCTGCTGCTCCAAGAGAACAGCAGGTTTGCAGAAGCTCTCCATTATTACAAACTGGCCGTCGGCAGCAGGCCCACCCTGGCTTGTAAGTAGTATGGAATTATCGGACTCTCTTCAACCTTTCCTTTTATTTGTAGAAATTCTCTCTATATATTAAAGCCTTTCAGAGAACATAGGGTGTGTGGTATTCCTGTTTCTAAATTCTTGCTAATACTGACAAATATCTCTCTCTCTCTCTCTCTCTCTCGCTCTCTCTCTCTCTCTCTCTCTCTCTCTCTATATATATATATATATATATATATATATATATATATATATTCCCCTCCCTCCCTCTGAATTTCATTCTTCAATGCCATTTTCATTTTATTTTTTTGCCAAGTAGTCTAATAGCTCATTCTTTTATTTCACTGGCTTTTGAGCTAAAAAAACATCTTTAGAGTTCAGTTGAATGAAAAGACAATTATGTTTTTAGTAGTACTTGGGGTTATTGTTACTATGATTGATACTGTGCTTGTCCCATATACAATTAATAATTTTTAAAAAATCAAATGAGAAATATCCCTGGGAATAGAAATGAAGCCAATACATCTCTGGTGCACATGCACATTGGTTCATCCTTCCATTTCTGCTTCTCCTTCTCAGCTGCCTATTTAAACACCGGCATCATTCTCATGAACCAAGGGAAGACAGAAGAAGCCCGACGTACATTCCTCAAGTGTTCTGAGATTCCAGATGAGAATCTGAAGGATCCTCATGCACATAAGAGTTCTGTTACCAGCTGCCTGTACAACCTCGGGAAACTCTATCATGAGCAAGGACGCTATGAGGTTGGCCCCACCTTTCTACCCTCCTGTTCCGATATAGTCTCAGTGGTTTCTAACCTACAGCATCCTTACTGGGGCCACTATAGTCTCTTGAGAAGCCAAGGTGTTCACATTTCAATTCATGTTGAGAGGTTTTATGATTGTTGGTGCTCACCATTTCTTTGATCCAAGGTACAGTTTCTAGAGAACAACAATGCCAACCAACCAGAGCTTCCAGGGACTAAACCACTACTGAAAGACTATACATGGACTGACCCAGGGCTCCAACTCCATATGCAGCAGAGAATAGATTTGTTGGGGCACCAGTGAAAGGGGAATCCCTTGGTCCTGCCAAGGTTGGACCCCCAGTGCAGGGGAATATGGGGGGCAGTAAGGGGGTAGATGGGGAGAAAACCCATATGGGGGAGGGGGAGAGGATGGGGGCTTATGGACAGGAAACCGGGAAAGGGAATAACATTTGAAATGTAAGTAAAGAAATATATCTAATAAAAAATAAAAAAAACAAATAAAAGTATTTCTATTCATTACATTAGGCATGTACTTTATCTAAAAAATCGATTAAATAAAAATAACATATCTTTAATGGTGGAGGAAGTAGTAAGAAAGATACTGTCTAGGAAATTAGGTGACCCACCCTCATCCACTTTGCTGATGAAACCATGTGTCTTAGTTACGCTTTCATGCTGTGAAGAGACCAATGTAATCCTTAAAAAGGAAAATATTTTATGTATGCTGGCTTACAGTTTCAAAGGTTCAGTCCCTTATCACCATGATGGCAAGGAAGCATGGCAGCGGGCAGACATGGTGATGGAGAAGGAGCTGAGAGCCCTACATCTTGATCCCCAGGCTGCAGAAGGCGACTCTTTTCCACAGTGGGCAGTGCTTGAGCATAGGACACCTCAAAGCCAGCCCTCCTACCCCCTAGTGACACACTTCTTTCAGCAAGGCCACACCTCCTAAATAGTGTCACTCCCACTGGACTGAGCGTTCGAACACATGAGCCTATTCAAATCACCACACCATGCCTGCATGGCATCTGCTCTCCCTTTGCTAAACCGTGCTCTATCAAGACGGGACACCCCCTCCCCCCGACCACTCACGTATCCTGCAGACTGCCATATGAGGAAGAAGTTGCACCTTCTAGGGAATTTTCATTTAACAGTTTCAGCGACTCTCATTTGTTGGAGTTATTTGCTTGCTGCCCCTTTATTTGTACCTTGAGTTAAAGCGACCATAGACTTGAGATGACTAATGAGTACCTTCCAAGTATGGACGTCTTTTAGCTCGTCTTGTTGAGTAATCTGTATTGACTGGGAAAATTTATGTTAAAAGAGCATTGCCAACATTCAGCTCCTTGTTAAGCTAAATTTTCATGTGGCCTTCCTCACTGGGCTGTTTCCACTCATGAAATTAAGGCAGCGTGATGTCAAAGGGCAGCTCAGTGATTTTCCTCTAGTGAACCGTTCAGAAACAGAAATGGGTAGATTGAGCTTTGGATAAATGTTATTAGGCTCTCTCTGTCTTCTAATGATGATTTATCTTTCTTTTTGTTCCTTAAATTAGGAAGCCCTGAGTGTTTATAGGGAAGCAATTCAGAAGATGCCAAGGCAGTTTGCCCCTCAGAGCTTATACAACATGATGGGTGAGTCCTATCTATTGTTTTCATTGATTTCCGGGGATTCACAGAGAAATAAGAACCTGTGTTCTGTAGGTTCTGTGTTCCTACTCCCTTGTTAGTAATCGCAGAGCAGTGCTCCCACTGCGCGTTATCGAGATGGTGCCACAGTTCTCACTCTGATGCAAGCAAAGAAATGGGCTAATGAAAGGTGTCCACCATATTTGCCGAATTCCAGAGTTTTTGCCAGGGAAGCTCAATACCATTTTGGTATCAAGGACTACTGAAGCTCTAGGGGATGAGAAGATAATATCTTGTACTTACGTTTAATTGTCGGTTATCTTTAGGCATGTATAGAATATGTGTTTATTTCAACGAATTCATCAAACATAGTAATGTTTAGCATATTATTCACTTAATCACAAGACGCTCAGTACTTACCCTGTAGTGGTGCGGAGATTCATGAGCTTTGCATGGAAAAGGTGTGAATATCCCAGCCGACTTGCACCATTTTCATGGATGAGGCCTTGGGTCTCTGTAGCATTTTTTCAGAGTACTATTTGAGACTCCGCGAGACTGGAATAACAAGAAATATGCTGCTATGAGTATTTACTTTCCTGTGCTGAGTTATCTGCTTAATTATCTACCAGTCAAAATGTATATCAACTTAGGACATAATTTGTTTTTCCTGGATTCAAAAGACAGAGACCTGGAAATTCTAACCAAGCTCTTAGCACCTGTATTTAATCCATTACTACTCCAGATGTTTGATGGTAGATACAATTAGAAGCTACCTGTTCAGCATGAGACTCTTGGGGGAAATAATTGCATGTAGCCTAATTAGCCTGGCTGATAAGTTAGCGTAACACCTTCCAGGGATTGTCGAAGGACTGCCTTTGTCCTCAAATCAACTATTTCTTTTAGTGCACAGCAGAATTTGGAGACTCATACCCTCTGTTTATTAAACATGACTAAGTCCTTCGAGTTTTCTAGACGTCCATTGTATGTAGGAAGTAAGTAGGAGGAGGCTGTCGAACCTACAGGCTTATTATCTTCATGGTAAATCCTATGGTTTGAGTAATCTGATAAATGGTGAATGATTGCATATTTACGCAAAGTCCCAAATACTCTATGACTTCAAAATGTGTATCTGAAAAAGAAAATCATAGTCTTTTGTTAAGTGACAACAAGGGTAGACATCCTTCCAAGATTGGGTGAAACACAATACAGGCTCACTGTAGAGAGAAAAAAGAATGTCACTTTGAAGAGGTGAGTGAAGTTCCCTGTCTCTGGGCGACCTGCCTCCAGCTGGCCGATGGAACATTAAAGTGATTGAACGCTCACATCAAAAATAGCACTGGGTACTTCTTTGTCAACTCTGAGATAAGTCCACCATGGTAAAGTTTGGCTTCGTTCAATATATTTTTGCCTCCGAGCTTTTGTTGCATTAAAAACAGTGCCTTTTACTCTCAAGCATTTCACCATCTGTCCAGGTGAAGGAAGTGTACACAGGAATCCCGTGTGCCTAGACTGGGTGGATCTGTTAGCCCTTTCCATATGAATGCTTGACATTTTCATAATGGAGCAAATGCTAGGATTGTCTTCTCGGGCTTTATCTAAAGAGACAGAGTGATTTTACTTTGATTTTATTCATAACCGTAGAGCCAGGTTTTTAATCAATCGTCAAATGAGTTATCTTGGCTGAAATCGGGTTGAGGTTTCACGTTCCTCAGTGACAAACAGCATGCGGTCTCTTTATTGCTAATGGGAAGTCCTAGTATTCTCAACAGTTTGTGATTTCAGAGAATTCATTCAATTATTTCATGTAAATAAATTGGATTGAGAATTGAGCCGGTACCTCGGGAATCTGCCTCGCCTTTGGTTACACGAAGACTGGGCTTTCACAGGCAGAAGATAAGTGTGTCCCTGGAGCCACTGTCTGGCTTTTTGTGTTATTTTCCATTATGGAAGGAGGTAGTCTCTTTGCTCAGATCTGAAAATACCCCTGACAATTTTCTACGGGAAGACCCTAATATAATTTCCAATACCAGACTCTGTCAGTAATTATGGTAGCTGCCTTCTGTTTGATTTTATGGGAAGCTCTGTCAGCTGGTCAGGTTTTACAGTTTTGCTCGTTCAGGAAACTATAATTTTCTCTGAGAGTGAATTCGCCTCCTAATCAAATGGGTTAAGTCCCCCGAGTGTTTGCTTTAACTCCTAATACATTTTGATTAGCCTCCGTTTGACAAGGAAAGAAAAAATGGCCTAGGAGATAAGCCGCCCTATCAGTTCATCGGTTTCATTAGTCTGTCAGCATGTGCTGATTATCCTATCAAGTTTATCAACAGCCTTCACTGTGTTTTCTAATTCACACATTTACATATTATTAGTGCCCTTTAGGGATCAGTGATGGATTATAATGTCTGGCTAGATTCAGCCAGCAAGTATTCATTTTTTACATGTCTCATTCATTTACCCCTTCTGGGCCACCATCCCTGAGCACTTGTATGCACAGGCATATTTGTGTGTGTGTGTGTGTGTTGTGTGTGTGTTGTGTGTATGGTGTGTGTGTGTGTGTGTGTGTGTGTGTGTGTCGGTGTGTATGTGTGTATTTTCTATTTTTTCTTTGCTTTAGAATATAGTAAAGCTAACAGAATGCATATAAAAATAGAACTATATTGGAACTTTTTTTTTAATAAATTCACTGAGGTTGCCTTTAAAAAAACTCTAGCTAGCCCTTTAGATTTTTTTCTTTCCTTGGAACATTTTAGGACCTTGTGCTGAATACCTTTCACCTGCTGTGAATACCAGATGAACATATTTCCCACTTTTGTTAGAATTTCAAAGCAGGGTTGATTAATTTGTTCCTCAACTTCAGTTTTCCATATTTTTATTCTTTTCTCAAGCTTACTCCAATTTTTCATAAGTAAGCACACATTTAATCTAATATATATACTTACTTTTTATTTTGACTCCATGGGACCAAGGTGTAGCTTTATCTAAAAGGGGGCTATTGTCCCTGAAGAATTATGTGAGCTGTAAACATTTAGAGGTACACCACACAGATACTAAACAAAATTTATCATTTTGCAAACGAAATTTAAAAATTAAAGGTCAAGTGGGAGTTAGAGTTGCTTTTAGACAGTTACGTGATTTTCCTCTCGTGGGACTCAGTTGCCTCTTGAGACAGTAAGATGGACTAAATGGCAGTTCAAACAGTGTAGGGCAGTCTCTGCAATGAGAGAGCCTGGCTTCAGATCACCTTTGACAGTTCCTAGGGTTTGTATGCCTGATAAGCTACTTAATTGGATTGATTTTGCATTTGTGTTCATAAGCTAGCTGTGATCATAACACCCATTTGAAAGTTGATGAAAATAATAATACAAGAATGTTAGCCTGATTCTCTGATCTGGGACCTGGTTTATAAAGTGGCCTTCCATTACAGTACCATTTCTATAGGGCTCCTACCTCCAAGAGTGGATGGTTTTATTTAGTGTTTGATCTTTCCCTACTTAGTAGAGGAGATATTGCCCAATAGATGAGGTTATTTTTAGAGCTAAAGGCTTGAATGTATTGAAGATCTAGTTAAAAAAAACCCTCAGGTGATTGTTATATATTCTTTATAGCCCATGTCCCCATTTTTCTCAGCAACTGTAATCCAAATCCTCCCTTTAGTATTATCTGTAGTAACTAAATAATATTGTCTGTAGTATCTGAGTAATATTGTATATAATAACTGAAAGTGAATCAGTACAAGTAATTATGGTTGACTCGATCCTATCTTCTTTGACTGTCTGTCTGTCTGTCTCGGTCTCTCATTATGATGTATTTTTCCTCTATCCTTAGTCAAACCTCTCTTTTATTCGAGTGGCCATTATAGGTAACTATTTGGTCTCAATTATTTTTCTTTATCTCTGAAACATTAGTTGAATAGCAGTATCATGGAATATCAGGGGTAAAACACTTGAGTCCTAAACATCCTAACAACATAATCAATTTTATTTGCCAGGAGAGAAAGTTGCCTTTCAAAGAACCAAGTTCAAAGGTTGGGGCTGCAGCTTCTGCTCCAGTCAGGAACCTAAGCTCTTGATTTTAAATTCAAAGCTTCTCTGTGTACCCAATCTGTGTCTCTGAAACTGGCTTCCTCTTTTCTTTGCAGGATGCTCTAGCCTCTACTTCCCTACTGCTAGATTGACAGCTATGCTGTTAAAAATAAGCCAAAGTTAAAACACTTAGCCGTAAAGAATATGACACCTACGCATTTGTGATTAATACCCCATACATTAAATATGAAGCACAAAAATGATTTCAGCACAGAATAGTTGGGAGCACCTTCTGGTTCCTCTTCGTTCTCTAAACGTCCATACCTCTGATTCTGTACCGCTGTGGAATGATTTTAAAGGATTACAGAAAGCTCAATTAGTTTGGTACTTCCTATTGTTTTTCTATCAGTTTGAGCTCTTTCCAATCCCAGAGGTCATTTTAAGCCTATTTACTCTTGAAAATGAAATTACCATGCATTCTCAATGCAAAGTAATTGTTTAGTTTAATTATACAAGTGATTTAGTCCATTTCATTTTGGTAATACAGTCTGCTGCTTAGGGTAAGAGAGAATGCAAGCTTCCAGTCTAGTCAGTGAGGTCTATAATCACTGGTTGAATAATTAGGACTATTTAAAGTGCTGTGTGCTGAGTGTAACAAGAAAACATGGCCTTAGATTCTCTACTGTGGTCCTGGGGGCACTATTGCCCTACATGTTCCCAATGTCCTTTTCTCTAAAGCCATGTATCTTCGTAATATGCCATGTGCATTTATCATCAAGAAGAAATCGCATGCCTTTGTCAACCAACTTGCTAATCGGGTCACTTTGCCCTTTACTGTCACATTAGCCATTGGTTTTGTCAACAGGGCTTGGATTATATTCTGTTGATTACTGATTTTGTTTGTTTTATATACACTTGTCTTCCTTCTAAGTCTCAGATGCAATGAACTTTTTTTTCTTCTCAGATCAGGCCTCTGGTCACTAATCTCTAGCAGAGAGAAACCATCTGCTTTAATTTTTGGCTCCTCAACATAGCCATGTAGGTATGAGAGCTGCATCTCCATTGTATTCAAGTATTCATAGAGCGTAAAAGGAACAGAGTGAACCAAAATATGGTTAGTTTATTAGAGAAACTTTTAGTTCAGAACATTTGTACAAATCTTAGAATTCTGTTTTTGAGAAGGAAACTTTTGGTATGAAAGGATTAAATGACATAGCAGCTCTCAGCGCCCTTTAGGTTGTTATTGACATAAAATGAAACAAAACAACCCCCAAAGGAGGAATCTGGTATAACGTCTCATGGCAAAAGCCAGACACTATCACTTACGATTCATTCTAAGTTTTCCTGAAATATGTCAATTACATGCGGAGTTCACTTGGTAGAATTTGGATAAAGAGTTCAAGTCACACTTAGCCTTGTATATCTTGTATGTCTTAAGGTCATTCAAAAATTTCATATTCGTGGGTTAATGTCTAGCTTCTTTCTCTTATCATTTCCCTCTGTCTTTCCCCTCCCCCATCTCTTTGGTGTCCAGTTTTGTTGTAGCATATAGTCAGAGAATATTCTAATAATTGTTTTCTTATGATGTTTTCCATGGTTAATGACCTGTGACTAGGTTTTCTTAAGAGAATTCTTTTATTCAACACGTTGAACATGCTGAATGGGAAGGAGCTGGGTTTTAACGGGAGGGAGATTTGAACTCTCCATCTTTCAAGGAGAAGCATTAACACCTGAGGACTGTTCAACTGCTTTTACCACCTGCTTTCCTATATGCAGTTCTGGAGATTTTCTTATGACCGATTCCATTGGCACCGTTGAGAATCTATATGTCAGTCCTAATCAATAGTAATTATATAGTATATAATTGGATTAGGTATTAATCTCTCTAACCCCCTAAGGAATGTTCTAATTTCCTTAAGATAAGTAAAGGCCAATGTAGATTTGAGAGACATTAAAAAACTTACTCAGGAAGTTAAGTAGCCAACAAGATAGGAGACGTAATACACTTTTGGCTGTGTATCAATATGAGAAATGTATAAAATTTATGAATAGGAAACTAGAGATACCCATGTCTCTGTACACTGTAGAAGGTTAACTTTTACTTCTTATTTTTTTCTGCTTTGTATAACATCCACATTATGTACTGTGGTTTCAAACCTTCAATTTGCCAGGCATTACTCTGTACACTACAAAGGGCATCGTCCAGTTCAGCTATATTAAATAGGTAATATATTTTGTTTAAAGTTTCAATTAAACATAGGGCAGCAAGATATATAGTCCCTTTGGGGAGTCTGAACACTTGAATGTCAATAGTGTGTCTGCTTAGGTCTCAATATCACTTGCTTTCCTGGAAATATGATATAAGACAGTTGATTATATTTCATTGCTATGAAAACCACACAAGCCCACCTGTTACATTAATTCATACTTTTGCCAGTTTTGTGGTAAAAGACATGAATGAAGCTTGATTGTTTTTATTTTAAAATCAAGGTATAAGGAAATGAACACACTCAAATTAATATGTATTTATATCCTTTATATTCTTTGATTCCCTAAAAGTTACAATGTATTGCTTTAAACAAACAAACAAACAAAAATAACATTTTTCTGATGTGTCAATAGAAGTTAAGGAGAAAAGAGTATATTTTAAAATCTTTTTCAGGTTAATAGCTATGGGGAGAATCTTTTACCCATGTAAATTTTTACATTTAACCTAAATGTAGGTTAGGCTATATTTTATAAAATGAATAAGCTATTCTAAATGTAAAATTCATTACATTTTCAAGATATGGCATGCTAAAATATGCAGTTTGATGTAATTTTCCTAAATAGATATAGTTTGTAGAAGAAAATTTTTCCCATGAAGGATACCATCCTGAAGTCAGAAATAAGAAGTTAGCGTTGCATGTATTTAGAAGAGGCAACTCCAAAGGCAGAAATATGGGGACCTCTCTTCACCTGTAAGTCTGTTAAAAGTGCAGCAAGCCAAAAGGGTATCATAAAGTATTTTTAAAATTTAAAAGAAGCTTTAAAGATATGTGTTTGGTGTACATTGCTGAACAAGTACTAGGTATTTCTGTTATAGAATATTTTGTTCATAATATAAATTACATTTATATTAATGACCACAGTATAGAAGAAACTTAGCATTCATCCTATTGTAATTGACTACTTGAGGTTAAGAGTCTACAACAACCTTCGAATCGTTTTCATAATTAACATGTTGGCAACAACAGACTGTCGGGATAAAATGCTGTACGTTCTACTTTCCCATTCTATTTTCTTTATTCATGTCAGTGGTCTCTATCCATGTATATAAAACTAGAACCCCAAACCAAAATCTCTGGGAAAGTTCAATGAGATTTTTATGTACAAAAAACAACTTTTTTCAACCTATTTTGAAAACCACACACGAATGCACACACAACAGAGAATTAGTAACACATTTTATTTTAACCTTAATTTCTTTTACTACCACTGAGGCCCATGCATGGTGACGTTTCCACAGCAGAGATTGGGCAGACTTCAGATGGATGGTTGCTCTGACTTTCTAGCATCCACCTGTCCAGTCCCATATCTGTATGGCTGTCCTGGCTTCACCAAACTTAAGCGTAAAGATAACTTCCCTTCGGTCTATGGCTTTTCTTTCAGAAGCTTTCTAGTCGCTCACAACACTTTCAACACGCTCGCTTACTTGTTTTCTTGAAACTGCCTTATCCCTGCTTCTTAATTGATATTACATGCATTATTTCTTCTAATGCTAGTACATGTTTCCCCCCCCCTTTTTTCTGATCTTGGTTTGTTTTAAAACACTAGTTAGCACCTCTTTGCATGTTTTTTCTTCCTTCCTTCCTTCCTTCCTCTCTCTCTCTCTCTCTCTCTCTCTCTCTCTCTTTTCTTTCCTTCCTTCTTTCTTTGTTTCTTGTCCAGCATTTCAGTAGTACTACCATTCTGAAGGGGACTTCATTATGAAGAGAAGGATTTTCATCTCACTCAACATATACAAGACACACACACGCACACGCACGCACATACACACACACACACACACACACACACACACACACACACACACTTACAGCCTAATTTTTGAAGGTTCTGAGCATTGGCTATGACCAATAGGACTGATTCTTTTTGTGATTTATTTCATTGAAAGTAGAAAGGAAATTGATTAACCTAAGGAACTTTAGGAGCTCTGGCTGTAAGCAGAGAAATATAGACACAGGCTCCTGGCTACTTTCCAACTTCAATTTTGACAGCACATCGCAGGTTTCCTGTATTTAACCTCACACTACAAATTAGAACCCTTTAAAGGTTTTTCTAAAGTTTAACCCATGTCTTGATTAGGTAAACCTAATGTAACACATACCCAGTTCCACCCCCAATCTTCCCCACACCTCTCTATATTTTCTTTGATGAAGAGCAATATTTCATGATTTAAGAATCCTCTTAAATTTAATACTCTTAGGTCCATGTTTAACCCATTCCTAAGACTTCTGAGTCTGAAGACCTGGAAATGTTTGATTTTTCTTCCAAGTCTTCTAATACAGTCCCAGCTATTAAGTGTGCTGTCAGGGAGTAGGGAATCTCACTGTGAATGTTTGTTTCCTTCTCGTTCCAATAACCATTGAGTATTTCCAGTTGGGGGTACAGTATCTGCAGCAACTAGACTCTAATTTTTGTTTGTTTGCTTGTTTGTTTTTGGTTTTGCTTTTCGTTTTTTGAATAAGATTGAGAAATGGCTCAGATGGAAAGGGTCACAGAAAAACCAGCAAAGAAGAGCAACAGTTTGTGGCATAAATACATTAAAAAATATAACTAGATCTTCTACCCTGTGTAAGCACACATGGTACACAGAGGTGCATCCAGGTAAAAGACCCACACACATAAATAAAATGGAAAATAAAGCCATGAAAATTAAAATCACAGGTTAAGCTCATCAACTAATTCATATTAATGTTATATAATTCTATATTATAATAGATTCCAAAAAAAAAGGAATTTCTTGGCATTCTTCTTGCTCTGACACACTTAGCACAAAAAAAAAATTCAAATTAATACTTAACGTGGTCAGCGGAGTCTTATGGAGTAGAAGATAGAACTGAGCAAGCTAGAGGGGTCTCGAACACCACAAGGAGACCCACAGAATCACCTAATCTGGGACCACAGGGGCTCTCAGCGCCTGGGCCACCATCCAGGGAGTATGATGGAGCTGGACCTAGACCTCTACACATTAGTAGCAAATGTGCAGCTTGGTCTTCATGTGGGTCCCACAAGTGGAGTGAGGACTCCGTAGGTCTCTGTTCTCTGCGTTGGATCTCCTTCCCCTAACTGGATGGCCTGGTTGGGCCTCAGTGGGAGAGGATATGCCTAGCCTTGCTGGGATGAGATGCCCCAGGGTGGGGCGTACCCTAGGGGGCTCCCCTTCTCTGAGCAGAAAGGGAAGGGGTAACGGGAGAAGGAATTTGTAAGAGTGGAACTGGGAAGAGAGGAGGGAGAGGGCTGTGCTTGGGATGTAAAGTGAATAAAAAATTAAAATTAGAATTAAAGAAACTTTTAAAAAGACTCATAAAGCAAAATAAAGAAACATACAATAAATTAGAAATAAATGATTACAAATGAGGTTAGACATCTGCAAAAAGCACCAGTAGAACATTTTCGATAGTGAGAGTGGTAATCTTTCAAGCTTGGCTGAAATATTAAAAATATAAAAACTGCCAAAGGCAGTGTCCAGAAGAAAGAAAGTTCGCTGAGTTCGATAAAGGAGAAAATAGAGATAGATGGTCAGAAACAAGCTGGTTAAGTCAGATTCTCCAGGGCTATAAATTTTAACCTACAATAACAGAAAAAGAATGTTTATGGTACCCAAGAGAAAATAAGCAACCAGGACTATTTTTTTTTCTTCTCACTGTTCAAAAAGATGACATAATGGAGGTATTTCCATAAGATTAGGATTTTTTTGTGTGTAATGATACAGTGATTGAGTTCATCACCCAGACTTCATTCTGATTTATTCAGACAAAACCTGTTTGGATGTCCCTAGGCAGGCTTCTGGCCTAGATAAGTCAGTTTTATGTGTAGAACAAATAAGGCCACTATTCCTAACTAGCCCCTTAATTAAACAAGCCAGGCAAAGGATAGCTCAATTGGGTTTTCATTGACATCATAGTCTAGAACTCAATGACTCTTGTGTTTCAAACTATTTGGGGAACCCTGCTTGTAGATATGGATTCGAAGAACTCTGGACAGGTTCTTGCTGGATTTATACGCTTTTGGTCATCCTCAACAAAAATGATTTCCTTTTATTCAACACCAGTATGACTCTGCCTGATGTTTGCTGTGGGTCCCTGTATCTGCCTTCATCAGCTGCTGGATGAAGCCTCTCAGGAGACAGTTAGGCTAGGTTCCTGTCTACAAGCATACAGGGTATTATTAATATGTCAAGCGTTGGCTCTCACATAGGATGAGTCTCATGTTGGGGCAGTCAATGGTTGGCTGTTCCCTCAGTCTCTGCCTTATCTTTATCCCTGCTCCATTTTTCTGAGAAACTGCTAAATTGATTTCCAAAGTGGGTATACAAGTTTGCACACCCACAGCAATGGAGGAGTGCTTCTCTTACTCCACATCCTTACCAGCATGTGCTATCAATTGAGTTTTTGATCTAAGCCATTCTGGGACCACCCACTCATCTCCAATTTTTTAACCCCTGAAATGGCTCCTGTCTAAAGGAAATACGGGGACAAAGTGTGGAGCAGAGACTGAAGGAAAGGCCATCCAGAGACTGCCCCACCTGGGAATACATCCCATATACAGACACCACACCCAGATACTATTATAGATGCCAAAAAGTACTTGCTGACAGGAGCCTGATATAACTGTCTCCTGAGAGGCTCTGCCAGAGCCTGACAAATACAGAGGCTGATGGTCACAGTCCACCATTGGACTGGGCATGGGGACCCCAGTGGAGGAGTTAAAGAAAGGACTGAAGGAGCTGAAGGGGTTTGCAATCTTATAGATCAACCAACCAGAAGTCCCAGAGCTTCCAAGAACTAAACCACCAACCAAAGAGTACACATGAAAGGACCCATGGCTCTAGCTGCATATGTAGCAGAGGATGGCATTGTCTGGCATCAGTAGGAACAGAGGCCTTTGGTTCTGTAAAAGCTCCATTCCCCAGTGTAGGAGAATGCCAGGGAAGTGGGGTGAAAGTGGGTGGGTGGGAGAGGGAGCACCCTCATAGAAGCAGGGGGAGGGGAATGGGATAGGGGGTTCCAGAGGGAAAACCAGGAAAGAGGCTAACATTTGAAAGGTAAATAAATACAATATCCATAAATAAATAAATAAATAACAAAGAAAGATAGAATTTCAGGGTTATTTTGATTTGTGTTTCTCTGATGACTAAGGAAGTCAAATGTTTCTTTTAAAGTTTATCTTGGCTGTTCACGATTCTTCTGTAGAGAATTCCCTGTTTAGCTCTGTACCCCATTTTTAAATTGGGATTTTTTTGGATTGCTGATTTCATTTCTTGATTTCTTGATTGCTTTATAAATTTTAGATATTAACCCTCTGTAGGATGTCGGGTTGCTAAGAATCCTCTCCCAGTGTGGAGGCTGCTGTTTTGTATTGTTGACAATATCCTTGGCCTTACAGAAGCTTTTCAGTTTCATGATGTCCCATTTATTAATTGCTGATCTTACTTCCTGAGCTCTCTTGGTGTTCTTTTCAGGAAGATGTGTCCTATACCAACGAGTTCAAGGCTATTCCCTACATTCTGTTCTATTAGATTTAGTGTATCTTGTTTTACGATGAGGTCTTTGATCCACTTGGACTTGAGTTTTGTGCAGGGAGATAGATATGGATCTATTTCCATTCTTCTACATGCAGATTTCCAGTCAGACCAGGATTGCTTTCCAATTTGTGTAAAATGCTATAGTGGAAAGAGTGTGGAAAAATATTTTAAGAGTTGTTTTTTATGTCTGTGCACACACACACACACACACACACATACACACTGATAGGCACATATGTCAGGGCACACATATCCTATGGAGCTGGAGTTATGAGCAGTTGTAAGCTACCCAACATGAAAACTGGGCACTGATGCTTGTTATAGAAGAGTAGTAAGAGCTATTAATTTCTGAGTCTTCTCTCCGGCCAAAACCTGAGAAAACTCACTTCTTCCTCTGAGTTTGGTACTATTTGCTTTAAAAAAAAATTGAACATATTGATTTAAATCTGAGTCACAGTCACTTTTGTAAAACAAGATTAGTGTTAGTTTAGGTATAAGGCTGGTGTAAGGGTATAAAGATAAGATATTAATAAGAAGCCAGTAAATAATAAATGCTATCTGACTGGCTGCTTTGTAAAATAAAAAAACAATGGCTCTTGAGCTATTCAGTCTTCAAACTCAATATTATTTTTAAACTATTGATTCTCTCCCTTTTGTGTATGGGTGTCTAGCCTGCATGTATGCATATGTAGCCTGTTCTTGCAGTAGATCTCTGGGGACTGGCGTTTATAGGCACTTGTTAGCCATCCTTTGGGTGGTTGGACTTCCATCCAGGTCTTTTACCAGAGCAGCAAGTCCTCCTAAATGGTGAGCCACCTTTCCCATCACAAACGATGATTATTCATTGTCCTGTACAAGTCTCTCATCACTGATGAGGCTTCCTGTTCCCCCATCAGAATCCATGTTCATTTGGGGTGGGAACTGTAAAGCTCTGGGGTTACCTATTCCAGTAACACACTTGCTCGCCGCATTTCTCTAAGGACTTGTCGTTTCAACACATCTCATTTATCCACCAGCATTTATTGCAGTGAGGATTTTTGTGTTGATTCTCTTTTACATATTCTGCAGACACTGGATGTATGAGCCTATGTGTGCATGTTTGGATTTACTCTAGTAGACCAAGTGTGCCTTGGGTGCCAATGTTTCTCTCTTAAGAATTAAATAGCCTGTGTGTATGAGGAAGCATTTTTAAGGTCAGCCGTGGTTTGTTATTACTCGTTATTTTAATTCAACAGAAGAGCCTGAGGCAAGGAAATGAAGCTGCCAACCAATGTATCACAGCTAGACAATAATTTTCCCTAAGCAAGAAAGTATACTTTCCTCCCGAGTTTGGCTATTCTATGCTAGCCGTTGTAGGCAGCATGTTTGAGGGCAAGTAGTTCTAGGTTTCACTTGCAACTTTCCCAATTTTACGTTTATTTTACTTAACTACTGTGCTCGGCTGTCATTTTAATCTGTGACATCCGGTAATGATATCCATGGAAAATATTTTCTAGCTGTGGTGCATTAGCAGGCACACCCATCGTGAGCAGTTGGTTAAGACTCCACGTTGAGGCCAAGTTAGAAAAGAAAAGGAAGGCATGCTCAGATGCGTAAAGTAAGAAGTCTGGGTAACATAAGGCATGCAGTTGCCGAATGCTGCTATAGTATGTAGTAAGTATTGTAATACATATAGGATACTCAATCAGTTCTCTTCCACGTAGCATGTTTATATTATACATCTTATTTATGTATCTCTACCATTTGCCTATAGCTTGAGCCTTGTAAGTTAATGTCACTCACAAATTCTTATTAGAGAAAATAGCTATATACTAACTGTTAAGACTTACCAAATTAGTATTTTATTTCCAAATATGTTTTTGCTACTATTTCTAATAAGGAAATAACATGTAATGTTTTCTAATTTTTTTTTTATACCTGAACAAGTTCAACATAATTTATGTGATTTAAATCTCAAAACACTCAGGCCTTGGGATTCTTGAACACTTTTGTATAAGACCTACTCTCCCTAAACGTAAGGTTTTAATTAACCAAAGCAGATGCCCTTACAAATGCAGTGGTTTACCGAGGATGTGAAGAGGCTGAGGGAGAATTTCAGCTTGATTGTCAATGGAATGTAAGCCCGTCTTCCTTCTGCTTTCATAACTCATATCTAGAGATAAATGTTCAGGCATAATTAAATTTATCATTAATTATATTCAAATTTTCATTACTTTAGGCTCTTTGTGTTATGCTGGCTAGATAAATCATGCCTAATATTTTTCACTAGAAGATGTTTATTATTCAACAAAAAACGGTGATTCATTTTATTTGAAAGTAAACATACAGGGTAAGGGGAAAAAGCAGATAATGGAAACAAAATAAACAGAACCCTGTTTGAACATGCCAGTGTGTCAATGTATATTTGTAGATATATTAAAATAAAACCAAATAGGTTATTGCCAGGTTTGATGACCCACACCTGTAATCCCAGTGATCCCAGTAATCCCAGACCTTGGGAGGACAGAGCTGAGAGAATTTGAGTGCCAGTCTTGGGTAGGCCACATAGATACAGCCTTTTTTTTTTTTTTTTTTTTTTTTTTTGGAGCTGGGGACCGAACCCAGGGCCTTTTGTTTCCTAGGCACGCGCTCTACCACTGAGCTAAATCCCCAACCCCATGATACAGCCTTTCTTAAACATAAAAAAAAAATGGTAATTATTTCAGAACTTCAAGAAACTGGAAAGAACTCCTTTATTCCCTGCCACTTCTGCTAAAAGCATCCCTGTGTCTTCTAATCCAGGATCTAGGACTATTGTCACTTTTTCTGGAGACTTAGCCCTAACCGTGTGACTTAATCTAGTCAATCTCAAATAGCATCATGTTCAAAAAATGTCATACTCAGCTCCGAAAAAAAGAAAAAAATGTCATACTTCAAAAACCTCAAACATGTTCAAACTATCACTTTCACGACAGTTGAGTTTAAGGACTGTTTTTAAAACAGGAAGCAAATAGATAGGTTTGGGTAAATACATATACAGTTTTCACATTTTGCATATTACTCAACACCAGTATTTTTCACTAACCAACCATCTAAAGGGCACTCGAAGGTCAGGCGCCAATTTACTTTATGAGACTTATTTGTCTTGATAGCAGTGTGCAAAAAAACCAACCAAACAACCAAAAGGAAAGAATATGTTCATTTGTTTTTTTTTTAAGGGAGTGAGTACTTATCTTGAATCAAAGGTTCATAACCAATGTGGGTAACATTTAGGAGAGCCACTGGTTGAAGAATGGAAATGCCATCATGATTATGGCTAGTCGTGAAAGTTTGCCTGGCAATAAAGTAAGTTCCTAGTCTTGCCTGTTCCCTGAAACCGGACAGCATCTACATTTGCCATCACAGTGAAAGTTAAATTGTTTAATTTAATTATATATTATCTTAAAGTGTAATTTTTCTACCAACTGGGCATTCTTCTATATGCTGGCATGAAGGAGATAGGAATGATAATAAGACAATTACAAATACACTTTTAGATTTATTTCCCAAGGTTCTACTTCTTCCCTTGGTCGTGAGCTAGCTGTAAGTTTTAGTAGCTAAAAGATAAAAGCTAAC
Organism: Rattus rattus; assembly: GCF_011064425.1. NCBI lineage: Eukaryota > Metazoa > Chordata > Mammalia > Rodentia > Muridae > Rattus > Rattus rattus. The sequence continues at coordinate 183,606,085 of NC_046154.1, read as the reverse complement.
GGCTGAAAGGCCAAGAGTTTGTTTTGCATGTGTAAAGACTAATATCATTCATTAACTGTCATATTTTAATTGATTTTTTTTCCAAATGACACTGGCAAAATTCATTTACTTTATTAACATTGAAGCTGCTGAAGAAAATTAAAATGTAGCTACATAGATTTTGTGGAAAGACGTTCTTGCTATAGTTCAGGATAGCAGATGGTTTGTAATCATCCTGCCTCAGCCTGTTCAACCCTGAGATTGAAATGTTATTCCACTATTCCTGAGTTAACAGCAATAGTAAGTCCAAAAATATTTTAGCTTTTTCATTCAGTCATTCTTTAAAAAGTTTTATTTATTTATATGAGTACACTGTACCTGTCTTCATCACACCTGAAGAGAGGGCATCAGATCCCATCATAGATGGTTCCGAGCCACCATGTGGTTGCTGGGAATTGAACTCAGGACATCTGGAAGAGCAGCCAGTGGTCTTACCCACTGAACCACCTTTCCAGCTCTTCCATTCATTCTTCCTTTCTCTATACAGACATTAGATGGTGGGAGAGTCTTCCTTCCTTTGCCCCCACACAAGGCTACTCACAGTTATTCTCTAAATATCTTTCTAAAGAATAAGTGGATCTAATAAAAACAATAACTGGTTGAAATGAATAATGAAATAAGTTTCCTTCCAAACTGAATGGTGACACATGATCTCTGTTGGGGAATCATATTTCCTGTTCACAAATCAAAGCTATACTACATAACACTCTCCTTCTTCTTCTTCTTCTTTCTTCTTCCTCTTCTTCTTCTTCTTCTTCTTCTTCTTCTCCTTCTTCTTCTTCTTCTTCTTCTTCTTCTTCTTCTTCTTCTTCTTCTTCTTCTTCTTCTTCTTCTTCTTCTTCTTCTTCTTCTTCTTCTCCTCCTCCTCCTCCTCCTCCTCTCCTTCTTTGGAATTATTTTAGTGTACATGCAGAGGCCTGAGGGCAACTTGTGGGAATCAATACTTTCCTTCCCCCATGTGGATCCTGGGACCCAACTCACTGTGTCAGTCTTTATACCAAGTGTCTTTACCTGTTGAGTCAACTAAACACACCGCTACCCTTATTTTTCAAGACAGGATTTCTACTGAAACTGAAGATCTACAATTTACCAGGGCAGATTGTCAAATGAACATCCAGGATTCCAGGCTTAAACACTCAGACCTGGATTTGTATACATGGGTGCTGGGGATTTGAACTCGGGTGCTTTTGATTGCCTGACTGACACTGATCCATCTTCCTGGTGCATCATGTGATACCTTAATCCACTGCTTACTTCTCAAATCAAGTCAGGTGCATCTCCCTTATGACTTATGATTTCTTTCCTGATGGAATTCCGGGCTCTTCTGGATTTTTTTTTTTTTTTTTGGATATTGCCTGTCATTGTCTTTCTCTGCATCAACACATGAGAAACTGCAGCACCCATGTGACGTTAATGATTCTCTCTGCAGGCGAAGCATACATGAGACTGAGTAAGCTTCCTGAAGCTGAGCATTGGTACATGGAATCGTTGAGATCCAAGACGGACCACATCCCTGCTCATCTTACCTATGGGAAGCTGCTGGCGCTAACAGTATGTACTTATCTCTCTTAGTCTTCAGAAATTAGTTTTCCACATGTGTCCTGGGGAGAGCTGGAGTTTGAAGTACTGATTCATTCTGTGCTACTGAACTCAGTTAATGAATGATGATCATCCTGTCAGAGACCTAAACAGACAATGTAAAAAGACTAAATATCTGAGTCTGGCCTATAGGATGTGATGATGTGATGATGTCAATGAGACAGATATAAATGGAGAACTGAGCTCAAGGAGAACCTCAACTATGCTGTGACCTATTCATGTTGTCTTAATAGCAACATTTACATAAATAATGTTTTACAAAAACTGTTAGCATCATATTGGCTGAGATTAGAACTAATTTTATCAAATAACTGTCATATAAAATATACATGTTGGAATCCCTTCTAATTAGAGGGAATCTTTAAGAGACTTATAGGCTGGCTTTATAGGTCAGACAATTCCCAGGCCTTAGACAAATAAAGTAAAAATAATTCTAATGGAGATTTGTGCTGGAAGTTTTCTTCAAAGGAGCACAAACATAGAAGGATCTACCATGAGGTACAAAAGAATAACTTGAAAAACATGACGATTTTGGTGTGAATCAGATGAGCTTTAGTAACCAAACAAGATGAGTTCTAATGTCAGTAAGCATGAAGCAAGAATGAGTAATTTTAGGGAAAAAGGAGAGAAAAATTTACTCCCTGCAGTAGGTATAGTTATTTCCAAAGCAAAGCTCTCCTCATGCAAAGTAACTCTTTGGATTGTATTGGGAATTATATACATTACCTCTCTCCCCCAGATCCACAATTACTCCATGTCTGTTCAGAAGAGAGCATATCTTCTAGGGATATCAACCAAACATAAGTAAGGCATAACAAATTATAGTAAAACTAGGTACAAATCATCATTTGAAGAGTGGATGAGTCAATGCAGTGGGAAGAAAAGGGTTCCAAGAGCAGGCTACAGAGATAGAGACACCCTACTCACACTGTTAGGAGTCCCACAAGAACACTAAGCTAATAACCATAATATATATTCAGAGGACCTAGCGTAGACTCGTGTAGGCTCTGTGACTGGCACGTTTAGAGTGTTAAGATGTTGACTGTCTCTCTGCTAGTCTGCAGAACAACAAGCATATGACTTGACTTCCTTCTCCTAATATAACCTTTTCCTCCTCACCTCTTTCCTTTGGTGAATTCATTGGATTTTCATCCATATAAACATGTGTTTTAACTAGAAAAGCAGTAATTTTTTTTAAAATATATTTTTTAGGTATCATTTGAAATCTTATTAAAAATTGTTCTAATATTCCATGCAATTAAAGATTGGAAAATGCATTATTCATATATAATGCATTAATTGAGTCACCACATTCTATATCCAATATATATGACATTCACATTTTATAATTGAAAATTTTTTCTTATGCTTCTTAATCTGATTTATTTCACCTAATGTGATGAACTCTAGTTGTATACATTTTCCAGCAATCAATACAATTTTAGTTCTTCATGGCTGAGTAATGTACCACATCCTCTTTGTCTATCTCCTTATACATTTGTGGGTACCTAGACTGATTGCACAAGCTGGCTGTTGTGAATAATGCATACATGATATACATTACTGTGACAATATCTCTATTGTATGCTGACTTTTATTATTAAGATATATCCAGGAGTTGTGCACCTGGATCATATGATATCTTTTTTCCCCATCTTTATTAAATTGGGTGTTTCTTATTTATATTTCAAATGTTATTCCCTTTCCCAGTTTCCAGGCCAACATCCCCATAACCCCTCCCTCTCCTCCTCCCCTTCTATATGGTGTTCCCCTCCCTATCCTCCCCCCATTACCACCCTCCCCACAAGAACCCCATTCACTGGGGGTCCAGCCTTGGCAGGGCCAAGGGCTTCCCCTTCCACTGGTGCCCTTACTAGGCTATTCATTGCTACCTATGCAATTGGAGCCCAGGGTCAGTCCATGTATAGTCTTTGGGTAGTGTCTTAGTCCCTGGAAGCTCTGGTTGGTTGGTATTGTTGTTCATATGGGGTCTCGAGCCCCTTCAAGCTCTTCCAGTTCTTTCTCTGATTCCTTCAACGGGGGTTCTGTTCTCAGTTCAGTGGTTTGTTGCTGGCATTCACCTATGTATTTGCTGTATTCTGGCTGTGTCTCTCAGGAGAGATCTACATCCGGTTCCTGTCAGCCTGCACTTCTTTGCTTCATCCATCTTATCTAGTTTGGTGGCTGTATATGTATGGGCCACATGTGGGGAGGCTCTGAATGGGTGTTCCTTCAGCCTCTGTTCTAAACTTTGCCTCCCTATCCCCTCCTAAGGGTATTCTTGTTCTCCTTTTAAAGAAGGAGTGAAGCATCTACATTTTGGTCATCCTTCTTGAGTTTCATGTGTTCTGTGCATCTAGGGTAATTCGAGCATTTGGACTAATATCCACTTACCAATGAGTGCATACCATGTGTGTTTTTCTGTGATTGGGTTACCTCACTCAGGATATTTTCCAGTTCCATCCATTAAAAAAATATTTTTATTTATTTACTTTACACCCCATTATCAACCTCACCTCTCCTCTATGCCCCCCTGACACAGATCCTCTATCCATTCTTCCTTCCCCTTCTAATCTGAGAAGGGAGAGCCCCACTTTGGGTATCACCCTCCATACTCCCCACTATCGCCCAACCCTAGGCCCAACAAGCCAATTTAGGATTAGAATATTCTTTCCCACTGAGGCTAGACAAGCCAGCCCAGTTAGGAGGATAGGATCCACAGACAGGAGGGCAACATCAGAAGGTACTCTGTAAATGCCTATCAGTCAAACACACTTGAGGGATTATATCTCATGGTGAAAGCTTCTATTTACTAACTCACAGCTATGACATTGGACTGTCAGTCATATGATGAGAAACAAATTGTCATGATGAAAATCTAAAGAAACTTATAAAAGAACTGTCTTTGGCAGAGATGGTAACATGCAGCATTTAGAAGCATGTTATCATAAATAAAAACAGTAGAATTGCTGAAGGGTACACAAAGTTTTTACACACAAATCTGTGATAATGTGTATGCTTAGATTTTTCGAAACCTACCTTAATAAGCGTTCTCAAATGCTTTGACGCTTTCTAGAGTCCATTGGCCAAAGCTAAGGGAGAAAAGATGGTAAACAGGTCAAGGGGATGTGGACCTGTGTAGAAGTAGCTCTGTGATATAATTCCAATCTTTGTTCTTCAGGATAGAGAAGTCAGTAGTGTTCAAAAGTGCCAACAATCCAGCAGAAACTGCCAACCCTCCGCCAAATTGCCATAAGTTGGCAGGGTAGACCAGGACCAACAGGAATACCAGGAGTTCTCTGCTGTGCCTCTCAGTGAAATGAAGGCTCATGACCAGTGAAACATTGCAAGGCTAGCTCTGTAAGTGCCTGGTCAGTCTGTCGAGTCTCATTTTTACTCTCTCCAAGCATTATGTGTCCTTCCACTGGTCTTGCCTTAGCAAAACATCACATGGTTCTGCCTCAGCAAATCACCGTGTGAGCCTTCATCACATGACACAACCAGAAACTCGAACTTCAAAAGTAAAAGCTGTTTTCATGCGAAGGAAGAGAATTCTCCTTGCATACAAATACAGAGATAAAATACGTGTAAATGAAGAAATTTGGAGCTTCTGAATATTTTTATGGAGTACATACAGACATTTGAGCTTAAAACTTTTCAAACCCTTTTAAAAAGGACTATAAAACTTATAGATTCCTGAATCTGATCCTTCCTAAAAAAGAATAAGCAGACAGAAAATGGTTATATTTTTGTATGTAATGCTCATGTGTGTAGACCCAATACTGGCTGTAAAGAACATGTGTCCTGTTTTGTTGGGTTTTCAATTCAGAATATTTTAAGCATCTTTTTAAAGATTGAGTTCTAAAGCTTTACAATTTTTGCTTTGCAGAAACATAATGAAAAGGAAGAAAAGGCTTGTATGTTACAATCTCAATTTTAAATTTCCCTCCAGTAAGGCTTTTATAGTTTCCTACTTAAAAGATTAGATGAAATGCAGACTTCTGTGAACTGGCTTAATCACAAGGCAAATCCCATAGCCACCTTTGATAGTCTCTTCTAAATTAAAAGTTCGGCTGATTCCGAGTCTGGTGTATTACATTTAACCAATTATGGGTTGGTTGGTCTTCTCGCCATGGAATAGGCAAGGTAGAAATTGCCACACATTTTGACTTTTGCGGTTTTATGTGTTTTATTAAACAGGACTGGCTATTAGTCTCAAGAGAAGTAGGAAAGCAGTGATACACATCCCTTTATGTTGAAACTCACCAAAGGTCAACTTGTTAAATGGCAGGCAGCTATATCAATTACTGTAAGCTAGGACTTCATATCTGAACTCTGGTTTTATGAAAAAAAATTAAGAAAATTTGATGATTAGTACTTCGATTGTTGTCATTGGACTTATTCACTCAGAACATTTTTTTCTTACACATTATTCTTTTTTTTTTAACAATCCCTGTAATATTTTTAGTACATATAGAAGAAATCAAAGGGATTTAAGGTTCCCAAGCATGATTTTATATACCCTATAGATCATGTCCTCTTTGTTCTTTTGCAAAAAAAGAGAGAAAGAAATAGCATATTCCTCCACTCACTGCCTATTGAGATTGTATGTCCTTTGTGAGGTTTTGCCTGATCTTCTCAAGCCGTTATAATTTTCTTCTCTGATCATTGTTAGCCCTCATCTCTGTATCTCTGACATCACTTGGTAATTGAATGACGTTTAAATTTGTTCTGTCTTCTGATATTAGACACACAACAAGGACTCATCCTTTTTTTGTCATGGAGTTTCAACCTTTATTTCCTTAGATTGACACTTACTGTATCTTAATCCCTTCATTTGGTTTACACATGTACTTAGACTGGTTGATCCACAGTGAGCATTGCATTAATTCTCAGGGATATGTGCTGAAGAATGTGACAAGAGTGGTGTGATTATGCAGTAAACACACAAATAATCTTCCAAAGCTCTAGAAAGGAAGACACTATTAGAGGGATGCTCATCAGCTGACTCATGTGAAGTTATTTATTTTTTTTAGAATTTTTTACCTTAAAAAACTATTTTTTCATAAAACAGTTGATCATATCCTTTCCCCTCCCCCAACTCCTCTCAGATCTTCCCCACATCCACATTCACCCAACTTCTTTACTTGAGCTGTCTGTGTCTCCAAACAAAAACACAATAGAAAATACAACAATAAAAAAAAAACAAATCAAAGCAGATAAGCAAATTAGAAAAGAAAATCAGTAAGATGAAAACAGAAACAAGTAAACAAAAAGCACAGACAAAGAAAAACAAGATCTAGAAACGAAGTCAGTTTTCTGTAGCCTAACTTTTACCGGGCACGCAATGGGTACTGTCTGCCCTGGAGTGTAGTTGATATATCCATTAGCACTCCATTGGAGAAAATTGATTTTCCCTCTCCTGCAGGCATCCCTTGCAAATAGCGTCTTGGGTAGAGGTGTGACTTTGTGTTCGCTTCCCCTTTTCCACGCTGGGATTTGGTCTGGTTTGAATCTGTACACAGCTTGTGCATGCTGCCCCAGTCTCTGTGAGTAGTTCGTGTTAGCATCAGTCCCGTTGTGTTTCCAAGGACACTGTTTCCTTGGAGTCTTCCCCCACCTTTGCCTTCTCTCTACCATGGATCCCTGAGCCTAGAGGGGAAGGCTAAGACAAAGACATCCTATTGAGGGCTCAGTACTCCAAAGCCTCGCTTTCTGCACATTGTACAGCCACAGAGCTCTGTATTAATTACAGTTTGTAGAACAAGAATCTTCTCTGGTAAGGGTCAAGCAACGCTCTGCTCTGTGATTATAGCAATATGTCATTAGCCATCATTTTATTGTTACGTTCCTTTATGATGTACTGTTTCTTGAACGAACATTCTTAGAAATTGTATTCCACTTTATGAATGAGGAACCTGAGATTCCAATATTTAATTAACATTCCCTTAAGGCTATTCAGTAATTAAATAGTATAATTGGACACAACTATAAAGTTTTGCATATTAAGGGTTATAATTTTATTCTGTTTTAAATAATTTAAGCGATTTCCCCTTTCGATATGCCTTCTTTAACGGACTAGAGACTCTCAAAAGTAAATCCCTATCTCTTCCTAAGCATTTTAAAATATTATTTTCTGATACTTGTTTTTAAGTATCCATTTATATTGTGTGGTTAAATATGTTTTTATTATCAGCTGTGATTGTTCATGAATAGAGGACTTGAGGTTATTGGCCGTTTTTTGATCCAACCTTACACCTGTAATCTGAACTTTCCAAGGTACCCTAGGGGAAGTTCTATCTTAAGGTCACACTCGTAAGCTCAATGTTTAAATATAGCAGGGCCAACTGACATCTCCTTAAAAATATATGGAGCTTTTGTACCAGTGTCATGTCCAAATAAAATACAAAACATAACTTGAGTTTGAATATCTCTGCTTAAGATTGTGATTTATTCCTTGTTCGAACTTTGTTGCCTAGGGCTAACTCCGTGCATTTAAAAATCGGTCCTTCACTGAGAAGGACAGCAAGAAATATCATTCCCATTACTGTGTTTCAGGTAATATTTCTGCTTGTTTTTAAATCTGTGTAGCTCCTGAAGCCTTGTCTTTTCCTAAGCAAAACAAAGCACAAGAAAGAAAGAAAAAGAAAAAGAACAAAAAAGAATCAAGACACACACAAAAAACCCCTTTGTTTGTTCCATTTATCTAAGCCAAAGGTTTTGTAGTTTTTTTCTTTAAGCCTCCGAAATTATTATTGATTTAAATTGTAATAAAACCTTCTTGGCTGTTAGCTTATTTTCCAGAATTAGCTTAGTGGGAAAGAAGGAAAGATACTGAAGGACGGAAGACTCTGACAATAATTCTTGACATGCAAAACCTTTATTTTGGCTACTGCATGGGCATACTTAGCCAGACTTCTGTGTCTAGCCAAAGTTAATTGGGTCCCATAAAACTCCAGTTGTGAAAGGACCTGATGTTCTACTGAAAAAGTCTGGCTTCCCTCACCCTACCCTACCCCCACCCCCACTGCATGGTGTCACTGTGCCTAGGAGAAATTCATTGCTCTGTTCTGTGTTTCTTCCATAATTATTATTATTACTTAGAATTGAGAATTCCCTGTCCACTTGGCTTTATTTGGAGCAAAGCTCTTCCCTTTAGTGTGCTGAACAGCATCTGGCTTGCTGGATCTGTTTTGCTGTGATTTCTGTATAGCCATGTTTAGATTGGAGGAGTCTTTCTCTAAGTCTGATTTGGTGATTAATATGAATGCATTCAATTCATGTGTTAAATTAACTTCTGTGAAAAGGGAAAACATTGTATCATACATATCTGTTGGCAAAATATTAGCTGACATATGGAAGGAAATTTAATTCAGTATAATGTTCAGCTAAATGTTCACACAAAGTTACTTCATCTGAACTTTATGATTTCACATTCTAGAAATAACAGTCATCATTGGATTGTTTTTTTTTCTTTTTCTGAGAACCAGGATGGTTATGATATTGATTTTATTAGGGTGCCTTTCCCTAAGTCAAGATATGCCTTTTAAACTAATATCAACACTGTGAGTATTGTGCTTACTGTCACTAGGTGACATGGAAATCTAAACAAATACATTGATTCTTTATTCTGCTTTCGTAAAGCAGAAGTCAGCGTGAAGCATCTATCTTGTTGATAGATATAGCTAGCCTCGGGGATAATATAGATTAAAATACTGAACTTTTTAATATTCAAAGCAGTGTGTGTGTGTGTGTGTGTGTGTGTGTGTGTGTGTGTGTGTGTGTGTATAAAACAGCTAATCTTCTGCATGTCCTATTCATGGTAACTTTTCATTTGTGGGTATGTAAGATTACATTGTTCAAAAATGGCCTGCATTTTATTGTTGGGTTTTTTTTTTTTTTTGGCTTGACTTTTTTATTGGCCCATAGTTCTCATTTCATGTGATTAGAATACCCCGTCAACTTAAGACCGCTGCCAATCCCTCAGGTACTCTGATATCTCAATCTTATTAGAGAGATGGAGATAAAGAAGCAATGTGGTTCTAAATGTAATATGGCATTCTTGACAAACTTTATAACTTTTATAAAAACCTGCAGTGGGCAGATGTTGGCTGCCTCAGAATTCATCATGATTCCCACTGAACGGTAGGGATGTGAAGTTGAGGGCAATTTAATGGCTTCAGAAAAAACAATGTGGCGCCTTGTATTCAGGAGACACTAATAGCAAAGGCCAGTCTCCTGGACTTGTGAGAATGGCTTTTGTCTCAGAGAGGATAATTATGTAGTTTTCCTAAATTGTATCCAGACTCTTCTCTGGCTATTATAGGCACAGGACTCCACACCATTTTGCAGGCATTTCCTTCTGATTTTATATTTCTTAAATGTGTTAGTTAAGTTCAATCCATACACCAGGATCCTTGCCTTGACCTCAGGACCTGCAGCTTGTTGCTCTACACCAGTGCTTTCTCTTCAGCATCCTGGTTTCAGTCTTGCTGTAACCTGGCATGAAAACATGTAAGGTCAGTTGAACCTTTACTTTTACCTTATATTTCCATTCTACTTGAATTCCAAGGCTGTAATAAAACATGTTGACCAAATATAACTTAGAGTAGGAAAAGATTTATTTGTATTACAATTCTGGGTTTCAGTTCATCATGGAGAGAAGTCAGTTCATCAAGCATGAACCTGAAGTAGAAGCCAACACACACACACACACACACACACACACACACACACACACAGACACATATACACACACACACATACACACACACATATACATACACAGACACATACATACACACAGACACATATACACACACAAACACATATACACACACAAACACATATATATACACACAGACACAGACACACACACACACACCCATGCACAACTAACTTTCTTAATAGCACAGAACCACCTGAGCAGGGAATGGTGATGCCCATAATGGATAGGAACGCCACCCCCCCACACACACACACACTCCCTCCCTCCAGTCTATTAAAGATGCTGCCTTACTTTACTCTGTATTGATGTCTGCAGCAATAGTCAGGACCAAAAGGAACTTGAGGAAGAAAGAAGTTATTTGCTTTATACTTCATGATCACAGTCCACCGCTGAGGGAAGCCAAAGCTGTAACTCAAGCAGGGGAGAACCTAGAGGAAGGAACTCAAGCAGGGACTGCGGAAGGATGCTTCTTACTAGCTTGCCCCTCTTGGCTCCCTAAGGTTTTTTTTTTTTTTTTTTTTGATAAAACACAAGGCCATTTGCTTAGGGATGGCACCACCTACAGCAGGCTAGGACTTCCCACATCAATGACTTGTAAAAGTTCTCCACAGATTTGCCTACAGGCAATCTGTTAGAGGCAGTTTCTCTACCGTGGTGTTTCCTTTCCAGGTGACTCTAGCTTCTGTTGACAAAAACCACCTCAGATGCCATTTGCATTCCAACGTTTTAAAGCGTTCATCACTACAGGTCTTTGTTATAGCTTTAATCTTTCCTTCCTTTGATTTGCTGTAAATTGGACCTAGCATCTTATATGTAGTAGGCCCATGTCTACCTCTAGGCTGCCTTCTTGGTCCTCATTTTTGCAGACTTTTAAATTGGTTCAGAGCAAGCCCAGCTATGAACGTGCTCATAAACACACAAGTCCTCATTACTTTTGAGGTTGTTGGTCCAAGTAGCTCATTGGAACATCATATTTGTTCCAGCATAATTTATTCTGGGCTTGGCTCCATGTTTTTTTTTTTTTCATACAATGAGTTTCTAGGACTTAATTTCTAGGACTTAATTTCTAGGACTTAATTCTAGGACTTGTCATTAATTTCTTTTCTCGCTTTCTATAAAACTCTTTTGATTGCCTTTCCAACATATGAAGAAGCAAATACAGATTTTAATATAAATTGGTTCCTTTCCTTGCCTCTGTCTCTTCTGTAGTCTTGCCTAGTGTGGTACCTTTAGTTTACTTCATACTCTTTATCATACAATGAACTAGACACCATGCACTCTTCCATCAGCTCCTTCTATAAACACATTACCCAGATACCAACTTCATACATGAGGCAACTGAGATTCATAGAGCCTGAGTGTCCATAACCTATCATGTCTGCCTATCCCAGTATGTTTCCTTCAGTGCAGATGTGCTATTATTCCTGAACCTTGGGTTTCCTTTATTATGTGGGGACACCCAGGCACTTACATTGTGTAGGTAAACCCTAACGTGTAAAATTTGACTTCAAAAATAAATCATTTAATATCAAAAATTTCACCCACAGTTGTAAAGTGCATACGCAGCATCTGCATACATTTGGAAGCATCAGTAATTACAGAATAGGCGCTGATAAGCAGCTTAGGTGCCTGTGTATATAGAGTGACAAACATGTCACAGTGAAGGTTAAGATTGCTTTTAATGTATATGTCGTGTGCATAGTTCCTCTTGAATTTGGAGTTACTAGAAATACGACAAACTCATAGAAGTAGGGAGAGGAACAAGGCCATAGAGAAGTGACCTTGACCTTTAGCTGGTAAACATTTACCTGCCAGAAGACTGAGTCGAAGCCAGAGCACTTAAGCAGCCCGGCCCCAGTCATTTATTTCTTCTCCCAGTAGAAAGCATAATTCTTCTTAAAGGGCCTAAAATTGCAGGCTGCTTATTTGTGCAACATAATGGAGGCTCTTCATCCAAAGTGACAGGATGTGGTACATGCTGGAACATATTCTGGAGTCTAGAGTTCTATAAATGTAGTGATAATGATGCTTTAAGGTAAAATTATCAGTGTGCAGGAATCCATCTATATAGGACCTTTAGGTAGGTTTAGTATTAGTCTTCTGCTATAGTTACTGGTGGTCTTATATAAGGCCATGTATTTTAACGCCCTATCATGAAGAAATAGGTCATGTCTATGGACTAATCAGGCTTAGAACTTTGTGTCTTCCACAAATAAAATTGACAGTATTATCTCTACAAGTATTTCTTACTTTGGACTCATGTTGCTATGGGTTGGATAGGAGATTGGGACAGTCACTGTGTCAGACAGGGTGAGTAGCAATTAGGTCAGCACAATCAGTATTATTATCTTCAGAACAAACGTAGTGCTCATGGGACCCTGGTTTCTCGGCCCATGTTTGTTAAAGAACAACTCGGGACCTCTCAGTTCTCTGGCTGGCTGTCCTGTCATGTGATATGCTACTCTCACTCATATTCCTGCTCGATACCTATGATGCAATGCAGCCGACTCAAGGCTGCCTTCATTGCTGGTAATGTTATGCTACTTCCGCTTCTAGTCTCCAAAAGTATGAAGTACCCAACCCCGGGTATTTTTTTATTATTATTACAAGGGGAAATTGACTAACACAGTACATTTCACTTGGCTCTAAACAGTAGCAACAAGCAATTTCTTGTTGAGCAAACCCTAGCTCAACAAGTTACGTTACATAGTGTATCAGTCACTTTGTATCACCACAATAAAATACCTGACATAATTTGTCTATGAAATAAAGCAAAGTTTATATTGACTTATGGTTCAAGTCTTTGATTGGGCACTGGCATTATGGTAGGCCTCTGTTGAAGGTGTCAAATCACAATGAGATCATAGGTTGAAGCAAGAGATCACATCTTGCCTGGAAGAGACTAGGAGAAAACTACTCAGGAGAGAGAGAATCCCTCATTCCCTTCTAAGGCATGGCTCAGTAAACCCAGAATACCCCAATAGCTACCTGACAGGTTCGAGGCAGCTCCCAATAACACATGCTCAGGAACACTCAAATTGCAAATCCCTAGGGCCACCAATTATTTGTATAGTAGTCTTTGACATTGTCAATTATTCTTACTCCATGTTTAAAATCTCCATAAAGTAAAACTTTTTTTCTTTCTGTCTTTTTTTTTCTTCTTCTTCCTCCTCCTGCTTCTTCTTCTTCTTCTCCTTCTTTTCTTCTTCTTCACCTCCTCCTCCTCCTCTCCCTCCTCCTCCTCCTCTTCCTTCTCCTTCTCCTCTTCCACTGCTGCTTCTGATTCCTCCCCTACCCCTCCTCCTCCCTCCTCCTCTTCTCCCCCTCCTCCTTGCCTCCTCTTCCTCCTCCTCTTACTCTTCTTTCTCCTCTTCCTCCTCCTCCTTCTCCTCCTCTTCCCTGCTGCTTCTGACTCCTCCCCCTACCCCTCCTCCTTTCTTTCTCCCTCCTCCTCTCCTCCTCTCCTCCTCCTTCCCTTCTTCTTGTGCATCATCTGTGAGGTTTCTCTTGACCCATCTCCCAGGGTCAAGACTTTTTTCTCTTGTTCTTACTGAGTATTCTGACAGACACGTACAAGGTATTCTTGATGTCTTTCCCAGTACCTTTGGTTTCTAGCATTTCCTTTTTTTTTTTTTTTTTTTTCTTATGCTGACATTACTCATTTGATGTTTCCTGTTCTCAGTGTTTTCATTGGAGCCATCATCCTGTGAATTACAGTTGTTTTATAGGTTCTATGTCTGATAATCCCCAAATCTGCTTCATATCCTGACATCTGAGTCTATGTCTGAGGCTTGTTTCTTGTGAAACTTCCATTTTGGCATGCCTGGTAACTTGTTGGGTCCGGTTCTAAAAACTGAAATACATAGTCCCTTATTTTAAGGATGGATGCCAATCTCACTAGATCCTGGGCATTATTTGGTGTCGGTGAGAGCTGTAGGTATGAAGCGCAGGTGTTACCACTGAGACAGTTGAGGAGTGATGGACTATACCCCTCCAGCTTCAGTGTTTCCCATGCCACCACATGGAGGAAATCACAGTTTAGATTTTTACTGAGTATGCTTTGGAAGTACTGGAAGGGCCAGGTAACTCTCAGGCCTAACGTTCAGATATTTTTCTTGCCCTACTGGTATCTGTACTCAGTCTCTAGGAAGCCGTCCAAACCATTTCATATGTGAATCTGCTGGTTTGGGGGCTCCACTGACTTCTGACCAAGATAGGCGAGTGTCCAGTGTGGCTTTCTAGGGTTGGTTTCCCACATTTCATGATCTCTCTGCTCTTTCTCACTAGGCTCACTAATGGACATAAGAAAAATGATCTATTGTCAGTCTGTCCAGTTGTGGATTGTTGTTGTTGGTTGTGGTTGTTGTTTTGAGGTTTTGTTTTTGTTTGTTTGTATGTACATGTGTGTGTGGTATGTTGTGTGTTGTACTTGTGTGTTGGTTTGATTTGTTGTTCCTATTTTGTAAGAATATGGATGATAGAATTTTCATGTGCTGGTTTTGATTTTTTTTCTTATGAAACTTGGGTAAAAATTCTCTCTTAGCTCTAGAGCATCTTTCCCTCTCTCTCATAACACTCATTGTAGGCTATATCACATCTGTTAGATCTGTGTTTGTGTGCTTTATTTCTCATATCACTGTCCATATTTATAGAATGTGTCATGATTCTCTTTCCTGGCTCTGAAGATATAATGTATACTTTTTTTTCAGTATTTCAAAAGTGTGTATTTAATCATAGACCTTTCTTTCTTTCTTCATAAATATTGTCATCTTGAAGGAACACTCCTGTATAAAAACTGCCTTCCACTTGCCTAGCTTGTTCCATATCTATACTTAGCAGATCTCTGATACTAGTTAAATACAAGCTATTTAATCAACATGACCCCTTCCCTGCTTATCTGTAAAGTAACTGGAAAAGATTGATGGATCCACATAAGTTCAACCTCCCCTCTAGCCTACCACTCACCAGAGGTAGTGGAATAGAAAGGTTATTAGGATACAGGGGAAGCAGGCCTGTTTAGAAATAGTTCTTTGTGGGTGATTCCAGTCTTCATTGTTCTCAGTCCAGTCCACTAGTAAAGACCAAACATGCATCAGCAGCTTCACTCTCATCCTCTTGACAGACATCACACATGAATCAGCAAGGCCAGTTCAATCCAGAAAAAAAACAAAGGGCTCACCAACTGGCTCGAGTCTAGGGAATCTGGGAAAAGCCGCAGGAATCTCAAGAGAAGTTCTTTGATGAGTTTTTCTCTATGATGTCACCACAACCAAAGCTCAGGAAGCAGTGTAAGGCCAACCAATACATGTACGTCGTCATCAAAGACTAGTGAGGCAGAGTAACAAACCAATTCTTGAGCTCCTTCTGCCTGTGGGGTCATATTTATACTCTTTCTAAACATTGTGCATCGTTTCATATGTCTGCTTTAGCAAAACCTTCTTTTACCTGTCTGCCCCAGCAAAACATCATTATAGCCTGACTGAGTCTCCAAAGAAGCCAGAAATTTCCCCTTTACTTGTGGGTTAATCATTTAGAGCACATGGTCAGGTGATGTGGCCTAGACTCAGAAAATGCCAGTCGTTGTGAATATGGATAAGATTATTGTTATTATTTTCACTGCCATGTTTTCATGAAAGGGACCAATAGTATCTGGATGTGGCTATGACTGGTCACAGTATTAGACTTCCATTGACTCTGGCACTTGATTCTTTATTCTTTTCAGTTATGATGCTGCCTTTGTCTAGAATCTCTTTCTCCTGTCTATCCATTTGGCAGACCCATCCATCTAGCCTTATCTCAAACATGCCTTCAAACGAGTAATACTTTTTAATGTTTTCACATAGCCTGAGGACATGACATTCCATCCTTGTTGGATTCTTTCCTTTTCAGGAGTAACGATGACTTTTGTCCATAACTGTTACCAACTTGGTGGTGGCATTTAATAGTTACTCATTAGTTTTTATTTATTTTTGGATTTTACATCGTTTAAATATTTTAAAAAAGTGTATGATCAAGCCCATCCACCATGCCCCATTTCCCCCTCTAGTTTCTTCCCTATCACCTCCACCACTTACTGCTCTCAATTTCCTGCGCTCTCTTGTTTTCTACGTAAGCCCACTGAATCTGCTTGGTTCTACAGCCTCTGCATTGGGTCTAGTCCATGTATTGCAACATGAGTAACTTACCAAGGTTCTCTCTGTTCCACAGCAGATATCTCTATCAATAGCTCCTCAGCTGGTGTGTGACATCATGACTCCCCCTCCTCAGCAAACTTGGACTTGGTCTAATATAGGGCTTTTTTGTTTTTTTGTTTTTTGTTTTTTTTTTTTTTTAGGTTTTTTTTTTTTTTTTTTTTTTTATTTGTTTTTAAAAGGTCACTCACTTTTTGTCAGATGTTCCTTAAATTGTGTTGTTGTTTTTGTGTTTTTGTTGCTGTTGTTGTTTTTGTTTTTGTTTTTGTCTTTTTTTTTTTTTTTTTTTTGGTGCTTGTTCAAGGGATAAAGAAATGAGTCAAAGGCAGTGTTGACCCCATTTTTATATCAGCTTCCTTTTAAAATGCTGCACTAACACTTACACCCACCGAGCTAATTGCTCTATAATCTGTCCCCCCCTGAAGGTAAGGGGCATCATCTTTGTCTACTATTAGCTAATTCACAGACTATGTCTCCCATTGGACAAAGATCTGCAAGATACTCTCCCCTTTAAATGCCAAGAGTGGGGGTTGTAGTTGATCAATAGCTATCTGTTGAATTAATAAATTATTTTGATGTTGCATAGTGAAAGTAAAGCATGAGCCATGTATTAGAAAATTCAGCATTTTGAAGGGATAAAAGGCAAAGATGAAGGGATTTTCAAATAATAAGAGAGATGGTGGCGCTCTAAGTGAGGTAAAGCAGCTGAAAACCCCAAGTGAGTCTTTTCCTTTCCTTCTGTTGGTAGAGACCTTGAGCAGGAGGAAGGGACAGAAGAGAGTTAACTTCCAAGGTCAAGTAGGTAGACAGAAATACTTCCAGTTACAAAATAATCTTCAGCTTATTCCTATGTTGTCTCCCTGATGTGATTTACTAAAGTTTTGGATGTAGAGACTATAACCAGCATTGAGAAGGAGGAAACCTTAAATTGATACTTCTGTCTTAGGGTTTTACTGCTGTGAACAGACACCATGACCAAGGCAACATTATAAGGACATTTAATTGGGGCTGGCTTACAGCTTCAGAGAGTCAGTCTATCATCATCAAGGCAGGAGCATGGCAGAGTCCAGGCCAGCATGGTACAGGAGAAGCTGAGAGTTCTTTGTCTGAAGGCTGCTAAGTGGAAGACCGACTTCCAGGCAGCTAGGACTAGAGTATTAATTAATGCCCACTCTCACAGTGACACACCTACTCCAACAAGGCCACACCTACCAACAAGGCCATACCTACTCCAACAAGGCTGCACTTCCAAATAGTGCATATACAAACCATCCCAATATCCTTCATTATTTTCTATTCAACAGTAATAGTACAGTGTGATGTTTGTGGCTGACTTATTTCCTCTGCTAGCTTTAGAGTGGAACATCAAAAGAGTTTAATGTATGTACTCCATAGTGTGAAATTTGTAGAATTGTATGAGTAGTAGTTATGATAATGAATATATATCTTCCGACATATATAACAGAATCCAAATAATTCTCTATCCTTTGATTTTTGTGAGGTGTGACAGGCAGAAGTAATTGATTTAGTGTAGGGATTTAAAAATATTTTTCTGTGTTAGAGAAAAGGGTTCGGTATATACATTTGATGGATTAAGAGTCATAGAAGTATATGAAGTAATGATGTGAATTATAATCATATGAAGTAAGTTAAATATGAATTTATAAAGATAATGGAAGAGAACTTTTGCGATTTGGGTTGTGTTATTCTGTTAAAAGTTCACTATCATCTTAACAAGTAACATTGTACAGACTTAACAGGATATATATATATATATATATATATATATATATATATATATATGATAACAATAAGTAAAAAAAGAGGCCATGAATCTGAAGGAGAACATGGACGAGTATTTTGGACAGGGAAGGGGGAAATGTTGAAATTCTATCGTAATTCTCAAAACTAAAATAAAAAATGCCCAATAATAAAATCTTTCCAAGACGAAAACTAAATATTCGCTATTGCTTCATTCAATTCTGACTTAACCCAGATCTTCTTTTAAAAGATATAAACAATTACTTTGTAAAGTGAACTTAACAAAGCTTTATTTATTTAAAAAAAAAACTCAAGGATATTTTCCATAATATTGTATGTCTCTAAACATTGGTCAAGTGAATAGATTTGGGGGACATTTGGATCCACAGTTTTCTAAAACTGCATAGTCCCGAAACATGAACACCTAGGAAAGTTACTCTGATGGATCTTTATTGAGATTAATATGCTTCTTGAGTAATATAACTTACTTTCCTCATAGTTTCCTAGTTTATTTCATCCTTTACCCATTAATCCACTAATAGTGCCACTTAAAATTTGTTTCTTGCTTATCCTTCATTGTAAAATTCTTATCATACCTTTTCTACGTGTTTTCTGACAATAATCTTCCCTTGATTGCCAACTAGGACGTCTTAATTTACTATGATACCTTTTGAAATGAAGTCATTAATAATACTCATGTATAGCTATTTATTTTTGAAGGAAAGATTCTGATATGTTATGTGGATAAAGAGTATTTTGGTTAACTGATATTTTCTATGAAACAGCAAGTAATTGTAATATCACAGCCAATTATAACTCTTTCCTCTGAGTATAAAATTGGTAGCACTTTACACCCTGCTCATGACTTCAGTGTGAGCTTGCCAAATGCTGTCAACATTTCTGGCAGAAAATGGACCTTTTGGAAAATGTTTTTAGGGGCATTTTTGGAAAATGTTGGTAGGAGGTAGCTGAATCCTTAAGCTGACACTAGTATTTATGTGCATTTTTCCAAGTTGATCAAGAGCAAATCTTTAGTTCTTTTGACTCCAAATTCTATTTTGAGTTTAGGTAACCTTCCTACTTCCTCTTGGCTTTGGTTTTCTAGAACTAATATGTTCTAAGACATTCCGGAACAAGAGACAATTTGGTTGACAAAAGTATCTTTGATCACAAAGCTCTTCCTGCAAATTGGTTGCAAAAAGGCTATTTCAAACAGCAAAACTAAGACTGTTTATTGCTGGTTCCCTTTGGATAAAGGGATTTAGTATAAATGCTCCCGGTAAGAAAACTGGCATAGTCTTCAGTTGAATGCACACAGAGATGCTGGGCTATGCTTTTCAAATGCCCCTTACATCATCCAATCCTCTTTAAGCATTGCTGCAGCTTCTTATATGCAGGTCTGAAAATCCAGCGCTGCTTGAGCACTTCCCAAGCATTCTCTGTGTAATTTCTCAGTTACAGAGCTGATCAAGAGCTACTACAGCGATACAGCTCCCTGTAAGGAGCTAAATTCCTGGACATATTATTGAAGTTTCCCAAGAATCACAGCTGACCAAGGATCCTTTTAGAGAAGATTCTGATCCCCAAGATAGGATTCTTTTCTTTGAACCAACACCTCCCTTTTTATAATAATTCACTCTTATTTGGAGACAGAATTAATTTTAATTGATCTAATATAATATCCTGGGATTTTTCCACAACTCTTCAATGCTCCACATCTGTCCACGACATGACTTCATGTACCTGACATATACAATCTTACACTCGGAGAAGCAGAGCGAGTCAACACATGGCTTCACAAACCTGGTCTTTATTGCATCTGTGTAAGGAATGAGGTCATGTTTCTAAACTGTCCTCCTGGATGCCTGCACATTGCTTTTGCAGAAATGCTCTAATGGTTGGGTATGTGAGTTACATTCCTTTTGCATCCCGAATAGAAATCTGCCAACTCAGGTGACAATTAAACCGGACAGTGAGGCGAAGATCTTACAGAGAGGTTGATGTTTGGCGAGTCTTAAGGCAGCCAACGTCACACATTTCCCCTAGCAAAGTCAAGAGGGTCTTAGAAGTTGACAGTGATCATTTATCCCTGATCCAAATTTCTGTTATGTTGTCTATCCAGAGGAAAATTCTTTGAGAGTTTCTAGTCTGCGTCAACCTGGTTCTTCTCTAGTGAATATTTTCCTATTAGTGGCTCCTGTTTTCTACTGAATCACACATTACTGTCAGAGAGAAAAGACTTGATTTTGTAATAATACCAAAGCACGTGTGTATGTGTGTGTGTGTGTGTGTGTGTGTGTGTGTGTGTATGTGTGTGTGTGTGTGTGTATACTTGAAGCAGAACATGCTCTTCTCGAGCTTGGGAATCGTCCAGTCTGGTGATATGCTTGTCACATGTATTTATACGTATGGCCACATTCTGCTGGCAAGTTGCCAGTGTCTAGCCATTTGTGTGTTTTCTCCCTTCCAGCTAGTTTAAAGGTTCTTATAATCTTCTATGGACTATTTCTTGTCATACCAAGCTATAGAAGGAAAGGTAAATTAATATTGTTTCACTGGTCTTATGTTCCATAGATCCTTCTTTCTTTGTACATCACAGAGTTATTCACAGAAAATGGCTGAAAAATTATTCCTAACAGAGTGGAAATGCAGTTAAATTTAGTTGCCAAATATACTTTTTTGTTTCAAATAAATCTCCTGAGTTGATTTGTACCCCCACTTCACCACCCACCCCCCTTTTAAAAATTCAAACAAAGCAGGCATTCATATAGCCCAGGCTGGCCTCAAACTCACTGTGTAACTAAATCTGTCCTTAACTCCTGATCTTCCTGTTTCCACTTCCTGTGTGCTGGGATTACAGAGAATTTCATACCAAATCAATCTTTGTAGGTTGCCTGTCCCTACGATGTGCTTAACTAATAGAGTTTCTACATCATTTCCTGATTTTAAATTTTGTGAAGAGAGGTCTTAGTCATCCACTTCCAGCATTAACTTGACATTCTATGTGTTCGAGGCCTGCCCGGCATTTCCCCCATCTGTTACCTTATTATACCACCTCCTCCTGAAAACTGCCCTGACTCACTCAGGCAGAACTGATATCCTAACATCTATTTCTGCTCTTACAGACTCACCATACATATGTCTTATGAGAGCCCTTAGAGGTGGCGAGTCCCTGCCTTCAGAATTCTATGATGTCATATGCTGTGCAAAAGCAAGCATAATCTAATTTTATCTTCACTTATCTAGCCCCATGGTAATGGGCTACCAGGCCTTCAGTTGTTATTTCCTAACATATGATGACGAAAGGTTGGGCAGGTCTGTGAGCTTAGCTTTATAAAATATAATTGTTGGTAGGTTTGTGCGTATGTTTCTATACATGTGTGTATCCATGTGTCTATGTGGGTATCTGGGTGCATATGTATGTACCCATGCATATGGAGGCAAGAGGTACACTGTAGGTATTAATTCTCAAAATACGTTCCCACCTTGACTTCTGACACAGCCAATTAGGCTAGACTGGCTGATCTGTAAGACCCAGAGACCCACCTTTACCTGAGTCGTGGACTGGCATTAGAAATGCTTGCAACTACTGTGGGATTGAACTCAGGTCTCATGCTTCGAAGGTAAGCACTTCACCAAGTGTTAGTCTAGTCTCTCCATCGTGTAAGCTGTGTTTTAATTAACTCCATGATTCCTGGTGGTGATGTCCTCACGCAGACACTACAGCCATATTCATTTTGAGCCCGGATTTGCAAGGCACATGTATATACTTTGGGCAAGGAACTTAGCCTTTTTGTACCTCAGTTCTTTCCTCTACTGAATGGGATTTAAGGCACGTTATAAGGATGTAATATGACAGACAGTACTTGTAAAATGCTCAGAGCTTTGCCTGGAAGAGTAGAATTTCAGTGTGTTATGACAATAGAGTAAAAAAACAAGTCAGTTGTGGTAAGCAGAGGCCATAAAAGACAACTTTATTCTTGACAAGTTCCCAGGTTTTGAGCTATGAAAGATGTCTTTGTTAATGCCCTCTCTGTTAGGAGTGTCAAGCCACAGTACGATCTCAGGGATGCTTTATGTGGTGGTTCATGCTGCTGCTGTAAGAGCTATTATATGATCCCCCTGATTCCAGTGAATGCTTGTGAATGCTAAGAATTAGGACAAATTATAAGGTTTGTCTAAACCAGGAAGTGGCTGTAGGTGTAACTCCATTGGAAAATTGAACATGGACAACATTTTTGGGAAAACTGGAAATTACTTTAGGATATCAATACACATCCTCAATACAAATGGGGCACACTTTCTAAGAACTTTTCTAGAATATTCTCCATTTGAGGGGCGACTTTACCTTGAAATTACTTGCAGATGGAAGGCATGAGTCGTTCCATTTCCAAAGTATTATTTTATGTGTTAGCTCATTAGTACACAAATTACACTTTGCTGATTTTAGGTCTCAGCAAAGTTTCCCAACCTTAGCTTCAGCTGAGCAGATTTGAGGAAATAGGTCAGTTTTCTCATTGATTGTGGAATTTAAAACAAAATAAGAAAAGAAGGAGGGGAGGAGGAGGAGGAGGAGGAGGAGGAGGAGGAGGAGGAGGAGGGAGGAGGAGGAGGAGGAGGGAGGAGGAGAAAGCCTGGGAGATGGCTGTGCTCTTGCGGAGAACCCAAGTTACATTCTTGTACTCACAAAGCACATCCCAACTCTCTGAAATTCCAGGCTCAGGGGCAGGACAGCCTCCTCGCCCCCTTCTGGTCTCTATGGGCACCGGGCACACACATGGCACACATACATGCAGGCAAAACCCTCATGTACGTAAAATAAAAATAAATGTTTAAAAGAAAACACAACAAAAAAAGTGATTTTCTTTTTAAAAAGTTATCTTGTCTTTAATCAGAATTGGTAACTGCTTCATTTGGGATGGATTCTGTCTTTCTTGGATTAGACTTACTGAGTTCAATTAATTAGATCTTTGATTCGCTGCTGCTGAAGTCTATGAAACTCATTCAAATCAGCGACTTCCTCTGGCTGTTTACCTTCAAGGTTCTCGGGTTTCTGTTTCTGAATCCGGTGCTTTTCTTTTAGTGTCCCCGGTAAATCATCAAAGAATTTTATGTCTAAATAAATTAAGTGACTCCCGCACGCATCCTTTACTGCCGAGGCTTTTTACCAAAAGAAATGAAATGAATTGAAATTGGGGAATTATTTACATCTGGCTTTGTCCTCTTGGAGAGCATTCGGATTTCAGAACAGGTGGCACGCTGCCAGTGACAAATGGACGCACTGAGAGCCGCTCGCCATCATCGCTTACCTTTTATGGTGTCCAAGGATTTTTTTGCGCTCCGTTGTGACCCAGCTGCAAAACAGCTGTTGTTTGGGCTCTTGCCTTTCTACTCTCACAAGACAGAATTTCTAACAGTCCCCAAAGGGCTTCAACTTCTGCACCAGTGTCAACCCTTTACACTAAGCTCTGCGAGCTTGGAGAAGCCTTGAGGGTCTGTGCAGCAGGGAAGCACCCCTTGCTTTTGTCAAACAGTTGGGCTAGAGGAGCCCAGTGAATGCTTAGGACTTTGCTCAAGAGACAGCAGTCATCACTCCAGCATGCCTGCTGGGTGTTTGGATCTGTTGGATTTGATGCCATGAGCTCAGACTGGAGGGCTTTCCAGTTGAGTCCATAGAGGCATTCAGCACCTTAGCAAACAGCGATCTTCCTGCCGGTCGCCATTCTCACTGTGCTTTTGGAACTTTCTCGTGGATTACAGAATGCTGATTAAGTTTGTAATTTCTTGCTTTCGTTTTGGGGGGAAGAATTTTATTGCCTCTGATGGCTTTCAGCATGTCTTTTTGGGTATCATCCTGGCCTCTGCTCTTTCTATCTCGCATCCAACGTATTTCCCAATAAGAATATGCATTTATGTAGCCTTTGGGGGACTTTCCAGCCACCAGAACTGTTAGAAAACCAATCCGTGTTGTTTATTTTTGAAAGACCTGTGCTCTGAACCGTTGCTTTGGGAAGATAGTTAGCATTCTTGGTGCATTCTGACCATTCACCATGTATCTGGCCTTTGGCTTAATTGTTGATTAAACAATTCTTCTAAAGTGGTTTACAATTAGAGAGGGAATTAGGAATGGCAATTGAAGTACAAAAGTGTCACAACCAAAGTAGGAATCAAGTGATAGGAGTACCCAGAAGGAAAAGGCCCAGTTTGAAGAATCTAGGCGCTTCTAATTTGGCCATGGTATCTATAGATGGAAGTTATCAAGACAAGCTCAAAATCAGGGCTGGGGAGGTCATTTACCTTTTTAATTTTCATTTAGTCTGGGAGAAGCTGGAGGCCAGGTCGACTTTGATATGTAAAATATGTGCCTTGGACAGTTGAAATGCCAAGCTGCAGGGGATACACAGGGACACCCCACCTGCTCATAGAAGAAGGGGAAGGGGGATGGGGGAAGTATTGTGGCAGGGGCAGAACAAGAGGGGGCAGTGAATGGGATGTAAAGTGAATACATAAAAAATAAAATAAAATTAATAAAAAACTACTAATAAGGAAAGTTTAAAAACTTAAAAATTCACTCCACTCACCAGACAATTAAAATAACAAACATTTAAAATAAAATAATATTTGAATTATAAAAAAAATATTACGCATCTCAGTCCCTTATCCTTAGGGTGCAAAAACCGAACATTTACTGCTGTGGTGTTCTTGAAATACATATTCACCTTGCTTTTCAAACATTTGATTCAGAGTGATTGACACAAATTTTTGACATCTCAAATGCCCCATAGATAAGGCTATAAACCTGTACTTCTGTTCTTTAATACCTTCCCACTGCTGTTACTGTCTGTCCTGCTTAGGGCCATGTGCCATTCCTCTATACCATTCTGAGATGATAGTTCTGTTTGCTGTCACACCAGGCATCCAGTCTTTACTTCTGTGTCTACACACACACACACACACACACACACCTTATCCTCATTGCCTTTATGTCAATCAGTGGACACAGCAGACAGCATCTCCACATGATTATAGACAAGGTGTGCTCTGCTCTGCTCTGCTCTGCTCTGCTCTGCTCTGCTCTGCTCTGCTCTGCTCTGCTCTGCTCTGCTCTCAGCCATTTTCATGCTGGCCTTTGTTGTTCTCACAGGTATGTTCTTGCTGTGCCCCTCCCTCCTTAGCTTTCCATTTTGCCTCCTTCTCAAACAATCAGATACATCTTTTGATCTTTAAGTCAAATAACAGTTCCTCTGGAAACTTTTCCTGTGTACTTTGACTGGGTCAAACCAGATGTTTATTGTGTAGGTTAGTCCACCCTAATACAGCTGCAGTTTTGTATAACGCCAGGACTGGAGTTATACCTGTTACTAAAATCCCCCTTTTACCTTAGTATTTAACAGTGTTGCACTTTGCTGGGTACCCAGTATTTTGTAGAATTAAGGGAATCAATAAATGCATTTAATGAATTGCTGAAGTATTACTCAGTTACTTTACTTAAAAGCAGATGAATACTTTTGTTCTTTAACTGAAAGGTGACATATGGATACCGTAGCTTTGAGGCAGAAGCTTGGAGAGCATTTACCCATGGTTTAATTATAAAGTTGATTAAGACAAAATTTCTGCTTTAGTAGACCTTTGTCAAGCATTTTAATGGCATATCTAAATACTGTTCTCACCAACTAAGATTGTGGATAGATAAGAGACCGTGATGAGATACTGGGTTTAACATGACTGTGGGTTCGGTTTAATAAGGCAATAGTCAAAGTAATTTGCACAGATGCGGTTTAAGATATGGTTCCATCTTATCAAATTAATTATCTCCCCCTGAAATGTTATTATACTACGTGTGCATGATTCCTTTAAACTTTAGGGGAAGATATACAAATGAACTGATGTATAGAGGAAATTGGAATTGTACCATAACAAGAAGTCTGACTAGGTTAAGCTTATTAAGGTTAATTAGGCTTTATTTGTAAGCACTAGCCACTTTGTTTTATGCCTTCACAATTTTAAATTCTTACTTACCCATAGTTTCAAAGCCATGTAGAAAGCAATAAATTTGAATATTTAATAAACTCAAACATTCTACACACATGCTTTTGAGAAGCAATAACCATACATTTGCATATATGTGTTGTCATAAAGAGACGAAGAAGAAACAATCTATTGACAACTGATAGAAGAAACCTGACAGACCAAGATACAATCCTGCCCAAGTCAGCCTGATGAAATAATGAATTTATTGAAGTTAGTTGCAGGAGGATGGCTGAGAGGTTTCCTCCAGTGTCATGAGTAAAGCACAGGCAGCCAAGTCACTAGAAAGTCCCACCGCTAGCCTAAGATGACTCACAGATGCTGCGTCATACGGTCATTACCTCATCCGGCCTCCCAGCTCTTGGATACCCCAACATCACAGGACGATTCACAGCTGTGGGTAATGTGATGGGGCAGTTGGAATCTCAGAGATGGATGGAGGACTCTCTTCACTTCCACAAGGGATTATTAATAGATAGGATCTTGTGTGATTCTCGTGCACCTGCAGCTCTGTGGTTCTCCTCTGGGCGATCACAACTGTTTTGATTTCAAGCAGGTACTAGAGCCAGGTCATACACATAGGACATTGTAGAACATTTCTTACTGCTTTAAATAGTCACTTAGAAATGGTCCTGAATGCCTACATTTAATGCTGATCTTATATGCTTTTTGTCTTTGCAACTCTAAGTAGGCGATATGGTTTGCGTTTGATTTTACCATTTGTTTTTTCTCTTGCTTGGCCTTTGCACAAGTTTCCCTGTCTTCTCATGTCAGACATCAGTTATTTGGTCTTTTTATTTCCTGTCCACTCTTGGTGTGTGGCCCTTGCTACAGCCTGTCTTTATGACTTAGTCCTCCAGAGTCTGTGTTGCCTTGACATCTCAAACAAATAAAACTCTAATAGCCCTCTACACACACTTGTTCCTACTGATGCACTCACAAATCTTCCCTATGAGAATAAATACTTCATTTAATTCAAGTGATGCAATGTAGAGCTGAAAGTCATCCTTGAGTGTATTTGAATGCTGTGCCCACACCCATCAGCCACTTATTGTCCTAAGAAAAGATTCTTTCCTCTAATTACTTCACAGCTCTCCCACCATGACCACCCTCACGTAGACCACAAAGATAAACACCCTGGAATGGAATGAGTTCACTACTCCAAGTCTGGCCTCTCTGTTTAGGTATAACTTAGAGACTCTACTTAGAATACTTCTGTGTTTTTAATTGCATTGGTGAATTAACTAATCAGTTCAGTCGTGCATGCATATGGAGTGGAGGACCACTTGAGGGAATCAGTTCTCTCCTGCCACAGTGTGGATCCTGAGGGATCTCCTGATTGTCAGGCTCAGGAGTCAGTAATTTTATTCTCTGAGTCATATTATTGGAGTCTCTGTTGTTTTCTTATGTCATCAGACGATATCCTCATGCTGACTTCAGCAGCCCATACATGAAACCTGAAATGACCAGAGTGGATGACGATGGCCCCCATGGAAAGTATGGCACATGTGTATGGGAGCATTTCAATGCAGTTCCCAGAGTGTACCCAAGTCTTTGTTAGTTAACAACATCCAGGGAATAGTAGATAGCAGAAGATCACATGGCATCCAGTATTTACTGTGGGTTTTCACTGCCAAAAATGTATATAATGAAAATAGAAGCCCCCAAGTCAACATGTAAGACCATTCGGTCTTACACAATGCATCCCTTTTCAAGACTTTCATGTGACTCTCATGTGATTTAATCTGTTGTTTGTTGGTATTTTTCTTGATGGTTCCCAACAGCCTATACCTGCTGACTCTTCCTGGCCTGTTTTGTCCTTTTGCACTTTGAAAACCTCTCGTGTGTCATGAAGGGTCTTAACCACTTGATATTCCCAACATTGGCTTGAATGTTTTTTCAACAACATACTCAAAACTAACTAGATTCTAAGTTTTCTGTGGACTGTGTAGACTAGACTGAGCTAGAACACAACTAGACTAAGAACTGCTCAAGGGTGTAGGGCCTTAGTGTTGGTTACCAAGACACTCATTCCTACAGACTCTATGAATGCTTCCTTTTTCCCTCTCAGTAGCTTAAGACAGATTGTGTTTATGGCCACATAGCTTGACCACTAACAAAGCACTAATGTTTTATAGCCCTGAGTACTTTCTCCTTCATTGTCCTTGAAATACGAATGGCCTAAGCCTTGGGTTCAACCTGCTGTTGAAATCGCAACTGAAAGTGACTCAGTGGTAGAGATGGTATAATGAAGAAACTACAATGAGATCAGAAACTACACTTTACAACCCTGTCTGTAACATCTAACAGAAAAGCAACAGGAACTTCCCTGTCTTAAAGATTTTTCCATGAAATCATTCTTATTGGAACACTGTATTCAAGTCCACGGTGGTAGACACCGAATTTCTTGTAAACAGGGCTGCGAGGAAAACACCAAGGGACTGCACGCATTGGCATCTGTTCCCCTAGAACAAATGCCTGTAAATATAACTGACCTGCTGGAAGAGAGCTCTGATTTAAAGCCTTTCGAGGTCTAGGAGATTGCTTCCCAGGAAGATTTTATTGCAGTTGACCATATTTTAGTGAAGTATTATATGAAGGTCTATTTTGTTCCCACAGGGCAGTGGTTCTTAACCTTTCCTAATGCTGAGACCCTTTAATGCCGTTCCTCGTATTACAGTGACCCTGACCACGAAATCATTTTCGTTGCTACTTTGTAACTGTAATTTTGCTACTGAGTCACAATATAAATATCTATGTTTCCCTATGGACTTACATAATCCCTGTGAAAGCATCATTTGGGCCCCAAAGGGGTTGCAACCTAAAGGTTGAGTAACACTGCCCTTAAGTGGTGGGGGGTTTTTTGTTTGTTTGTTTGTTTGTTTTGTTTTGTTTTTGTTTTTTGTCTTTGCCTCTACTTTCTCTCATGTGTACATACATATACTTGATGAATCATAGGTATCGTCATAAGGATTAGGAACCACTTCTCAGACTGACTAAATTTTCTTTAGAAAAATTAAATAGTTCAAACTAAAGTCGGATGTGATAGTGTGGTTCTAACATTGCATACAGTTTTCCGAGTACTCAAGCAAAAGGCCCTGGAATTGTTGTGCATGAATGTAAAAACACAGGTCTCTTGTATGATGGCTGCACATTCTGTAGTTGAAAGGCATTGGTTAGCCTTTGAAAGAGATGTTATGGGCTTTACACCCACCCAGCAGGCAGCTTGTTTCTGACCAGCTTCTGCAGCATCAGCACCAGTTTATTAGGCAAAGGAAATAAAGCAGCTGGGAGCTCGTGCCGTGCTGTGGAATATGCTGCAGAAACTTAACTCAAGAGTAGCTTACTCCCATTACAGATGGTTGTGAGCCAAGGGAAAAAAATAGAAAGGAAAAAAAAAAGAGTAGCTTACCTGGATTTGGTTCATTGCTCACAAACAGACGAGGGCTGATCAGGGAGGACAAGGCGTGGGCGTGTGGGATGCTGTGCTTGTTGTTTCTCGTGAACTTAAACAGCCCTGTTTGTGTGTGTTTTATTTTTATTTCTTTAATTGGATATTTCCATTTACATTTCAAATGTTATTCCCTTTCCCGGTTTCCTGTCCATAAGCCCCCTATCCCATCCCCATCCCCTTCTTCATTAAGGGTGTTCCCCCTCCCCACCCACTCACCCTTTCCAGCTTTCCCACCCTTACACTGGGGGGGTCCAGCCTTGGCAGGGCTTCTTCTCCCATTGGTGCCCAACAAGGCCATCCTCTGCTACATATGCAGCTGGAGCCATGGGTCTGACCATGTGTACTCTTTGGATAGTGATTCAGTCCTTGGGAATTTGTGGGTATTGTTGTTGTTATGGGCAATACTTATCACAGTCCTGTTTTCTTGGTTTTTGAGTATTTGTTTCCTTCCTTCCTTCTTCCCTTCCTCTCTCTCTCTCTCTCTCTCTCTTTCTCTCTCTCTCTCTCTCTCTCTCTCTCTCTCTCTCTCTCTCTCTCTCTCTCTCTTTCTTTTTCAGGCTTCTTATGTATCCCAGGCTGAACTAGACCTTGCTATGTAGCCCAGGATGGTCCCTACTCAGGATTCCCTTGCTTCCACCTCCCGAGAGCTGGGATTCCAGGCATGTACCACCATACCTGGTCTGGTTAAACCCAGGGTCTTACTCGTGATCGGCACATTATCAGATGAGCTATATTCCAAGCCTCCAAAATTTATTTTTCCCCATATTTTAAAACTTCCATTGCCCCAAACAAATAATAGTTGAAATAGTAAATTTGAGTATGTGCAATATTACTGAAAGTCTTTTTTGAGGGCTCAGTGTTGCATCTGCCTGGCAGATGATTGATTCTTAAGTTTAGATATCTTTATGAGGCCTTTCTTTTCTTCATTGTTTGGTGTTTCATTGAATAGTAACCAAAGCAGAGATTTTTTTTTTGGTAGAAGTGCAGTATTTTCCCCCAAAAGAGAGATCTCCAGGATCCTCTTATATTGGAGAGTATGGGTCTCAGCTTTCTTTAATAACTGAGTCCCACCGCAAACCACTGTCCCCTGAGTACTGATGTACACTTTTATAGCTTCCTTCTGTGGTTTCACCAGGGAATGATACATGAGGACTTTACCTCTCATTTTATGGTGACATTGATACATGATCTAGTTTCTTCCTTTTTGTCCTAAAACCTTAAATGGAAAAAAGTTCAAAGCCTTTTTTAAAAAAAATCACATATACCAATTTTGTGGCCACTTTACCACTGATAACTTTTATTAACCCCTTCTATAAATTCTCTGAATGTTATTTTCCTGGTGATCTAAAGAATGAACACGCGCTTTGAAGCTGTGCATACAGCAAATCATGTTCTTTTATTCATAGCAGCACTCTATTACTTGTGTGTGGGCGCATATATAAATAACAGACGACATTGGCCACAAGTTTCTAATCTACCTAGGTAATATTATCACTTTGTATGACATGTATCATAATAGTGCAATGTTAAAAATCCCTCACTTTTACTCACTTTTACTTTAAAAAAATTAGGAACTTTTATTTTTAAAATAGATTTAAGTTTATATATATATATATATAAAAAAAACCCTACTAGTCAGCAATAACAGTGTTTCCATGAAGTTTTCTTCCTACAAATAATTCTTCCTTATAGTTAATTACCTGGCTGGCATTGGTAGAGCACATTTGCCATAAATGAATGAGGTGGTTATTTGATACATCTCCCTTTGTGCTGTACACTTTATGAATTTGGACGAATGGCTATTGAATACAGCCATGATAACAGTATCACGCAGAATGTTTCCTCTGTACCCCACCTTTCTGTAATAGGGCTAAGTGCTGCTCAAAGACGAGATGGTTTTCCCATGAGTCATATAGATAAAAAGTTGTGCAACTGTTCTGCTTGCCTAGAATCTGTTCTACTCCAGACACCAGGCTGCCAGATTCTTCATAGCTAGTGAATTAGCGAAGGAACTCTAACATGGTAAAATTGCTACATTATCTTAGGGAAGGACACAGACACTTAGATATGAAATTACTCACGCTCCTTTTTCTGTTTTGAAGCTCATACCTGAGAAGTTTTTGAGGTGCATTATGGTTGTAGTCACTGGGCAGTGGGTGAACCTGGCTGTTAGAGAGGAGTTATGATGTGCAGTCCCATGGTCAGAGTGAAAGAACGTTGGAGTCCGTTTTATGAGTACTAGGTTGCCACTAGTTATAGGTATAAAGGCCAAAGGCAAATTCAAAGGATAAGGACAGCGAGTTGAATGAAGGGTATGGTGACTATGGCTTCTCTTTTTAAGGAGTCAATAAACAAAGCCAAAGCAGCTGCAGAGAAGTCAGGTAAAGCTGTATAGATTGAGAGTAACGTGCGAATTTCACACATTTCACTGTGGAAAGTGGCCCGCAGTTTAAAAGATACATGTGAAGGAAGGTTAATCATCGTGTGAGGTGTGTGGTAGAATATAAACTAGGACAAGCATGCAGATGTTTACTGTAGTCAATGGTGTCTGAACAGAGCCCGGACCTTGCTGTCACTATGAGTTCATATTAGATCTTCATTCCACTATCCAGACCAGGGACAACTCTAGGCAATGTCTTCTTACTCTTCTCTCCTACCCTGGCCCCTCATTTGTTACTGTGGATCATTGTGAAGAAGCAGTCACCACGGAGAGGCTGCATTGCTTCAGAACCTGCCTGCATTATCTTATTCCAAGAAAACAGAATTTATTTCAAGAACACATTTCTCTGTGCTGTTGTTTTTCTGTCCTGTCCCTCACTATTTGCTTAAAAGGAAGGCTAAGGAGGGAAGTTAGTTTCTGATGAAGTCCCAGGTTAGCAGTACTTCCGTTCTCAAGGATAGCAGCGATGAGAAATAATTGTTGGAAACTTCCCAAGTCGTGACATGGTTTCCTCATTGGAAGTGCATAGTGATTGTATCTGCAAAGGACCGTTTGTCAGAGGTAAAGGGGAGCAGTCTGAGAGAACGGCTGTTGCCTTCATCACTTGGGACTAATGTTTGTTCCCTCTGTACCCCAAAGTGAACACTTGAACCTTTTATACCCTGTCATTCATTCTCTTTGTGTTCTCTCATTTAAACCTTGCCCCATTTAACATTCAGAATCACTGAGCTGTTTGGGGTGAACTTTGCCTAGAGTACAGTGTTTGAAGGATCTGAGACAAGAATGACCATGGCAAAGAGTTCTTCCTCAGTACAGACCAGAATTCTGTGTTTCTCTACTTTTGCATGAGTGTGGGCGAGTGTGTGTGCATATGTGTGTGCATATAAGCACATGTGATTGAAATTGAACCTAGAGCCTTGCAGTGGACCATGGATCTACATCTACTTGCCTCCTTTTATAATATATTATTTTTGAGACAGTCTATACTTTCCCAGGTTAGCCATGAGCTACCCATGGTAGCCCAGGCTGGCTTGTGGAACTTGGGATCCTCCAGCTTCAGCCTTTTGACTGCAGGAAAACTCATAGAATTACAGGTCTATGACCTCTGGTCCACCTTGCTGTTTTTCTCACTTAAGTGTTTCCCTCGGGTTCTAATGGTGTCCTGAATATTCACTTACAGACACACTCCTGCTCAACCCACTTTACTCCCGTCTTAGAAAGAATGAGCAGATCCTTTTTCTGGATTTAGAATTTCTGTGTCAAACCCATTCCTAGCCCGTCTGCCTCTGCGTGAAATTAGTATAAGACAAGCAGAATGGAACTGGAGGGTAGGAGCTATACTACATTTTCAATCCCAGTGTATAACTCCTGTTGGCAGTGATGGCTATGCTGTGAGCTGAGGGAATACTTTCTTAAGATAAAATAATAAAGAAAATAAAACACCAAGTGAAAGAACTTGGCAGTAGATCAGTTGCTAAACTCCTTGCAAGTTATTGAGCTCAACTCTCAATATGAAGGCTGGGGTCTGGAGAGGCAGTTAATGGCACTTACTACTCTTCCAGAGAACTGAGGTTCTGTTTCTAGACCCAACATGGCAGATAATATAAACTTCTGTTCCAGGAGACTCAACACTCTCTTCTGGTCCCTGCAGACACCAGGCCTGTACGTGGTACACACACAGGCAATGCTCTCATTCATATGAAATGAGAGTACATAAAATCTAACATCTGAGCCGGTCTTCTGACCTCCCCATGCATCTACATATATACACACACATGCACTAATCATATTTAAGGTAAACAGAATATAGCAGTGATTTTTTTTAAAGTAAACCCAGTTTACCCTTATTTCTTTGAAACTGTAAAAAACACTGTCAGTTCCCCAGCTCCATCTTTGATCACTTCGACAGGCTCAAACTCTTCTTCTTCTCTTCTTGATGTCCCCAGGTCCTGATGTCAGTCTTCACTTTCAGCCAATTCTCCTTGCTCACCCTCATTTAGATTAAAAATAGGTGATTTTCCCCATCGCCATTTATCCGTAGACATTAGCATATTTCATTTGTGCCCAATGGTTAAAATAACAGTCCATCGTGATTCCTTCACTGAATCATCCATTTTCTCTATTTTTCAAGGGTCGTAAGAGTGAGGCTGAAAAGTTCTTCTTGAAGGCTATTGAGCTGGATCCTACCAAAGGAAACTGTTACATGCACTATGGTGAGTGGCGGTAGTTTTTCCACGATGTCCACGTTTGCTGTCATTGCTGATGTGAAATTTCAGTTCTTCGATGGTCAAGGAGCCTTGAGTGGAGGTTGGCTTCCTCTTTCCAGTTTTAGCCTCATGATACATCCTTCCCTTGTCACTTAAAACACCACATCCAGGGAGGGGTTCTGCCTTACATTTTCCTTCAGCTAATTTCATTGGCCTTTAATGGAGTTTTCCAATTGTTTCCTTCAAGTTCACCACAGAGTTTACATGAGATCTCATCAGGAAAGCATCCAGCTCTTTGTCTGATGCATAGTTTATAATAAAAATATTAGTCTTTTTTTTTAAGTCTTTACGGTAATGTATTGCTCATGAACCATGCCAACTTGACGTTTTAGGAGTTTACATTTTGGCCTCAACGGCCTGCTTTCTGGAAGATATGAATGTATACCAGGCTGTAAATGCCGAAGAGCGAGGCCAAGTATATGCTGTAACAAGTCTAAGGAATGCCTGCTTCATACCATTTAGCTTTGGTTGTAATCAGTCCAAAATGAGCTTATCCAACACTATCATTATAGTGACTCATGTGTTTAGACAGCAAAAAAGTATACAGTTGGTTGGTGTGGGATAAGAGGTCTGTTTCTACCAGATTTACAGATGGGTCGCCTCTCAGGGATCAATAAGAACAGCAACAGCAATGAGCATATTCTTTTGCTTATCCCTGGGGAAACAAAATACTGCTTTCTAAAAAATAACGATTGTTGGCTTTAATGTGTTAAGTAATATCAAGTAGTAAATCTAAATATGGACAGAAATTATATCTGTGGAAAATATGCTGTGTAACATTAATTCCTTCTCTATTAAACAAACCAAACCAAACCAACCACCCAAACACACAACCAAACAGCAAAAGTTAGCAATAGCCAGGAATGTTAGAGAATGGAAATAATAAGTTGGCGGAAACTGATGCAAACGTAAGTGCATTTCTTACATGGATGCTGTTGTGTGTGTATATGCTTGTGAACCTAGGCTCATGACACCGGTTTCTGGCATAATGCATGATGCAAAAACATGTAGTATACTATATACTTCTGTGTCTTTGCTCTGTTACCACTGTGAGAAGGTTAACAGTTAAATACTTCAACTTCACCTCAATATATTTTTTATTTTCACAAGTTTTCCTATAAGAAATATTTGGAATTAACGTGTTCTCTTCCCTGCTATTGTGGGTTCTGCTATGAAATATCAGATTAGCTCCATGATTATTTTCTTAGAGCATGAAAGGGCTGTTGTCAGGGCACTTTAGGAAATAGACGTTCAGTTCCATACCTTTCTGCTTATGTTTTCTTTCTTTGAAAACGGTCTGTTTGCTGTATCTTCTGAGCTAGTTTTCAATATCATTATGTAGTAAATCCTGACAGTGACTTACTTTACACCCCACTATTGGTGCATATGCGTGACCATTATTAAAAATCACTACTAGGGACAGAGGTGTGGCTCAGTGGTACAGCACTTGACTAGCACAGGTGAGACCTGATGTTCAGTCACAAGTACTGTCAAAGGCAAAGGGAAGGAAACCGATTTTGACTTCGGGTTCCTTGAAAATTTTTAAAAGAAAAAAAAATCACTGTTGTATTAATATTGAGTCAGCCTCTGTCTTTTCTGGCTAGTTTTCCTTCTTATACTACATTTTTTTTAAAAAAAATTGGTATTTTTGTGGCATATTATACTCCTGAGGTTTTGTTATTTCTCCCAAATCTCGTTTTGAATTTAGTTCACTGGAAAGTGCAAGAAAAAAAATTGTCACTTGAAAAATAGCGACAGCTCGTGTCTTTAAATGTTTGGTCAAAAATGAATTTTTCTTAATCCTATTGGAATGTTTTTAGTTTGAGGGCTATGTAAATAGTTAGAAATATATATTCCTTTTTGTGGGAAGGAATCAACATCATTTTAAGAAATTTTATAATACTCAGTCTTTTTCCTGCTTTTAAATATAATTTGGAAAGACTTAAAATGAGGCATTAAAAGATAGTCTAGTTTAAGCACAACATCTACAGATGCACCAGAATCCTGTAACGGAGCTTGATATGATATCAATATTTGACTTTTAAAACTGGCAAATTATTTTTAACTTAATTTTAAATCGATCCTCTGTTTTGCAAACGAAGTTTTAAGCCTGGAAAGATTAAGATGATAAAGCCAAACTCAGTATATCTGAGCAACTTCTGCATCTGTCAGTGACGCGGTGTCGCCCTTTACAGCGGGCGTTCTCGTTCCCTTTATATCCTTAGGAATT
The DNA here is from genome assembly GCF_011064425.1 of Rattus rattus. Taxonomy (NCBI): domain Eukaryota; kingdom Metazoa; phylum Chordata; class Mammalia; order Rodentia; family Muridae; genus Rattus; species Rattus rattus. The sequence goes on along the minus strand of NC_046154.1, from coordinate 183,569,348 downwards.
ATATCAGAGAGGCAGACAAGTCAACATTTCTATCAGGAGATCGTTATGTACAGAATCTAAGAATGTTATGACTCAGCTTAAAATGTATTTGTTTGTGTGATTACTTATTTACTTATTTACTTCTTTATTTTTTATTTGAGACTCGGTTTCTCTATGTAGGTTTGGCTTCCCTGGGACTCACAGAAGTCTGCTCACCTCTGCCTCTTGAGTGCTAGGATTAAAGGCAGTATGGGTCCCTATTCATAAAATTCTGTGAAGAAGTTAACATTGTGATGTCATCTTCAGAAGGTGATGACGTAGAAGGTAGAGGCTACGTTAGCCGGGTTAGGTATCCCATGCATCTGTGAGCAGAAAATGTTTGTGATCTCCAAGGGCATGCCAACTACTGAAAGGGAAATGTCAGGGTGGGGAAGTGGGAGGGAGTGTGTGGGTGGGTGAGGGAGCACCCTCATAGAAGCAGGAGGCATAGGATATCGGGTTTCTGAAGGGGAAATCGGGAAAAGAGATAACATTTAAAATGTAAATTAAAAATGCAATTAAAAATACGGGTTACAGAGCTTAAAAAGATAAATAAGAGCTAGATGTCAATAGGGCAACTGGAAATTTCAAAGTTCTAAGGCAAGTACAAGGGTATATTTAGAGCAGTAAAGCCAGATGAGTAAGTCGGAGAGACTGCAAAACAATCAGAGGCCCATGAGGCTTTGAAACCCAAGCTAAGGACTGTATCTCCCTTGAGGGCTGGGATGGACCAGACTGAGAAGATGGACAGAGATGTTAAAGTAGAAAAAAGTAAACTCTTTACGGAGTGATTGTTGTGTATTGGGGAAGAGATCATACTTTGGGAGTTATTAGGAAAGCACATACATTGAAACTATCCCTTCTTTAGATAATTCTGTATTAAGAGTGGGGAGGTTTCTATTCCTCCTTTTGAGTAACATCATTACCTACTGTATTGTTAAACTACCAGTACTGTTTTGTGCTAGAATTGAATCTGGAACACAAAATTTATTGAAAGGAGGTTCTGCTTGAATTTTTATTATTTTTATCCAAGAAAATTTATACTATGTCTCTCATATCAGTTCCTTGGCAACTTGCTGAAAAGGAGTATTTTTTTCATTCCCCCTTAGGGTGTTTATACCCACAGATTGAATGAATAAAAACAATCCCTTAACTTGAAAATAAATATTTAAATGAAATGTATGTGATCTGTGATTGGAGACTTTTTAAGATGCTTTCAAATGTCAGTGAGTGGATTGTCCTTTTATGAGAAATCCACTCTCTCGAGCAATTATGTGCTTTTAGTTTGGTTGTTAATGATACGAGTGATTTGGAAAATATCATTCAGTCGTGACTGGGCAGACAGAGTTGGAGGAATTTATATTGGCTGCATTTTGGTGATTAGAAGATGATGTCTGAGTACACTGTCATTTCCCTCTAGTTTAGACCCACTGATTTTCTCTCTGAAGAAAAGAATTATAGTGATTTTTTTTTACTACAGTTTTGCTAAAATTTCACTTGAAAGAGAGTTAAATGTTGGTGTCCACAGTCTTTAGAGACTTTGGATTATAGGTCCTGGACTGTAAATCTAAAAGTTGATATTGACTCTTAGATGTTTTCCAGCATTTACATTTTCTATCACTTTAATAACATTTAAAATATTGTTTGTTTTCCCAAATTTCAGCTCATTGTCTTAGTTCTGATAAATGTGCAGAAAGTAGGTTTCAAATTATGGCATCAACTATAGTGTAGTATTATATTCATATAATTTATGCTTTTGAAATTTTGAAGTATATTTCTGTGCTTGTGATGATGCCACTTAGATCATCTTGGTGAAGTTTGGTTCATGAATCTCAGAGTGATGTCTGTTACAGATCAAATATTCCCCCCTGGATCTGTGTGTCTTCCAAAAGAATGAAAGTCAAATTAGAATCCCTTCTTCAAAATCAAAAAATGGTAGTTTAGAAAAGCCATGTAATAAGATAAAAATACATTATAAATACATGCTTTGGATACATAGAAGCAAATTTGATTTGACTAAAGTATGTTAGTTCATACTTTAAAGCACCTAGCAGGTATGCGTTTTAGTCTCTGTTTTATTACTTTGAAAAGACCCAATGGCCAAGACAACTCTTAAACAAACAATCAAACAAACAAACAAACAAAAAACATTACATTGGGGCCTTGCTGAGTTTCAGAGAATTGATCCACAGCCATACCGTTGTGAAGCAGGCGGGCCTGGACGTAGAGCAGAGGCTGAGAACTTTACACATGGAAGCAGCACCTCCACTTTTAAGCATATAAATACTTTTCCATTCTTACGCCTATTAAATACCTAGATTGGTGCTTACCTGTTAATTTACTGATGTACATGAACCTTATCCCACTTTAAGATACTTCTTTTTTTCCCCTTTGATTGTTGCTATGTACGCATGTATTCCTCAATACACAAATGCATCCTGCGCAGTTTTAATTTTTTTACATAAGCCTATGAGGTAACGGGTGTTGTCCTGACACATATGTGTTCACATGCTGCTCACGTTTGCCCTGCATCATCCTGTCTCCGCCCCGCTCCATCTCTCATTGGTTCCCACTCCCTCCCGAGAAGGTACTTCATGCTTTCTTGTTTACCTGGCTTTTAGGACCAGGTGTCTTTGGTGCCTTGGCGGATTCCTGCTCCTATCTCTGGGTGCGCTCACTTTATTAACCATCTCATGCTATGCATTGATCTTTAAACATGCCTATGGAACGTATTTTCCGAAAGCCTACTGCCCGTTCCCTAATCGCACTTCTTTTTGCAAACCCAATTAGTCCTTCAAGTTCTTCCTTATTCTTTGCTTTCTATATATAGAAAGACTCTCCTGTTATTTTTCTTCCACTTTAACCACAACAAAGCTTTAATTCTAAAAGGGTTTTGGAAAGCTTACTGTGTAAACTATGCATTGAAGTTTCAGTCGTGAATTTTTAATAGGAAATTTTAAAAGAAATCTTAGTTGGGAAACAAAATAGTTTGTGGCAACCTTTAGGAAATTCCAGATTGTGCTTCTGTGAATTATGCTATTGTTGAGACAATAACACTACTATAAGAAGTTTTTCACATTGATTTAGCAAATTATTATCACAAGTGAATTTTGCAAAGAGCCACCCAACATGTATTTTGATGTTTAATCGGAGCAATACCATAACTTAAGTCATTATTTAATTTTTAAAATTGTACTCTTTCTGAAAATGGCCAAAACTGAAGTAATACACAAAAGTCATCCTCACGTGATTGCCATCTGCTCGTGATGCTACTCATCAATAGACAGATCCTCTTGTTTCAGTGTTCCTAGAGGAAGGATCAAACACACCCTTTTACTAAGTTTCTCCCATGCTTATTTTTTACAATGAAACTTGAATATTTCATGAATCATCCTATATAAAAACAAAGTCTAAATTGAAAGCACAACGTTCTGAATCTAAAGTTTGAAAGGGGACAAATGTGGTGGACCAGTGAGGAGTCCTACACAAGCTCTGGGACTTGCTGTGGATGCCCATACCTCCCGATGAGACCAGAGTCCTGACTCCAAAGTTGTCCTCTGACTGCCACACACATGATGTGGCAGGCACATATCTGTAATCACACACTAATCATACATACATACACAATAGTAAGGCTAATGAATCACAGTTGAAACACTTGGAGAAGTTACATGTTGCACCTCTGGTCATTACACTGGAAATTTCTGAGTAAAGAAGTTGCCTGACTAGCAACTATCATGCTTACCCATTAATGTCTCGATAGTACATTCCTACAACACAGGAGTGAATCCCGTGGGGTGGGAAGATAAGCCTGATAGATTCAGAATCAGGAAACGCTAGACAGGTTAAAGCATTGGATGGATGGATGAATGGATGGATGGATAGATAGATAGATAGATAGATAGATAGATAGATAGATGATAGATAGATATGATTATATGAATATATACTAATACTGATAGTGAAGTCAACTAAGAACCTAGGAAATCCTGGCTGTCAAATACCTAAACCTCTCAGTTGAAGGGGAATAGAGAATAACTGATGCCTAGCTTCAGAAATGCATAGGGACACCCTTCTTCTAGTTGGAACCTTGAATTTTTCTAGGAACTTTTTATTATCCACACTTGTGGGTCTTCATTGGTCACTCATTTAATTTTCACCTGTCTTATTATTTGAATTTTCTTTGTTCTCTTGAGCCACAGCTAATCATTGCCCCTGTCTTCCCTTCACTGCTCCCAAGGTCACGTAATGCCTTCCGTCTCAAGCACTTTCCCAGTGTTCTCTACTATTGGCCCTAACTTCCGTCATTTTATCCTCATATTCATTTTTGTGATGGGGAAAGCAGAATCCTATTGGTCATCTAGTCCTTGGGCTCCTAGAGCTCCGATGGACACACTTTAATTAATATTTCTCTTTAAGGATAAGTGCAGTCAAGTTATTGTTCTTTTTTTTTACAATTTGTGTCTTCCTCACCACTATGTCAGCTTCATGAGAATCAGGTTTTTTTCCCTCTGACGATGCACCAATATTTAATATGGTGATTGATAAACACGTTGCTGGAGGATGGAGGAGGGTCAGGCTTATGCTAGAAGAGCTAAAACCTCAGAAAGATGCAATAGCACCCAGCTAGTAGTAGTTAAAGCGGGGCGAAAGGCCCAGCTCTTTATTAAGAAGTATATGGAGGAAAAAGAAACTAACTGTTCAACATCTAAAGAATCATTCTCAGCAGCAGTGCAGATAGAAAACATTAGCAGAAAAAATTTTATAGTTGCCAATATCTATCTGAGGGAACTCAGCATATAAACTTTATGATGTGAAATGTCAGCTGAGGAGATGGCCCACAAAGCATGAGGGCCCAGTGTGGATCCCAAGAAACCACATTTAAAAGAAAATTTAATTAAAAAATAAATAAATACAATCATAGGCTAGGGAGGTAGAGACGAGCAGACGCCTGGGAATTGGTGGACCAGGCACACAGGCTAGCTTACTTGGTGAGCTCTGGGCCAGTGAGAATACCTGTTTGCAACTTAAACAAAACACATTTGCATCATCCTTGAGGGAAGATGGGAGTTTGGCCCCTCCTTTTGTGCATATACATAACACACATAAGGCACACAGTCATGTGCACAAACGCATGCACATTCAAATCATAAATGCTTATTAAGAAAGAAACAAAAATGGGTAGAGAAAGGCCCTTTAAATACATTGTCATTAAATAATAATTTTCATGGTGAATTAAAACAAGTCTGTTGATGGTTATATGTTATATAGTAGCTCATCAAAGTACAGTAATTACATAAATATTTTGGAGAATTTTGTCTTGAGAAAGTCTCATGTAGCATCATTTAATCCCTCAAAAGACAGACGGAGCTGGTTCTGTCCAACTAATACAGTGAGGAACTGAACTAGCAAAGCCATTGTGGAAATTTTCCCAATTCCATTGCCATCTCATACCAGCGACACATCACAGTGACACCTATGCCAGCTGCAGGAGCTATCACCTCCTACATCGATATGGAAAACTCTCATGAGACCAAACCAAGAGGATAACATTTAAAGATGACATCAGCCCCAACCCACCAAATCTCGGTGTGGTTCTCTTTAAATCGGGTTGGGGATTTTTATAGTGGGCACTAAAATTACAAGGTGCCTGGTGGTGATAACACACAGAAGGCTGAGATTGTACTGAAAGAGAAAACCATGGGGCTCGTACTACTTTGTAATCAAGACACCAGGGCAGATCCCATATCTGCTGTCACCATGGGAGGGGGAGAGCCTGAATGTAAGGGGGGGGAACAGGACAGAAGACATGAAGAAGAAAACAGACAGAGTCCAGGCAGGTGCCCTACACAGATTCGTTTGTAACATCTCTTGCTATTTTTCTAAATTAGGTATGTTACATTTGTGGAGGAATATGCAGCGAAATACAAACATATAACCATCTTTCTCTGGTATTATCTAGAAATGACAGCAGAGAAGTTATAGTGTCCAGTTGTTAAATGTTGAATAGAGATGAATTGTAAGCTACAATAATAAAAGTCAGGATATCAGAAACACTTTAAATTGAAATCTCTTTTGAATACTGTTTATATGATGAGTTCATCAGATGTGTATTTAACAGTGTATTTTTTCATATATCAAATATAATAATTGTATACATACTCAGAATAGGATAGACATTTGAGAAAAGAAATGTCTCTTAAGAAAATGCCCCTATTAGATTCATCTTGTAGGCAAGGTTGTGGGGCATTTTCTTGATGGGTGATTGATGTGGAGGTGGCAATGAAATCTGGGGAGTAGTTTAGTGACTTCATTTTCTATCTGTGAAGAAGACAGAACTAGCTTCATGCTGTATCTGGCTTTTGAGGGACTAAAAGAGATCCTGCATGGGAATATCTCAGTACACACTACACCAAAAATATTTATGTAGTTACTGTCTCACTTCCTGTGGGTGGTACCATCCCTGGAATGACGGCCCTGGGGTGTGGAGGGAAGCCGGCTGAGCCAGTCCTAGAAAGATGACTGGTGCAGCATCACTTCTCCGTGGTCGCGACTTCAGTTCCTGCCTCCAGGTTCCAGATTTGCTTCAGTTCCTGCCTTAACTTGTAGTGATAGAGTGTGACTCAGGACATATAACCTAAAGAGACCCTGTCCTCCCCAGGTTGCTTCTGGCATGGTGTTTTGTCACAACCGTGGAAGGGCAAGCTAGAACAGTGAGGAATTCACATCTAGCACCTCACGAAATGTGATAACACAGTAAGGTGATCCCTTTTGGGAAAGGGATGAAACTAGGTCTCATAACCAGAGTCTTCACTGTATCCATCTGTGTTCCAGCTCGAGATGTCAGCCCCATCCTCAGCAGCACAAGCATGTCAGTCAACACTACCCTGCGCATGAATGAATGAATGAATGAATGAATGAATGAATGAATGAGGAAGTCTAGTCTGGCTTCAGTCAGTTTCCTTTTAATCTTCCTTATTTACATTTTCCCTTTAGTGGGTGATCCATTGTGACTCTAAGACCTTAAAAATAAAGTCCATAAGACTTTATTGGGTCAAACTTTGCTAAGGGACATAGTTAAGCACTATGTATGGTCATCCTGTGAATCTGCCTTTGTGTTGGAACTGAAGTAATTAGAAAAGCAAGATAAGCTTTGGAGTAGGAAGCAAGAATAGCAGTGGATATGGAGGATTTTGGTATGAGATTCAACAGCAATCTAAGGATGATTTCAAGGCTACGGTGGACTGTGTTCTAGTCTCCTTGTTATAATTGGTTTGGTTTATTTCTTTGTTTTGGACTGGTTTGTTGTTTGCTTTGATTTCATTTGGCTTTGGTTTGGTTTTGGTTTTTGTGTAGCCCTGTTGGCCTGGAACTCACTCTGTAGACCAGGCTGGCCTCTAACCCAGAGACCCACCTGCGTCTGCCTCCTCTGCTGGAATTAAAGATGTGTAGCATCAGCAGCTGGCTCTTTCCTGAAGATGACTGCTCCTGGCTCGTTATGAAGTTTCACTTATTCTATCATAAAATGAGTAGTGTGTAACCTGTTCTACAGCTTATAAACACGTAACTGTATTGCTGAAGTATAAAAACTGTCACTTTCTTAGTGACTGTAGCAATCGCCTTGGGATCCCTTTGTCCTCCTCAATTTTTACCTTCCAACTCCCTGGCTTAATGCGTACAATATTATGTGGCAAAATGAGGCTACTCACCTCTGGTATTCATTGCTTAAGCTAGGCCCCTTCTCTAGTAAAGCTGTTTTCTCCATCCGAAGATAAAGCATACAGATTATCACAAAAAGCTCTTTGTGGACCTATCCTTTTTGTTCCTCTTTCTTTTTTTATATCCTACTCAATCCCTATTGAATCCCATATTATATTATGGGAATCTCATGTTCCCCTTTGTCCAGTTTGTCATTTGTCGTCCTCCTCAACTCTTCTCATCTCCTTGTGCCCCTCAAATCCTTACTTCCCACAGACAGTCGTACCTACATGACTAATTCTTGGACATGCCATAACCCTTTTGGAACAAGCTATGGGAGACATGAATCCAGCAATGTATTTCACCTTCCTGACCTTGTTTCCACTTGAGCGCAGGGCCTTGGCCTGCCAATTTTCTAATCTCTTTTGCACTGGACATTTTGCTTGTTACATGTCCAATTAAGGACAGATTCCTAGCTTCATGTTCACCCAGGGACAAATTCAGACCATCTCAACCTCATGGTATGGTGTCCAGATTGTTCTCCTGGGCATCTTTTCCTCGTTACCTGACCCACGTATTCTCTTTGCCAGTGACGACGGCACATTGATCACATTTCTTCAGGAAACAGAGCTTTTGTTAAGTCAGGCTGCCAAGAACATACAAACAAAGCAGACAAGTAGTAAAGAGACGGACAGTTCAGTTGGTTTTAAAGAGAGATGGCATATCTAAAATGAAAGGGTAACTTGGAGGCTTAGATGCTCAGCAAGACTCCAAAGGAGGAAACTCTCCTCATTGTTGATTGGGCTAATTAACATGCACTATTGACATCATCTGCAGTCACTTTTCCTTTGGAGAGTTCATCTAAATCCCGAGCCCTATGCCAGCACCAACCTTCTCTCAGCAGAACTGCATTTCTTTCCTTTCCTAATAGAAAGACCACCATGAAAGTCTTCCTTGCCTCAGTCCCCTCTGCCCACTTATTGCATTACCACTAGATGTCAGCAAAACCAGTGAACCGGAATATTTCCACCTGTTCTCTCCCTGTTTCGAATCATCTGAATCTTTAAGGTGCACGTGGACACCAGTGGAATGACGGCCCTGTTTTGTCACAGTCTACACAGTGTTACTATCTGGTAGTAACACTGCATTCTTTTGGTGAAATCGGTCTGTTTTATTACTTTTGCCCTTTCTTCTTTGTTGACTCTTTTAAGATTAATAGTTGAACAAAAAAAAATCAAACAAAATAATTGGCTCCAAGCAAACATTATGCATTGAGCCTTTCCTACTTTGCCTCTCCTCTTCCTCTTTACATGTTATACTGTCTGTCTACTTTCTGCATTCTCTAGTATTGCTGTATATCTTATGTGCAGTAAGGCCCACTATGGATGTCTTGGACAAAGCAACCTACAGGAGAGAGCCTCTCATGTTTTCAGACTATTTTTTGTCATCCCAGACTATTGAATATTTTTTCTAATATGGCACTAAATATAAGATACATTGCATAGTTTAAACTGTTTTGGATCTTAGATACATTTCAAGTCATAACCAAATCTAGACAACTAATCTAGGGAGGAAACTTCAGAGAGTACAGACTAGTGACATCTCATTGCCTAAGTTCAACACAGATATTCGTAGAGCATCCCCACTAATGATGTGCTATGGCCAAGTCTGCGGCCATTTACCATAGACATCTTTTCAAACTATTATTGAAGATAAAGCATGTGTCACAAAGACCTGCCATTCACTCATTTAGTCGTGTCATTGAACATGCATGCATTTAAATACTCCTCTTCCAGGAGATTAGCTGAGCCAAAGGGTTATAGCTGACATGATAGGATTCTGCTGGAGAAATAGTATAAGGAAAGATTTTGGAGTGGCGAACTTTATCTTCCTCGTGTTAAATGAATAGTAAGGTAACAGAAGAGTGGAGATTGTCATACTAAAATGTGCTGGCCAGTTTAAGAATTCCTCAATCAGCTATGAAATGATACAATTGGATCTTCATTTAATCAGTATTGGTGTTTGAAGAATCTTGTGTAGAGTCAGGGGCAGAAATACGGGTTCCTCTTAAGAGGTTAATTGTACTAATTCACAGTGAGATCGTGCTTGGATACACGGTGGTATCAGCATGGATTAGATGATTCGGTATATATTTCAAGGATCATATGCCATCTTCCACAAACGACCTGTGTAATGTAAATATTGTGATTTACTTTAGTATATAAAACTTTTCATCTCCTTCAGAAGATATTTGGAAGTTAAATTGTTTTCTTCTAAAACTAATTGGGTCATCCTGTTACCCAGTACATATTGTTTTAGGTCTTTAGTTGAATTGATCTTAAGAGTAAATTTTCTGTGGCAATGTAGTAAAAAATGCCAGTTCCAATTAATTTAAGGAGTCTGTATGGAGAGGTTTTACAAAGGAGCAATTGATCATGAAATTACAGCCAGCTTTCATTTTTACAGATTTCTACATCATGGGAGCTTTTGAAATCCAGGAATTAATGAAGGATTGATCTTCATAAGCTTGTCCTATTAAAAATTTGGTGAAAATCTACCAAGTAGTTTAAATAGTTCAGCATGTGAGAGAAATATTCAAAGAGGAAATAAGACAATTTCTACACTAAAATCATTGAAATGTGGTCAGTTGGTCTCTTTCCTTTCATCTTACCTTAGTAAATGCAGTGACTTACACTCTTTATCTCAGGATCTCCAGAGACTACTTCCTCTCCAGTTATCTGCTGTTTTCTCCATACACAGTGACTTTTCTCTCAACTTGGTTATTCATTTCCCTTTGTCTCCTCTTCCTTTGATTTTAGACAATGATGGAAAATGAGAATTGTTAACCTTGGTAAGGCAACTGACAAACCAAATAAGTTAAAATGTGGTAGGAAGAATATGCACATGAGGAAATGGGTGTAGCTACCAGCAAATCCCAGATGTCAGGAAAGCAAGAGGCTCCCAGGTCCCAACAGGGGTGAGATTAACTGAACTACCCAACCAAGGGGAGGGAAAACCTGTAGAGACCATATCCAGAGGTTAGGCAAGGCCCCCGTATGGACGATGGGGTCACCCACCCTTCTCAAAATTTTAACCCAGAATTGCTCCTGTCTAAAGGAAATACAGGGACAAACTGTGGAGCAGAGATTGAAGGAAAGGCCGTCCAGAGACTGCCCTACCAGGGGATCCATCCGATATGCAGCCACCAAACCCACTCACTATTGCTGCTGCCAAGAAGTGCTTGCTGACAGGAGCCTGATATGGATGTCTCCTGAGAGGCTCTGCCAGAGCCTTACTGATACAGATGAGGATGCTTGCAGCTCACCATTGGACTGAGCACAGGGACTTCAATGGAGGAGTTAGAGAAAGGACTGAAGGAGCTGAGGGGTTTGCAAACCTATAGGAAGAAGAACAATATGAACCAACCAGACACCCCAGAGCTTCTAGAGACTAAACCACCAACAGAGTATACAGGGAGGTACCCATGGCTCCAGCCCCATAGGTAGCAGAGGATGGCATTGTCTGGCATCAATAGGAGGAGAAGCCCTTAGTCCTGTGAAAGTTCATTTCCCCAGTGTATGGGAATGCCAGGGCAGTGAGGTGGGAGTGAGTGGGTGGGAGGGGGAGCATCCTCCTAGAAGCAGGGGGAGGAGGGACAGGAGAGGGAGGAACCGGGAGAGGGGATAACATTTGAAATATAAATACTTAAAATATCCAATAAAAAAATACACACATGAGAATAACATGCATTTTCTATAAGGGTTGTTGAATGTGTATTTTTTGTATGTGTGTGTATCCGTTTTATTTGCATTTCTAATCAATTAGCAAATATAAAGTGCGTGTGTATATATATACAGTATACATATATGTATACACATGTGTATATGTACAGTATCTATATGTGTATAGAGTATATATATAAATACAATATATACAGTATATATACTGTGTATACACAAGAAGTGATTTATTACAATGTGTTGCCTTTTTCTTATTGAAAGTAAGTGTACATTTATTGCTATGGTGTCCATACATCTGTATCTATTTGTACTTATTTATAAGAACTGGTCATTATGTCCCATAGTAGAGGGATTAGTGCCACGTGTAGGTTACTTTCCACCTAGTTCAAGCTAACTTCAAGCTAATCCAATGTATAGATGGAATCCATAGTATGATGGAAAATAGTTTGTTTTACCATCGCATGCTGATTCTCAACGTTTGGAGATGCTCTGACTTCGGCATCAATTGCAGACCTATTGCCAATGGAGATTTCAAGCTCCTCTCAGACTCATGCATATGAAGCTGTTGAGGATGGGGCTTGGGGGCTGGTGATGGTTCTGATATGCACTAGAGAGCAAGAGGGAATGTATACGTCCCAGTCTTTGTGGAACATACCATGATCCATAGACCCATCGAATCTTCCTCATTTTCTTGACCTTCTTTCTTTAGGAAGCTAGTCCTATTTTACAGTCGCTCTTAGTGTCAGCTCCAGTAGCCATCTCGGTGAACTCAAGAGAAGTCCTTCAAGGAAGAGCACCTATGTCACTCCCACTGCTGTTGATCACACCAGTCCTGGACGAGGAGAGGTGTGTGACCCAGAACAGTGTTTCGCTACTGCTTCACTTCCCAGTTGTGCTGAAGATGAGAGAGTTGGAATTTTCTCCCCTTGCAACTGAGCAACCATATGGGGACAATTCTGGTATTCAGTCTTGTCCCAGGATAATTAGTATCAGTCCCTTATACTCTTTGAAATGCTTTGGTTTTGATGGTAAATTAGATTATAGTGAACATAAATCAGAAGAAATTCTGGAAACCAATGGAAACTTGTCAAAGAAGGCTGCAATGAGAAAAACATATTTAGGACAATAAAAATGAACAAAATTTAAGTACAGTAAGTAAGCAAAACAGAACTAGAGATAGCTTTAGCAGTCAAGAAAGCGTAGAGGTGGGATGTTCTGGGGAAGAAAAGGAGCTTCGAAGCAGTGGATAACTGTAGGGCAGCTGAAGCAATTTGGAGTATCTGGTTCTTAATAGGAAAGGTGCCTGTCTGAGCGGCAATTGATGGAGGAGGATCCATAAATGATACCGGGAAATTTTGCTATTCTGCCCAAAACACGTCATCTGAGATTGCTTGAATAATTATTTGAAGGACACCTGCTATACTTTTATTTCATTTGTGTGTGTTTTTTTGTGTTTAAAATGTTTGCTACCTGACGTTCCATCAATTCTGGGCAGTATCTCAAAGAAGCGATCTTTGTGTCATATAGCAGACTCAGTTCACTTCAAGTATTTAAATTAAATTGAAAATTCCAATTATTCACATTTAATAATTTATGCTTCTATGTTAGCAGAATACTAATGGTGGACTTTTGGGATCTGTGGCCTATAGAGAAAAGAATGGGCAGAATTATAAAAATAAACAGCTAGTAGCCTGTGATACTGTTTTTGAATGTTCATGTGAATATATTCCAGCATGAAATGTTCAAATGGGAATTTTAAAAACAACCATTTATATGACTAAGACATTTTAGTTTGTTTTTGGACTTTGTAAATAGTTTACAAAGCACAAATTGTATGACAAAATAATTTGAAGTGAGTATTATTATAGAAGAGTAAAATGCATATTTGAGTTCACACCATGGTGTGTTGTTTTGATTTGTGGTAGGAGTACATTAACAATGTGTGTGTTCATGAAGCTTGAACGGCTTTGTCTACAGCATGGTTCATGAACTGAGTCTTTGTGTTATTGAATTTCCCTGTGTTTATCAAATCTGGCAGTGAACCTTTCTGTTTCCTTCTTTCCTTTCTGTTTTTCAGCAGGGCTAACGTATTCCTTTTCATTTCTCTCCAATGTAGAGCTGAATTGTAAGAAAGTCTCTTTCATTGTTCAATTCATAGCTGTGTTTTCCTCTGTACTAATGCATGCTATAGTTCAGAATTGATTGCCCAGAAGAATAAAACTTAGCAATTATTTACCTTGTAATATTACATAAATAATTAATATATTCATTATGCATTTATCTAATTAAATATTGTACTGAGGGTATATAGCAATTAATACTTTATCTTAATTTAAATACAAACTCTTATACCCATAACAAGGTGAAAGTTGTTAACCCGATTTCTTTTTAATGACATACATGAGGAGATACTTTTCATTATCTGCAGATTATATAATTCTTGGCTTGCGCTTTTTGATGTTCTTAAACCTCCTCTTTCTTTCTCTCTATGGAGTTAGTATATACAGGAAATTTTTGAGTAATTTTTTTTGCTATGTATAATTTTTAGAACTCCCTCCTTAATGACTTTACATCAGAGTCTTGCCACATAAGCTTAAATTGATAATCCTCCTACGTCAGCCTCCCAAGTGCTGGGACATCCAGGTGTCCAGCCACCATAGCCAATAACTAAATTTACCTCTACACAAACGCCATTTTATTTTTAATAGTTGAACTTTAAAAGATACTTTAAGCAATGGCTGTTATTCATTAAGAATTATTAAAACTTACTTATCCTTACTTTTTAAATTTTAGGACAGATATTTTAGGTTAAAGGCCATAATCGTTATTAAACACTTGGCTCTAGGCATCTGCGCATTTGCACTTTTACATATTTTTCTGATTTTATTTCCAGTTCTTGACTTTCTGATCATGTCTACAATTAGTCAATAGTGTCAAAATTTTGATCTCCCAGGAACCTGCAAAGAGCAAACCCTATTGCATAAACTCACAAGTCTTGAGGTGCGTGGATGGCTCGAACAGAGCTGGAGCCATCCTTTGATTTCATTTTAACTTTTATCTGTCTTAAACCATGCTTAAGGAAGTATTTCTGTTGAGAAATCCTCATCCTTCCAGAAAGTTCCTCATTGTCTCCATTTGCATATGGATAGATTTAACTTTTGACATGTTTTCCGTGTTGTTGTACCAGTATAGCGACTTTGTAGGCTTCCGTTACATAGTTCTTCAGATACACTTTTAAAGAACTGTGTGGCAGTCGCTGCAACAGTCCAGACTTGTTAATAGCCTTTCATTGCTCAGTGTAATGCGGAGTTATTTATTGCCAAGTCTGCCTTTCTTATATCCTTTTAACAATTCCGGAAAGAATTATCCCATAATGTATACATGTGTCTGCCTGTCTGTATCCATGATGGGTATTATCTTAAAATACTAAGTATATATATATATATATATATATATATATATATATATGATTTTTATTTGTTATTTTTCTTTTTTAATATTAAAGTTATTCATATACTTTACATCCCGATCACGGCTTCTCCTCCTTTATCTCCTCTCAGTCCCTCCATCGCCTCTCCCCTTCCCCCATCCAGACTTCCTCCCTTCCTCACTTTGCTTCCTGCTTGAATAGATTACCAAAGTTTCACATTTAAGAAAAAATAATTTTAGCACATGGAAATTTAGACTCTTCATGATACCCTGTAATTACGGGGAAAGGCGTGTAAAATGTGTCTAAATAAAACTTGCATTAAAACTTGGCTTCAGATCACTGCTCCTGCCGTGCGGATTTGTTATTGCAAATAGTCCTTACTTTTTCTGAGTGACGCTCTCGCTTGCTTCGCTTTGCAGGTCAGTTTCTCCTAGAGGAATCTCGCCTCACAGAAGCAGCTGAGATGGCCAAAAAAGCAGCTGAGCTGGACAGCACAGAGTTCGATGTCGTCTTCAATGCTGCCCACATGCTCAGGTTAGGCTTTATCACTGTAGCTTCCACAAAGGATGCTCTGTCTTGAAGAAGGCAATTCATTATACTAATTTCCCTATTGCACCATCGTAGCCCACGTTTTAAAAATGAATCACACTACATAATCAGCTAAAAATTAATAAGAACTACTTGATTCATTATAGTCTATGCACCCATTGTGTAGGGAAGACGAGCTCTCAGGGTCCACAAAATTATTGAGGTGTTCACACCCACCTTTTTCCCCTTCCCTCCGAAGATTATTGCAAAAGGAAAATTGTAAATGTAAATTTAATAGCTGTCTAATTAAACGTTCCCCAAATACAAACATTATATCAATTAATCAAATATGTCCCTGTATTTGAGTTATTATAATAAGCATTACTGAATGGGACATGGGGATATCTCTTAATGTGTTGATAGTGGGAGCAATTATAAAACACAAATATACTTAAGATGTATGAAATACTTAAAATGGCTCTGTAATCAGCACTATTGATGTCTTGAAGAGATACATTGTTAGGCCATTAAAGCTTGCATTTCAGAAGAGGTGTTTCAAAAGCTAATTACAACAGCAGCAAACTTTAAAAAAGTCAACTAATTTTATTGCAAATATTAAGATTAAAAAGGGGTCAATGACTCCAAAACGCTGTTTTAGATGAAAGGAAGAAACTCAGAGACTCAAACAATTTAAAGAATAGTATTTTTAAGTTAATATATGTAGTTTTTTCCATATGCTCACTGAATTTCCCTCCATTAAATCACCACCGACGTGATTCATTGAATGATGTCCACATGTTAAGTTACCATGCACAATCTTCACCACAAATAAATATATACACATATACAGCACAGAGTGTCATTAACTTTCCATTAAGGTTTTATTGAAAACCTCATAGATTGACATGGAAAAGTAAGAATGACTGTAAAGAAATAACCTATATCATTTATCCAGTTGCCTTCCAAAACTATAGTACCTATTCATAGTCAGTATGTTGACATTGGTAGAGTCCGCCAGCCATGCTATACACTTGTACCTGTGTGTGTGTGTGTGTGTGTGTGTGTATAAATGTGTCATGTGTAGGTTTGTGTGCCCATCACTGGAATCAAGATACATTTCATGAGTCTCATCATCAACATCTTCATTCATGTGATAATTTTATGACTACTTAATTTATCACTGACCTCCAAGAAACAAATACTTAAAGCAAATATTTTAAATAATTTTCAGTTATCAATTAAGATTGTTCTTGTGTTATACTAAAACTATATCTTAGTATCCTCTTCCTTGGGTTTTTAATAGCTCTTTAAGTACATTGCCTCAAAGGTTTTTTAGATATGTTGGATTTCTTTTTATTACTATTAGTAGTCCTAACGTGCTTCTTATTTGGTGAACCCAAGAAATGTGATATCCAGGTCTGGTGGATGTGGCTCAGTTGATAGAGTACTTGTCTAGCATGCCCAAAGACCTTGGTTCAATTCCCAGGACCTCATCATAGCAAGGTATCCTGGTGAGTGACTATATTCTCAACATTCTTACAATAGAGAGGCTGCCCAGTGAAAGTGTCTGCAATGTAATTGTAATGACGACTTTACAAACCACATCCTAATTTGAGGATAAAGTGCTGATGTGGTGAAAATCACTTTGTGCTCTTCCTGAATAAAATGCTGGGCTCTTAATCACAGTAAGCCACTGTGAGGATGAGAGAGTATGCATCTATAGGCTAATTCATCTTACTCACCATCATAAATGCTTTCTCCAACAAGACATTTATCTACATAGAAAATCACTATCAGAAATTCAAGATCTATCCATGGAAGCCCATTATAAGACTGTTAGCACACAGGCGCTTGTGCATACACACACACACACACACACACACACACTGATTAACACAACACAGAGCAAATACTTGTACCTCATCAATTTGTAAAGTAGAAAGCTACATAAAAAAATTCCTGGAAATTGCTACCAATTGAGAAGGTTATGAGGAGATTGCTATAGTCTGATTTGTAGTCAGTACTGAGGGACTGTAACTTAATGAGGAGTACAGACTGTAGAAAACCAGCGAAAAGACTCTGGAGACAAACCTCAAAATTTCTACAATGCTGATGGGTAAGGAAAACTTTCCATTGGTTTTACCATTACAGTAACAAAGAAAAACCTCCAGGTTTTATGAGTGCATGCACACACACACACACACACACACACACACACACACACACACACACACACACACACAGGGAGTTTTGTTAGAGTGCTTAAAGGCTATAGTCCAGCTAGTGCAGCAATGGCTGTCTACCACCAGAAAATCCAAGGATCCAGTATTTGTTCAGTGCATGTGACTGGATGTCCAAGCTGGTCCTCAGGACCCAGTAGAATCTCAAAGAAGGAAATACCAGTGAAAGAATGGACTTTCTAGTCTCCATAGCAAGCAGGCAAAAGAGAAGCTGGTTCCTTCTCCCATGCCTTTTATATAGGCAGCCAGCAGAACGTAAGGCTCAGATTAAAGGTGGATCTTCCCACCTCAAAGGGTTTCAATCCAAGTGGGTTTTCCAATTGAAATGACTTAATTAAGAAATAATCCCTTACAGGTGTTTCCAGCCTCTTAGGTTTTAGTCAATTCCAGATGCAGTCTAGTTGACAACCAAGATAGCCATCACCAGCACTTACTGTACAAACCAATTTCAAATCTCTTTTTTAGTATCCAAGGCTATTCGGGGATTTGTTAAAAGTACTCAGAAATGGTTTTGGTTTCCTCTTGAGTGCAATTTTGTTTTTTTGAAAAAAAAATGGCATGTGTGATCAATATCGTGGTTAATGTAATTTCATAGATGAAGTGTTTTAAGGGAGTTCCAAGTTCTAAGCTGATTTTGGTATCAAACCTTTTATCATGGGTTTTGTGTTTGGTGAGCACCGCTCGTTAGTGCCAGGAGCAATACTTGATGACCCTGTTTGCTCCAAGGCTCAGCAAATTGTGCCATGCTGGGCCCTGTACCACCATTGCTCAGGGCTGGGAGAGCAGCCCTGGAACAACAGCTGTCTCCTGTTGTGCTGAGTTTAGAATTTCTTAAGACTGCATCTCATGGGTGAAACCTGAGTGGAAGAAAGTTACAGGATGAAAGACTATGGGGCTCCTGCTTTGCTTGGGAATGTGAAATTCACATTGTGGCTCATAGCCAAGTATGTTTACAGGGATGGCTCTCACAAATGCTAAGTCCCAGTTACTGAGCATTGAGGATACCCGGTGACGCTTTTAGGACTTCAAATAAAACTTGTAAAGCACTAGATGCTTCCAGATGAGACCTTTTCTTTTTGTTTTTAAGGCAGATTGATTATCATCAAAGGAAAATATCAAAGGAACTTAAAATGTTTGAACTCAGTAGAATCATGTCTACATGGTTGTGAGAGGAAACAATTGAATCAACTATCCTGTTAAAAGCATCCTGTAGGAAGGGATGTATTCAGGTTTTTTTTTCCCCCTCCGAACTGGAAGTTGGAAAGAGAATATGAATTTATTTGGTAACTGAGAAGAAGTCAAGAGGAAAGAAAAACACATTTTACCTGGTTCATAGACTTTGGTATGAGAATTTTGTTGGTTTATTTTTCCCCCTTACTGAACTACCTTGGTGAGGGATGAAAGGAACATTTCTGCTGATGTCTTCTGCCTTTTTGGCACTGTGTTTTGCATGCATACCTGATCCTCTCCTATTTCTACCTACACATCTTCAAAGCGTACATGGATATTCTTATTTTATAGCTGCAGATCCTCAGGGTCCCGTCATTGTTTCCCAGAGTTGGCAGAGATGGAATCTTAAGGCAGTGTATCCTAGCTACATATGTCTTTTCATTATGACGGGCTCCCTTCAACTTTATAGAGATGTGGCTGCCCAGAAACTATGATTCTTACTAAAGAAAGAAGACTTACAGAAGTTCACAAGTTGCCACGTATGTAAATCCTAAATGATAAGGCCTCCATGGGGGTCTTCACGTGAATTCTTTTATAATAAGTCTTAGAAAGTAAGTTTATGTGTTCACTGGCGTGTTTGCTCCAACCTTGTATCATTGGGATACACAACTTACAGGAACATCACCATGGACTATGTCTGTTTTCAGTCACACAGCTTGGATAAATGTGCTCTTGTTATTGTATTTCTTTATTTCAGTCATAATGGTTCAAGCTCTCACTGCCTCCAGAGAGGAATGTCCTACTGTGCCATACCACCTGGTTCTGATTGCTTTCCTAATTTCTAGAACAGAATGAGTGTATGAGCAAGAATCATTATATTGTAATTTCTCCACTCAAGCAGCACAGTATTAAATGATTATATGCTATACAAACATAGCATTTAAAAGTAATAACTTCTTTATTAGCTCTACTGGAGGCGACACAAAATTTAAATTCTTGGATGAAAAAAGAAACAGAATCAGGGTATTCTCTCTCCCCCTCCCTCCCCCCAAACTCTCCCTCCCCCAACTGTGTGTGTGTGGTGTGCGTGCGCACTTGTGGGTGGGTAGGTGGGTGAGTGTGTGCATGTGTGTTCAAAGTAAATGCAAAGATAGGCTGTAACATTTCTTGTTTTTGCATCTGTGAACTCTAGTAACTACAGAGAGAAAACTTGAGGGGGGAAACATGTTTTGTATGTATACAGGCTTGTTTCGAAAATAATGACCAAAAAATGCAGCAAAGCGCCTTTGATGGCACCTAAGATGTGTTGCGTGTTAAAACTGATAGCGGGCTCATTTAAAGTATGAAGATTTCTGCATAGGCTCTGTATATATGAAGAGATTAAATACCCAGAGATTTTGTTTTTTGAAGGACACAACTTTAATCAGGCCTCAAGACAAGGCTTCAACACTGACTCAGTTAAGAATTCCTCCTTGAAATGCTTTGAGGAGATAAAAAACAGGATAAGGTTTTATGACTTTTTCAAATTGTAGATCCAGCATTTTTTTTAGGTAGTTTCTTTCTCTTGGAGCTGCCTTCAGTTAGAATTCTTCTACTTGAAGTCTCTAAGTAGCAGAAGTTAACTTTGAATTCTTTTTTTATTATTTAAAACAATTTTTATTTAGATAAATTTTGATCACATTCTTCCTCTCCCCAAGTCCTTTCAGATCCTCTCCTCCCTACCTACCCAACTTTAAGTTCTTTCTCAACAAACAAAAACCAAATACAAACACAAAACCGAGAAAACACTACCCAAAACAAGAACAGAACAAAACACCAAACTGTAACCAAATACAAGCATTGTGGAGGCCATGATATATTGGTCAACTATTCTTGAACATGAGACTTTTCCTAGAGTGCTTGAAAAGTGTCACTCCTTTGGAGAAAATTGATTTTCCCTCTTCCAGAAATGACAGTTCAGTTGTTAACCTTTACCCTACTGGTCATTCATTCATTCATTTATTCATTTTTTAAAAATATGATTGAATAAAATATAATAGGATAAAACAAATACTATTACATTGAAGTTTGACACTGCAAACCAACAGAAGGAAATTAGCCCAAGTGAAGGCACAAGAATGAGAGACCCACTCATTCATGCACCCAGGAATCCCTTAACAACACTGAATTGGAAGCCATAATATGAGCACAGTGGTGTGGACCTATACAGGTCCCATGCCTGCTGCTTCAGTCTCTCTGAGTTCATAGAAGCTTTGCTCATATTGACATAGAGAGCCTTGTTCTCCTAGTGTCCTCCATCCCCTCTGAGTCTTATTCTCTTTCTGCCCCCTCTTTCACTTGCTTTCTGAGCTCTGAAGAGGAGGGATTCGATAGAAACAACCCTTAGGGCTGAGTTTGGGTTTTTTTTTTCTTTTTTTTATTGGATTTATTTTTATTTACATTTCAAATGTTGTTCCCTTTCCTAGTTTCCCAGACACAAGCCCGCTCCCCCAATCCCTTCCCCTCTTCTATAAGAGTGTTTCCCACCCCAACCACCCCCTTCTTCCCTGCTCAATATTCACCTACACTGGGGTGGGGGGGACCAAGGACTTCCGCTTCCCTTTGTGCCCAACAAGGCCTTCCTCTGCTACATATGCAGCTGGAGCCATGGGTCCAGTCCATGTATAGTCTTTGGGTAGGGGTTTAGTCCCTGGGAGCTCTGGTTGGTTGGCATTGTTGTTCTTATGGGCTTGCAAGCCCCTTCAGCTCTTCCAATCCTTTCTCTAATCCCTCCAGTGGGGACCCCTTTCTCAGTTCAATGGTTTGCTGCTAGCATTCACCTCTGTATTTGACATGCTCTGTCTGTGCCTCTCAGGAGACAGCTATATCAGGCTCCTGTCAGCATGCACTTCTTAGCTTCTTCAATCTTATCTAGTTTTGGTGGCTGTATATATATGGGCTGTGTATGCATGTAGGGCAGGCTCTGAAGGGCTGTTCTTTCAGGTTCTGCTCCAAACTTTGCCTCCATATCCCCTCATATGAATATTTTTCTTCCCCCTTTTAAGAAGGAGTAAAGCATCTACACTTTGGTCTTCCTTGTGGTCTTTCATGTGGCCTGTAGATTTATCTTGGGTAATTAGAGCTTTTGGACTAATATCCACTTTCCAGTGAGTGCATTCCATGTGTGTTTTTCTGTAATTGGATTACCTCATTCAGGATGATATTTTCTAGTTCAATTCATTTGCCTATGAATTTCATGAAGTCATTGTTTTTTGATAGCTGAGTATTCTCCATTGTGTAGATGTAGCACATTTTCTGGATCCATTCTTCTGTTGAAGGGCATCTCGGTTCTTTCCAGCTAATGGCTATTATAAATAAGGCTGCTATGAACATAGTGGAGCATGTGTCTTTGTTGTATGTTGGAGCATCTTTTAGTTATACACCCAGGAGTGGTATAGCCGGGTCCTCAGGTAGTGCAATGTCCAATTCTCTGAAGAACCTCCAGACTGATAGATATCAAGAGTGGTTATACCAGTCTGCAATCCCACCAACAATGGAGGAGAGTTCCTCTTTCTCCACATCCTCGCCAGCATCTGCTGTCACCTGAGTTTTTGATCTTAGCCATTCTGACTGGTGTGAGGTGGAATCTCAGGGTTGTTTTGATTTGCATTTCCCTGATGACTAAGGATGTTGAGCATTTCTTTAGGTGCTTCTCAGCCATTCGATATTCCTCAGCTGGGAATTCTTTATTTAGCTCTGTACCCATTTTTTAATAGGTTTATTTGGTTCTCTGTAGTCTAACCTTTTGAGTTCTTTGTATATTTTGGATATTAGCCCTCTATCTGTTGTAGGATTGGTAAAGATCTTTTCCCAATCTGTTGGTTGCCGTTTTGTCCTAATGACAGTGTCCTTTGCCTTACAGAAGCTTTGCAACTTTATGAGGTCCCATTTGTAGATTCTTGATCTTAGAGCATAAACCATTGGTGTTTTGTTCAGGAAATTTTCCCCAGTGCCTGTGTGATTGAAACTCTTCCCCACTTTTTCTTCTATTAGTCTGAATGTATCGGGTTTGATGTCGAGGTCCTTAATCCACTTGTACTTCACCTTTGTGCATGGTGATAGGAATGGATCGATTTGCATTCTTCTACATGCTGATTTCCAGTTGAACTTGCACCATTTGTTGAAAATGCTATCTTTTTTCCACTGGATGGTTTTAGCTTCTTTGTCAAAGATCAAGTGATCCTAGGTTTGTGGGTTCATTTCTGGGTCTTCAATTCTGTTCCACTGATCTATCTGCCTGTCTCTGTACCAATTCCATACAGTTCTTATCACTATTGCTCTATAATACTGCTTGAGGTCAGGGATGGTGATTCTTCCAGAAGTCCTTTTATTGTTGAGGATAGTTTTTGCTATCCTGGGTTTTTTGTTATTCCAAATGAATTTGCAAATTGCTCTTTCTAACTTTATGAAGAATTGAGTTGGAATTTTGATGGGGATTGCATTGAATCTGTAGATTGCTTTTGGTAAAATGGCCACTTTTACTGTATTAATCCTGCCAATCCATGAGCATGGGAAGCCCTTCCATCTTCTGAGATCTTCTTTAATTTCTTTCTTCAGAGACTTGAAGTTCTTATACAGATCTTTCACTTGCTTGGTTAGAGTTACACCGAGGTATTTTATGTTATTTGGGACTATTGTGAAGGGTCTCATTTCCCTAATTTCTTTCTCAGCCTGTTTTCCTTTGAGTAGAGGAAGGCTACTGATTTGTTTGAGTTAATTTTATACCCAGCCACTTTGCTGAAGTGGTTTATCAGGTTTAGTAGTTCTCTAGTAGACCTTTTGGGGTCACTTAAGTATACTATTATATCATCTGCCAATAGTGATATTTTGACTTCTTCCCTTCCAATTCGTATCCCTTTGACCTCTTTTCACTGTCTAATTGCTCTGGCTAGGACTTTGAGTACTATAGTGAATAAGTAGGGAGAGAGTGGGCAGCCTTGTCTAGTCCCTGATTTTAGTGGGATTGCTTCAAGTTTCTCTCCACTTAGTTTAATGTTGGTTATTGGATTGCTGTATATGGCTTTTACTATGTTTAGGAATGAGTTGAATTCCTGATCTTTCCAGGACTTTTATCATGAAGGGGTGTTGAATTTTGTCAAATGCTTTCTCAGCATCTAATGAAATGATCATGTGCTTTTTTTCTTTGAGTTTGTTTATATAGTGGATTACTTTGATGGATTTCTGTATATTGAACCATCCCTGCATCCCTGGGATGAAGCTTACTTGATCATGATGATCACCCAATTCCGTCTATGAATCCACAATTATGCTTATACCCAAACCACATAAAGAACTCTTACCCTCTTGCATGGGTCTCCCCTGTGCTGGAATCATGCTTCCATTTTGCTTTCATTTTCCACTGTGCCATTTTGGTTTTCAGTAGACTCCCATTTAAGGCAGATTATTATGGGTTGTTAGATGTTTAAGGCATTTGACAGATGAAGCTGATACTGATGGGTACCTTCCAACTCAATGCCTCTTTAATACCTAGCAACATGTCTGCCCTAGTGGGTTTGGCTGATACCTGAGTATTTTGTACTTGTAGCTTGTTCCAGATGATGTTTACAAAGCTGATTCATCCATCATGACTACAGGCAATTCATCCTTCCTCTTATTTCTTCATTCTCCCAGTAATTTCTCTCCTGTCTGAAATCCACCTTGAACACAAGTGATAATTTACTATGTATGACTATGCTGATTCACATTAGCAATCACTCCTTCCCTTTAATTTTTTCAGTATAAAACATCATTTAATCTTCCTGTATCCAGACTTTATATCTGTCTTTAGAAGCCCTTGAAAGGTTTGCAACGGTAAAAAAAATTGGACTCACATGTTTATGGGATATGCTAACGTGTGACCCACAAGAGCCAATGCTAAAACTAGATCCTTAGGATTGGCAACAAGGCTCATCAGGGAAAAGCTATGGATGATGAAGGTGTTGACCTGAGTTCAATCTCTGGGACTCACATAACAGGAGAGAATCAGCTTCTCTCTCTCCTCTCTCTCTCTCTCTCTCTCCTCCTCCTCTCTCTCTCCCCTCCTCCTCTCTCCTCCCTTCCCTCTCCCCCTCCCATATCCACACACAAACATACACAGAGAGAGAAATGCAAAATAATTAAAATTACATCATTCTAAAAAGTACATATGGTCTCTTTTCTTGAGACATTTCCCCTTTATTGTTGCTTTCTTTAAAATGAAGACAAAGACTTATGGGTCTTAGAACTATTTTTGATGTCTGCACAGAGTTTTTCTCTAAGGAGTTTATAAACAATTTATTTCAGATGTTTCATTCCATGGATCATTCTTCCCTGTTATTTTACATATGTGAGACTCTGGTTTTGCTATTTTAGGATTTACCAGGCATCACATAAAAAAAAATCACCATGGCATGTGAGAAAGGTATGGATTTTCAGCTACTTTAAACAGGTATATGCCAGCAGTCCTAGGGAATCAAGTCTTGCACTCCATCCCTAACAATCTGACTTGGGAGGTGTTTGAAGGTATTTAATAGAATCCCAAAGCACAGAGCAGAACACTGCTAATTTCTTTGCTTTTCCAATGATGATTAATGATGTAGTCATTTTTGCAATTAAGATTTGATAAGCATTCCAAGAACTTCTCTTTCTGATGGGGAGTACAGAATATAACTTACACAATTAGGTGAACTTTGAACACTTCCTCATGAGTTTTCTCTCTTGTCCAGAGAATAAATCAAGAATATAAATGACCACTTTGTGCTTAGAAACAACATATTCCTTTCCCTGGTTTCCCATGTGCTGTCAACAATACCTTCCTATTGGTAATGGAAAGACTTTTTAATAATAGAAACAAAACTCTGCAGTGGAAATTAATTTTATACATATATGACATACATAATAAATCCCTTTTTTCATTTCCTTTAGAATGTTATCAGTTGTAATTCTAGCTTTAATTACCTCTTCTGAGTATTTCCTTTGAGCATTAAACCACTGTCTTAGATACTTTTTTATTTCTGTGATAAAAATCCCTGACTAAAAGCAACTCAAAGGAGGCAAGGTTTATTTTGGCTTGTAGTCTGAGGAGTTGCCATCCATCATGATAGGAAGGTATCGGCTGCTGGGAGCTTGTGGTGATAGACACTCTACTCTGCATTGGGGAAACAAAGAGTAGACAGGAAGTTCTTCAGTAATAAGGAAGTTCCGGTTCTTTCCCAGGACTTCCAACCTCCAGCCATGATCCTCCTAAATGGCCCTCAACCTTCTGTACTACTGGAAGAACTAAATAATCACAAACATGAGCCTATGGAAAAACATTTAACATTTACACTCTGAAGAATCTAATGACTTAAAAATGCATAGTCGTTTTTAAAATTCAGTTGCTTGATACCTTCTAT
Organism: Rattus rattus; assembly: GCF_011064425.1. Classification (NCBI taxonomy): domain Eukaryota; kingdom Metazoa; phylum Chordata; class Mammalia; order Rodentia; family Muridae; genus Rattus; species Rattus rattus. Next base: position 183,543,112 of record NC_046154.1, on the reverse strand, counting down.
GTGTTTTGTCTAATGCAGACCCCAGATTCTCTTCTAATCAGTATGTGCGTTATGAGTTGGAGGTTGTGAAGAGCTATTAGTGGTGGCCATCCTTATAATACTTGATGTCTATTGTTTGATCTTACTTCAATGTAACTTGCTTTCTTCTAGCATCAGGTTACTCTAATTTCCTACCCCCATGCCTTTTATATTCCTCTGGAGAAAACCCTTCCAGGGCATGACCTAAAGAATGCTGGTTCAGATTTCCAGATGAATCTGAACCAAAGTGAATCTGTAATTTGTTGGGGGATGGGGGGAGGAGAGGCGCCTTCACTAAATAACCTAGCGAGAGAAGCTTTACTAATTCATGCCAAGCATGAGTACTTTTTGTGACATGTTGAGGTTGACCTTTGACATTTATGAGAATACAAACTGCAGTGACACATTGTAGTGTGCCATGAATCTAGCAGAGCCTTGGCTCAAGGTTTGGTTTTATAAGTTTTGGGTTTTTTTTCTTTCTTTCTTCATTACTTTCTTTTTAACTTCCGTTAAAAATAGTAGTGTTTCTGATTACTTTTCCTTCAAACATTAGCAAGATATGCCTTCTTCTCCAGAGAGAGGATATCTTTAGTTATTCCTATACTTTGTATGTCTACATGGGCCATGGCTTTATGCTTTTATTTTTCTTGACCAAAGTACAAATTCAATTTACTACGGAAGGCTGAATTCCCTTTTCTTTTAAAACCTGACTGTAATTGAGAGACTTAACTCATTTATTCTAGTTCTTTCTACTTTCTGTCCTCCTGTTCACACCAAAGTTTCCTTAATTACAGCTTTAAGAGAACACTCTTCCATAGTCCTTTTTTTTGCAATGAGTCTGTATGTGCATACACATATGCATGCATGTTGTATGTGTGTGGTCACATGTGTGTATGCACATGCACATGTGTGTATGTATATGTATATTGTATATGTACTATGTATGTATATATATGCATACATATTTAAGGGACAGAGGCTAACATTGGGTTGCCTTCCTCAATTGATTTCTCTATAGCGAGGCAAGGTATCTCACTTGAGCCCAGAACTATTAATTTGACTATTGCAGTCAGCCAGCATATTCTGGGGGATCCCCTCATCTTTCTTTTGCTGGATGAGGTTACAAGCAGGCTGCCATGTACACCTGGCATTCATGTGGGTTCTGGGAATCCAGACTCATGTCCTTGTGCTTCTGCAGTAACCCTTTACTTACCGAGCCTTTCTCCTAAGAAAAATGTTCCCTATTAAAGCAGGCCCTGTAGCCATTTAGTATCTTTCATACCATAGTTAATGCTGTGTATGTCATCTGAAATTAAACTTGGCATTTTCTTCCCAAACCTTTTATTCCTCAATCCTCATACATATTTAGCAGACAGTACTTCAACTGTGAGATCTTCTTATATCTTGTTATCTGTCATCTGGAAGGTCTCGTGAAGCAGGACAGTCAAAAAAAAAGAACATAACGTGTTGATGACTCACTGACATTTGGTGTCATCGACTGACTGATTGACTGAACCAAGCCTTTGGTGATGGGCAGTACAAGTTTATCCATTAGATTCATTGTGAGTTCTCTTTTTATAAGACACCTGTGCCACAGAAAAGATTTCTCCTTTTCTAAGACACAAGCAGGAAAACTGTCTCTGCTTATACAGTAGTCTAAAGAACCCACTCCTAGTGCTGGATAGAGTTTCTGCCTAGCATGTGGTAGGCACTGGTTCAGTACCAAGTACCATTCCCTCGCCAAAATAATACATCTATAGACTGGAAAGTTTGAATTAGCACAATACAGTCTAAACCTAGTGACTAAGAACTATATAAATAACTATACTCTCGTCATTGTTTGCAGGAATAGTCTGGTCTAGATATAAGATCGATTCCTGCACCATTATGAGTGAATTCTGTCTATCCCTTCATCTTTCGATTTATTTTCATTTTTTCTTTATTTTTATATTTTCATCTTTTTTCTCCTCAGTTAAAATGCCAAGTGGGAGCATCCAGTTACCTGAGATTAGATCACATGCCCATTCTGGTTACCAGACAGCAAGAAGAGAAATATTGTGAGATGAGTATGGTGTGTGTGTGTGTGTGTGTGTGTGTGTGTGTGTGTGTGTGTGTGTGTGTGTGTGTGTGTAAAGAGAGAGAAATAGGGAGAAACAGAATGACTTTATACACAGAAATATAGTCACATGTGTGTGCATATGCAAGTGCCCATGTGCACACAGGTAGAAGCCTGAGGAAGGCATCTTCCTCTATCAGTTTCTACCTTAGTGTTTGTGACAGGGTTTCTTACCTCACCTCTTAGCTAGATGGGCTAGTCAGCAAGCACTCAGGTACCTCCCATGCCTGCCTCCCAGTTCTTGTAAATTCAGACAGGTACTGGCCCACCATGTGGGACGTGGGTGCTAGGTACGTGGATTTGGAGGCATCTACAAAACCCAGTTATTCTGTTTGTAAAAATTTAATTAGTATTTAGTTAGCATTAAAACAATTTTGCGTGGCTGTTGATGAGATGGCTCAATGTTTAAGAGCATTGACTGCTCTTCCAGAGGACCCAGGTTCAATTTCCAGCTCTCACATGGCAGCTCGCAACTGTCTGTAACTCCAGTTCCAGGGGCGGACACCCTCACACATACTTATCATCATATTTTGTCCATATTTATTTCCTATACTACTCTTCATCTCTCTTCCTGTAAAATTCTCGTGTGTGTGTGTGTGTGTGTGTGTGTGTGTGTGTGTGTGTATAAGAGAAAGAGAGAGAAAATGTGTCTCTGTAAATGAATGTATAATTTCTTAAATCTTCAAAATTTCCTTTTGTTTATCTTGAAAACTCACAACTAGGGGCTGAGGATAGGGTTATTTTGGATGTTTACTGCTTTTTCAAAGATCCCAACTAAGGTTCTAACACTAATGTCCTATAGCTCATACTGCCTTAATTCCAGTTCAGAGATAGCCAACAACCTCTTTTGGCCTCTGTGAAAACTCTTTGCACATAGTGCACATAAACTCATGCAGATACACATACATGGTTATATACATAGTTTTAAAATCATAGCTAAATGTTTCGATAATTGACTTTTTAAATATATTTTCTGGGTTATCACTTTGAAGCTAGAGAATCTCTACATATTATTTATGTTTCTTTGAAAAGAAAAGTACCTTTTTTATGGCAAACAGGTAAATGTAAGCTGCCAATACCAACCCAAATGGGATTATGGTAGAATACTATTTGTAGTTCTTTAAATATGAAATAGCAAATTCAACTTAAGTTTTCTTTATGGGAACTTATAATTGTATATTTTTAAAGTTAATGTAATTCTTCTCCACTATGCTTCAATTTTTGTTTGTTTGGTTTTTTTTTTTGTTGTTGTTGTTTTTTTTTTTTTTTCAAAACAGCAGGACAACCCTAGCTGTCCTGGAACTCTATAGACCAGGCTGGCCTCAAATTCAGAGATCCTCCTGTCTCTGACTCGTTAGTGCTGGGATTAAAGATGTGCATCACCACCACTGCCTAGCTACAGTGCTTCAGTTTTAAAATACACGTCATAATTTTATTTTCTTTTTTCGACAGACAAGCTAGCCTCAATGAAGCTGCGGAGAAGTATTACGATCTTGCAGCGAGACTGAGACCTAACGTAAGTACCTTCCCAATGAGCGCCATTGTTGAAGGCGAGCTTCTAGGGCATGCAGTGGTATCCATTGGCACTGCCTTGTTTCGCCTTTTCCTCCCTGGTTTCTCTGTTTGAACACCCACTGTACAGCTCTGCAGTCACATAACCACCCATGCAAGGATCTTTGTCTTCCCCAGAAATTTCTCTTTCCCCCTGTAGTAAATCACCATTAACTTTCATTATCTAAATACAGGTTTGATCATTGCTAATTACCTTTTATTTGGGTGCATCTTTCAATTCTGTGAAAGTGTTTTTCTTTGTTTTGTTTTTTTGTTTCTCTGGTGATGAATACTCATTGTTTGTCTTTGCCCCATTTAAACCTTCAGCCTTGTACCCGTTTCACATTCTAAAAAATCCTCATTTTTTTAATAACTCGACTTCGCAAGTTTATTGATAATGTTTTCATTACAAGTTTTCCCTGGGTAGTCTCACTTCCAGAAAGTGCGATGGATATAAATTAGATCATTACTGTTGGAATAGAATTGCTATTTATAAGAAGCCAAGAGCTGCTTTTATAGCAGCCTGACAAGTAGGTTTTTTTCACAGCACCAAATTTCTTTCCCGAACATTTATTCTCATATGCACTCTGCACCACTGCCTAACAGTGAAGCCTTCTCCCGGGTTCTCCCAATGTAGACCATGCATTTGAGAAATGCAATTTTCAAACAATAATAAAAATGCATATGTGGGCGCAGGACAAAGAATGGAATCAGTCTCGTTTCTTTATATCGTCGCATCTATTGGGCAAACACATATACGGGGGTTACTTTGAGAAGGAAGCAGATTCCAGATCATGCAGCGGATTAGGGAAACGGTATAATCCAGTAATTGATAGAGCATCGTCACCCCTGTGGCACTTTAGTCTAGAGACCGATGGGGAACCTTGTGTGTGCTGGTTTCTTTCTTTGTTTTTCCCCCTTTACATTTAACCATGAATATAAATCTCAAGTTTCATTCATAGTAATATGTATGATATAAGCACCATGAAATATGTCGAGGCTTTATAACAAATGATGGATTAGTGTAACAAAACCTACACATTCATTTATGAGATTAGGACAAATGATTCTTCAATCTGGAAGGGAAGATTTTGTTGTTGTTGTTGATCATGGCCATTGGTGTACAATGCAGTAATAAAGGATAGACAAGATTCAGATGTTATAGACAGAGGGGAACAAGCAGGTTCAGATGTTATAGGCAGAGCGGACCAGGCAGGCACAGATGGCTGTAGACAAAGGGGACCAGGCAGGTTCAGATGTTACAGATGGAGGGGACTGCAGCAAGGCCCAGTTGCTCAAATTTTTCTCAGTCCCATCACCAGAAATAAAGATGTGAATGACTACCTTAGTTACTCTTTTACAGGAGAGAACAAGGAAAGGTCTTGGGCCCAACCTGCCTGCGTTGTCTACTCCATGCCCTTTATCTTCACGAATTCAGTTTTCCAGGATGTTCTGCCACAGCTGTCCTGAACCGCTTCCCATAGTTAGCAGATGCCTGGGGAACTGACAGGCTGTTTGCAACAGAGAAAACCATCCTAATGGCAAGTGCAGTGACAGCTAAAGTTTATTGTACACTCACCTGTCACTCACTTTGCTAGGTACTTGGCGAGAATTTGTTTATTGCAACCCCTCAGCTGCTTTCGTGGCCCAGAAGGTGCCCAAGTTAATGCCTCACCTGACAACACAACTTTATAGAGTCACTTTGTCATTTAAAAGAAAAAAGGAAAGCTTAATAAAGTTTAAAGGGGTGTGGGGAAGCAAAGCGCCACGAGGCCATACACATTGTCTATGAGGTGAGCCAGCATACTATCAGCAAAAATCAGTTTCTTTGCTCATTTTGTGTGTTTAGTGGGTACCAGGTCCTATTGTAGGCACTGTAGGAGAGATTCCCTGTAGAAACTTAAAACTGGGCTGAAGCGAGGAGGCTATGTAATATCTCAGACAGTGCTGCGTGTTTGCAGAAAAAATGAAGCAGTATGGAAGTTAGGAATCCAACAGAAAAAGAAACCCCTAAATTTTCTAGTTTGATACCTTTGTGCAGTTTTTAAAGACTTTGAAGAAGTGTTTCACCTACAGTCACATTGAAGGCAGGCAACGGGGAGGGGGGATCTGCTTTCCTTTCATGGAGGTTGATTGACATAATATGTTGTAAACATATGTAAACTACATGATAATTAAGATGAGCCTTTCTTCTTTGCAAATCAGGTCCTCTGAATGTCACATTTAATATTGCTGTGTGATTAGTTAAATGATGGTCTTTATCACAGAATAACATCATAGGGAAAAACAAATGTCTGAGCTGTCTGGCCTCTGGAAAAAAGAAAGATACCTAGAGTCAGAGTGCAGGCCTGACTTACCGAGTTGCGTTTTAAAAAAAAAAAAATGACTGGCCAAATCATAAAATCAATATTTAATCTCCAATGCAACACCCTTTTCCCGAGAGACCCTAAAATATTTCACCATCAATTTGCTTTTGAAAATGCATTTATTCAAACGATCCTTTCCATAACTGGCAGGATTGCTTTTTTATTGGCTTTGTTATAAAGTTTCCATTTAACAAAAAGTAAATGGTGTTTTAATTGACAGATCAACAGATGTGCATTGTTCCCAATTAATTTTCAATTTGCTTGGGTTCTCAGTTGATACTCTAGTGTATAGAAAGTGACACAGAACAGAGGCCAGAAGGATGGGATTGCAAACCATGTCACTAGTATTTTTTTGTCTGAAATAGCTATTTGAGCAACAGTTGTAGTTTATTGGGAATCCTGCATTTGAGGTAAATAGAAGCACCTACCCAACATGCATCTTGCTGTTCATTCATTCCCTTTGTTCATAAAAGCATCTTTTTGTTCTTTGCTGCAGTTAATTTAACAAATGACATTGTTGATTACTTGTTTGTAAGAGAGAGGAGACCTAACAGATATCAATTCTCCTGGCCTGTTTAAATAGATCCATTTCCCATTTTGTTTTGTTTTGTTTTGTTTTGTTTTCTCATCTACACTAGTCAGCCAAACTTACTCCTGTCATAAACTTTCTCTTCTTTTTGGGTAAATGAATACCATTTCCATTGTGGTCATCAGTGTGGATAACTAAAGGTCTAACAGTGCTCAAGTGGGGCCATACTGTGTAATAATGTAAAGAGGGTGACTTGTGTGACACATCTTATTACCAATATTTAATAGGTTTTGATGGGAATGGAGAGATGGTTCATTGGCTAAGGATGGGTTTGCCAGGCTTCCCAGAAACCACTTCAGCAATCCACCTCTAACTCTACTGCCTGGGATGACCTCCCTGGACTCCAGGGCCACTGTCCTTCTGTGCTTATTATATACACAACCTCCTCTCTCACTGATATACACATGTACGCATAATTTACAATAAGATCTCTTTTTAAAGGATCTTTATTTCTGAGATATACTTATTTTTTGTAAAGTACTGATTCCATTCATTTTTATCTACCCTGCAATTTCTCTCTCCCAAAGCATATTGTTCTACAGAATTTATGTTGAAATAGATTGACCTTTTGTAGTGTAGCTCCAGTGATAAAATGTTGAAATAATGAAACCAATCTAGATTATTAGGAACATTGTAGGGTTTTAGAATTAGCTTTGTCTGCTGCTACAGCACCTAATATGTGGCCTCACTGAAGGGCACAACTGGAGGGTCTTGATCGTTCACAGCACACATCATCGGTGTGTTTGCTATAGCGTGTCATATTCCACCTTCTTAGCAGATAGTGTGTGGAAATTGTTCTAAAAGTAGATCTCTTGTTCCACTAATTTTTTTTGCAATACGAAAAAGGATTTTAGCAACATAGCGTTTGTTAGTTTCCCTTGTTATAAGTTGAGCTTTGTGTAGAATTAACTCTGTGACGATCCTTTTCTGTCTACCTCCCCCATCCACTTAAGCACATCAAAAACTGCTGACTCCTGAGAGCTAGGGAACATTTAAAGGAAACTACTTTGTTCTTTGATTCGGAATGAAGCCAAAGTCTGCATTATCTTAAGGATAAAAGATTTAATGTGAGGAATGGGGAATTTGCATGGTACAAAGTCACCTACCTTTACTTAACTTCTTATTCGCTCTTGAGTCCAGGGGGCAAAATTACCGGTGCCTGGGTTTTCAGAGCAGATTTGTTGATGGCATATAGTCATCGCAGCCATTTCTAACTCAAGTGTCAACATTATATACGACTCTGCCTGATGGAATAGAGTTTCACAGTTATGAAAATTTACCTCTGACCTTGAGAACTATACCACATAATGTAAAAAAGGGGGACAAGGGCAGGAATGTGACTCTCAGTCCTCAAATATCGGAACAGTAAATAATGCTATCAAATAGGGGCTTTGGGGAGGATGTAAATTAGGTGCAAAATAAGTGGAAAGGAGAAATTTACTTTCATCTGGGTTGGTCTTAAAAGGCTTTGAGTTGGAGTAGGAAAGCTTAAAGATCCTTGGAATGAGAGAATCGTAGAGGGGATTTCAGCAAGGAGGAGGAAGCAAATTCGAGCAGTGAGGTCGCATTGTTTAGAGAGGCAAGGAAAACAGCAGAAAAAAATGGAATTGATAATTCATGTGAAAACAGGTGAAATTCATTGGGTATCACCCTTAAAGATCAGAAGCCTCTACTCTCTGATTTTGACCACCAGTATAACAGTAGAAAGTAGTAATTGAGGATGACATAAAAATGGGTATTATGTTCAGAGAAGTAGGACTGAAGGCCCAGCCATGGTAGAAACAAATAAAGATCATTGTAAGTGTAAGGCAATCAAGAGTAAGGGTGGAAACAGAGTGAGATAGAAAAAAATATATATATATATACATATACATATATATATACACATATATATAGGAAAATTGTGAGTAGGAAAATTGAAAATTGATTGTTTACACTAAGTCCTTCAATATTTGACTTTAGGTAACTTAGAAACAAAGAAATATCATAAGACGAAATAAGATTATCAGAGTTGTATGTTTATTTCAAGAACACAGTCTTAGGTTTGAACTTAACATATTCTGAATGAGTATCAGGGTGTGTGGGTGTGTGTACTATTGTCTGTGTTGTGTGTACACACATAGGTGTGTATATGTGGATGAGAGACTCTGGAGGCCAGCAGTTGATTTTGTGTGTCTGCCTTTATGGATCGTCACTGTAGTTCCGGACACACATTCTCCCAGCCTGGCTGACCAGCAAGCCCAGGGATCCTAATGTCTCCAGCTCACTAGCTCTGTCACCATAGATGAGCACAGTCATGCTTCAAGTTTTACATGAATGTTAAGGATCAAAGGCAAGTCTTCATGACTGTTTAGTAAACATTACACTGGCTGAGTTGCCTCCAAAGCCCTATTCTGAATTTCTTTTTCTTTTTTAATTAATCACTTTATTCATTTACGTTTTAAACAATATTCTTCTCGGTTTCCCCCCACAACCCCCCAACCTCATCCCCCTCTTTGCCCTCCCATTTGCCTCGGTGGGGTGCTCCTCCACCAACTTACCCCCTCCTGCCTCACCGCTCTAGCATCCCCCTATGGTGGGGCATCAAGCCTCCATGGGACCAAGGGCCTTCCTTCCCATTGATGCCAGACAAGGCCATCCTCTGCTACATACGCAGCTGGATCCATGGACCTCTCCGTGTGTACTCTTTGGTTGGTGGTTCAGTCCCTGGGAGCTCTGGGTGGTCACGTTAGTTGATATTGTTCTTCCTATGGGGTTGCCAACCCCCTTCAGCTCCTTCAGTCCTTCTAGTTCTTCCACTGGGTAGATGTTACTTTCAAGAAGTGCTCTAGAGAAAGCATATAGTAAAGCATGAAGATGTAGGAGTTGTCTCCCCATCTGCCACATAGAAGAATACCAGAAAAATTAGTAAGAGTACCCCATAGGAGAAGGTGTGAAAGGAGAGTGCCAGGTTCCAACCCTGGGAATTACATCTGACTGTGGGATAGTGGAAACATCAAAGACAGTCACAGGATTTAAACATCCTAGCGGGTGAACAGTAAACACTGCTATAAAAGGCAAGGGAAACAAGAACACGGATATCCACTGATGCAGAGAGAAAGATGACCCCAGGGGCCTTTAAGATGCCATTTCCATAATAATGTGGTGGACCGTTTTTCAGATACTAAGAAAATGAAGAGTAGTCATGAGGCTCATGAGACTTTCTATACGAAAGTATGAGAGATAAAAAAAGAAAGGACTTAAACTTATAAACTATTAAAAAAAAGATAGTTATAAAAAGTGCACATGTCTAAATGTGATAGGAAAATATGTCCAAATACAAGACGGGATCACGAAAATATTGAAGTCTGAAACAGTTGGTTTCTTTCTGGGAGATCAAAGAAAAAGCATGTGATGTGTTGAAGTAACATAGGTGACAAAACTGAGTTTATGTACTAAGGGAAAAGGTAACGAGTGAATTAATATACTAGTCGCTTGGCTATCTTCTAATCCTAAGGAAGAAAGAACTGAATTTGAGATTACATACTCATGCGTTCCTTAGAGATTTGAGGTGCACAAGAAACCATATTTCTTAGAGGTCTCAAGTAGCCGTGCAAAATTATAGCTGCCTGTTGGGGTGTGTTTTTAAGCACACCTCCTGCCTCCCAGTGTTATATGTCACAAGTTCGAAATGAGTTATATGGGAATTTGGTTTTTCTTCAAAAAAAAAAAGTTTGCTATGACAAAGTGCATCTGGTTGAATAGTGTTTCTATTCTATAATATATTACTTTTAATTTATAATACTTTATACAGTAAAAATACTTATAGGAGGAGGTAGGTGGGGCAGAACTAAGCACCAGCACTGGAAGTCAAGGAGGAAGAATTTGGAATTATTTGGGTTGTTCTGACATAAGAAGTATAAATACCCTGCGTATAGAGTTGTTTTCTGGTAGGAATTCTATTTCTCAACCATAATTAGAACAAGAGACCATGAAATTAGGTTAAGCTAGACAGATTCAAACTTGACTATATAAGGATTTTTTTTTTGAGAAAATTATTGAGATCACCATTTTGTTAGGGGAAAAATGACAGGGTTAATAATAATTTGCTTGGGAAGCACTTAAACCACATCTATGCTCGTAAGAGGGGGAGGAACTGTCTGACTTCTCCCAAAACTTTCCAAAAGTTGCTGTGATGTAGGAAAAATGTGCATCCTGCATCTCTGGAGTTTTAGGCATTGAATAGTGTGTGTCTGTGTGTGTGTGTCTGTGTGTGTGTGTGTGTGTGTGAGTGTGTGTATATAAAATTTGTGTGTGTGAGTGTTGTGTATGGTTGAGATATAGCATTGTCAACAGAAAACATATATATGTGAGTGTGTGTGTGTGTGTGTGTGTGTGTATGCTTGAAAATCACCAAGTTAGTTGTGTAAGTAAAAAAAATTTTCATTACTGCACATAAAATCTGTCACTATCACAACTTTTCTATCAGTTTCAAACATCATGTCTACATTTTATAGTTAGGAGATGAATGATGTTTTAAGTCTCTGACAGTAAAAAATGCAAATTACAATCAAAAGAGAAATTATTAGATTGTCCTCATATTTATATTCAGTTGACCAGAAGATATTATAAAATATGGTCTTTGATAGACTTACATTCATTTCTCAAAGATAGTCATCCAATTCTTATTCTGTACTGTTCATAAATACCTTTCATTGTGTTTGAATGGTTATGCATTTTAGAAGTCAAATAACTAATTCTTAAGTAACTCCAGCAGGATCAGGATCAAAGCTCTTCTCTCTGAGAGCTGTAGCTGTGCCTCGAACAATTTTCATATCCCTCCATCCATATTTCCATGGAGACATTTCTCTCTGAAGATCTCTTTTCCAAATTTTGCTTCGCTATTCTTTTATTCAACAAGTTACAAAGTCTAGCTTCTGGTGAATTCATTTCTCTCTGCTTACATTTTAGTTCCTTTTTGTTGTATGCTATTTTGCAAACGTTAGATAAACCAGAACAAAAATGTACCTCTGAAGTGGCTACAGCTTTTTTCTTGTTTATCTGATTTTTCCAAGTCACATAATTAGAAGACACTGGGGGTAAGTGAAGTTCATTTGTTTGCTGTTGGTGTGGGCAATTTGTAGCCCACTCTGGTGACCTAAGCTAACTTTACGGTTCAGGAGGTATTGTTGTCTTTCACAATCCATATGCAAACTATTTCGAACAGTTTGAAAATATGTACGTGTGTGTGTGTGTGTGTGTGTGTGTGTGTGTTTGTGTGTGTGTGTGTCTATTGTTAGATTCACAACAGAAAAGACTCTTCAGTGGAGGTAAGAGGTGAGTAGAAGCTTAAGTAGCTCTCGGCTATAAAGAAAATCAACTTGAGTATTCTAGTTTAAGCAACATCAAACCTTGGGGGGGATTTCATTTAATTATATTCTCTAAGCATGTTTATTTTTACTGCCATTTCTTTGAGGTGGTACCCTCAGTATGGAGTTGTTGCTGTAACTGTGTGAGTCATGGGACCACACACTAAAATTACATCCAGTCCCTTCTCCTCTGAGAAACTCTATTCTTGGTTTCTTTGAACATCCAAATGTCCTAACCACACTGGCCAGTGTTCCCACCTGGGAGTATGAGGGAGGATTATGGCTACCATCTGCAGAGGGTCTTCACATTCTCCACAGTCCCCTCAGTCATCTCCACGCTGCCTCCTCTCCTTGTGATGCCATTATAAGTATTTATACTTTGGATCCTTGATTGAGCACAGAGAGCCATTCCCTAAACTGCACACTAAAACAGGAACAAATAGCTGTAGTAAGTCTTTATTCCCCCTTGTAATTTTACAGCAACAGTTCCCTCTGTAGTTCTGAGTATTTCATCACTCTCTCTCAGTAACATGAGCCCTAATCTAGAAAAATTAGACTTCCTCCAAAAACCAGCAGGTTCAGCAAAGTCAAGAAAATGCATAGATTGTTAATTTCATTTCCATTCTTCCCTATGTCCTTGATAAAGAAAAAAAGCATGTATTATAAAATGTAAAGGAAGACTATTGTGAGCATTTACTAATTGCAGGGAATAATGGTTGATATTTTTCAGGCACGTACCCACATACTTTGACCATAGTATTACACTCTTTTACCTCTGGCCCCTCCTCTAGCTAATCTCTTTCCTCTTCACAAATAAACTGACTTGTACTCTCATGACTTCTGTCATTCAGTCTAGATTCTGCCTAGGAGAGCAACGTGTGATACTGTCTTTACAAGCTGGCTTATTTAACTTAACATGATGATCCTTAGTTCTATCCAGTTTTGGCTGCAAACATAATTTTGTCTTCTGTGACTGAGTAATATGCTATTGTATATCTAGGCCATGTTTTCTTTATCCAGAGATCCACTGGTGAACGCTAAGGCTGACTTCGTAGTTGAGCAAACTTTCTGAAAGTGGACCTGGTTTCCACATGGCATAGAAGCAAGTCTTTCTTTAAGACTATTGTGACAGGTGTCAAGACTATTGTGATGCAGCTGAGAGAGAGCAGACTCAACTCAAGTTTAACCAAGTCATTCAAGGATTTCTTACAGTGTGATCCCAGAAGTAATTTCCCAACATAAAATAGTTTGTCATACTGAATACGTAATAATGAAGGAATACGAGAAATGGGGTGTGCAGAAGGGAACTTCTTGACATCTTCTTGAGTGTATCTGATTTTAATTTGAGAGGAACCTTCCGTATCTGAGGAGAGTGAGCAGTGCAGTCTCCAAAGAGGAAGCGATATTGGGGAGAATCTGGGCAAAGAGGCCTTGCAATGCTTCCCCTACCACGTACTGTTGTATTTGGTGTAGCCCTGCCTTTCCTGTCTTATTTTCCACTTTTCATGATCCGTCCAATCTACCATTAGAAACTCTGAAGCTATAATCCTCACATAAAGATTGGGCCAAATCAATGTACGTGGATTTTCTGGTTAATTTACCTTGTCTTGCCTACTAGTTTCCTATCATCCTACTAGTATAGTGATACTAGTATACTAGTTAAGAGAGTTAAGATAGCTAACAGGGAAAGATAGTCTTCTTCTCCTACAGTAGCTGTGGGAGTGGGATGGGAGTGGGTGGGAGATCACTAGAAAACTTCAAGACCAGAGAATTCCTGAGTCTGACTTGCATGGGATTATTGCTGAAAGCACTTCAGATGATCAGGTACCTAAAAGAAGGACAGGAAATGTAATCAGATACTGACGGAGAGCAGATGTAAGGGCTGTCTTCCTGTATGGATTCCTACCATGTGGATATATCTACTGGAGTGAGCAGACGAAAGATAACAGAGAAGGATAAGACTTAGTCCAAAGGTTGCTTAGAGGAACCTGTGGGACGTTTGGTTGAAGACAGTCTTCATCATCCTGAGTGACTGTTTTCCCAGACTGAGCCGTTAAAGTCCCTGCTACTTCGATAATTCTCAGAGTTGAATATTTGTCTTTTCTTACTTGAGTTGGGTAAGTGCCTGGCAGTAACAGTTTTGATAAATCTGGAAGAGAAAGGAAACCTACTTTTTTTAAGGAAGGGTTAAAATAGTATTTGCTGCAAACTGTTTATCCTTGACCTGTACACAACTGTTATTTCCTTTGACATCGATCCAGAAAATGACTGCTGTGAAGAAAAGCTGTAGTAAGGAGCTAGGGTGATGGCTTAGTTAATTAATGTCCTACACCACTGGCACTAAGATCTGAGTTCAGTTCCCCAGAACACAGTCGGCTTATGGTGGTATGTACCAGTGCTCCAGAGTTTGTGAAGGAGGGACATAGAAATGACAAATCACTGAAGCTCACTAGTCACTCAGATCTAGCTGAACCCATGACCTCTAGGTCCTGGGAGAGATCCTGACTCAATACATAAAGATGGAGGTCCAATGAGGCAAGATGCTCAAACCTGCACACTGAATTCCATATGCACACAAATGTGCACACACTCACACATTGATATGTCCAAATACTTAGACCAAACATCATACACACACACACACACACACACACACACACACACACACACACACGCACACACACGCACGCACTCCTCACGCACACACGCACGCACACATGCATATGCACACAAGAAAAGAAAAACGTGGTCAGGAACCTGTGAATTGTTGATATCACAAAGTTAAAACTATAGGGAATTCAGCTTCTTTGTGGTTGAATGTCTGTGTTTGATATTATCATTATTCCTATGGGGTTTCATCTCCAGTTTGTGAGTGTGTCACTTTCTTAGGTGATCCTTACTGAAATAGCTCCTAGGAATGCAGCTTTACCACATGTGTGCATTTCTGCCTTGCAGTATAAATGGCAAGTTAAAAAGAGCAAATGTGGTACCATTAACGATCCTGTGACAAGAAAGAATTTGAAATGGCCTCCTGATCGCTAAATTGCTTTCATTCGAAAATAACTTGCTGAGTTTAGTAATGTGGAATTTTAGAAGAGGAGCAATTTTGAAAAGATGGCTTAGATGACAGGTATGAGCCCCTCTCGATAATCCATAACTGTAAAACATTAATTGCTTAAATCACATAGGGGCGACGGTGAGCATTGCTTTTTCAGTTGTGTTGTAACTGACCTTAGCAAGTTCTAGGAGCCATAGATATAAAACAAGAATTCTCCTCTTCATCAGCTTAAGTTACTCTGCCCTCCCCAGTGACGGCTCGAAGCATGTAAGAGATAGATGGACTGTCTTTATGAAATCTTTTCTTGTTCTAGCTTGTTTTTCATTGCATTAGCTTAATGTGAAACCTGATAAGACATCTAAAAACGAGCATCTGAGTCCTTACCAGATACTAATTTTCTTTTGAGGAGAATTATTTTATGTATTCAGTACCTTTAACACTATGTTTTCAAAGGAAAGGGTTCTTTCTCTCTTTTAACAATATTCAATTGTTTGTTTAAGTTTCATCTATTAAAATTACCTGTACCTTTTCTTTTCTTTTGTGTTGTTTTGCCCTTCTCCAGAGCTCTTTATTTTAATCACTTGTATCAAACTGTTAAAAAAAAATCAAAATTACAGTAGTACAGACTCCCTAATAATCAGTGACACTTCTTTATATTGATGGATAATTTTTACATGACACGAGAAATAATAAAAATATATGTGAAAGGTATTAATACACACATAGTAAAGGACCAAAGCATTTTTAAATGAATTTATATGGCTTAGTCTCCTGAGGCAACAAACTTGAGAAACAAGTATTGTATTTTATCGTCTTTCTTATGGGAAGAGAGATGTATACTTAGAATTTCTAATTTCTCACCTATATTGAGTTGTCCTTCCCTGGGTGGCTCTCTCGTTTCTTTGTGTCGTTTTCTTAATCTAGCCTTGGGAATGGCAAATTCCTTGGGTCTTGAAGAAAGAATTGTTTTGCTACCCAAACAGGACTGTACTCTTTAATCAGTCCAGGAAATCTTTACAAGAAACATATGCGTCTGCTGAGTGCTTCCTTCATCGCATAATAGGACATTATCATTTTATTTTCCAGTATGCTAATTGGCACCATAACTCCCAAACATTTCCTATATCTAGGGAACGCTTATGAAGAACAGATGATGGATTATAACCCTGCCCCATGCAACACCATATCATTGCTTTAAACGTGCTATCATTACATCTGAGCTCGTCTAAACCATGAACACCAAAGGATGAAAAAGAGGGGAACATTCACCTAAACAAGCATTGCAAGCTGAGCTGGAGGGCACAGGGCTAGTATCTCCTCACTCAAGACGCTGAGGCAGGCAAATTGTGACTTCAAGGCCATCTCCTCTTTATAGCCCCACCCCCGATTCAAAACCACAGAAGGAAAAGTTGTTTAACCCCACAATTATAGATCTATGTTTCCATGTACATTATGAATCATTACGTAGAAGAAAATGTGAGTATGTTGGACAACAGAAAATTACCAGTGTTTTCTTTTTTCATTAATAAATTTCAAACCAGATATTAGGCATAAGCCTAACGCCTAGAGAGGCAGAGGCAGAGGAAACTTGATTTCCAGACAAGACTGAGTTATACGGTGAGCTTCTATGTCAAACAAACAAACAAACAAAAAGCCCTAACCTCTGTACTGATCAAAGATTAATATTGAAGTTCTCAGTCATGGGATGTAGTATACAACTGGAGTTGAAAGCAGTTTGAACTGTATAATCACTGTGAGTTCCAGGCCAGCACAGGCTACTGGGAGGTCCTACAGGAAAAGCCAGCCTGAAATTCTAGATAATACAGCTTCAGGTTGTACACTCTGCTCAACAACTCTTACAAAACCCAAATCAAAGAAATAGTGAACCAGTACTTGTTTAAATATGATGACGCAAGTTTTGACAATAATTGTATACTTAACCATTTGGTGGGGGTACAAAGGAACCAAGGGGTTGATTCTCGAAGTTAATTTACAGTGCCTTTAACATGTTCCTGTATCCAACTCTGTTAGACAGCTTGTGACCACTCCCTGAGAAAAGTCATTTGAATGTAGCAGTATTGACTGGGATTCCCTTTAAAGAGGCCATAGTCTAGAGTTGCCTGGCTCCCTTGCGGCAGGCCTGGGGTGGTAAAGCTTATCATCATAGCTTCAAGAGCTGGAGGAGGAAAGCTGCACCTCTCACTGTAGCCAGGAAGAAGAGAAAGAGACAACCAACGATATCCCCCCAACAACTCGCTTCTAACAAGGCCCATTCCCTTGCCTATCTACCATGAACTCATCACGTGTGGAGTTAGCACCTTTGTGGCCCAATCATTTTTCAGTATTGGCCACAGCTGGGGGCTAAGTTCTCAGCGTGTGATCCTTCTGTAGGACGGTTCAGGATGAAACCCTAACTGCGCCCCACAGCTCGTGGTCCCTGGATCCTGCTCACTCTAGCACTGGAAAATGAGAGGACATGCAGATTGTAAGGCAGAGAGTTGTGTCTACCATTGTGTCTCCTATATGTCAGTTTTTAAGAGAAACCTGGCGGATATAATGAGACAGTTGCACTCCTATATGTAAAACGTGCATATCTGCCACTGTCCAAAGGCTTGGCATTTAATTGTTTTTTTTTTTAATAACAATTATTTTTTTCAGATTTATATGTGGAAACACTGAAATCATTGGCAACTTGTATGCTACATAAAAATGCAAGAACTCAATCTCCTGAATTGCATCTTCAAAGAGCAGGGACATCAAGAAATCTAGCAGTCAAGTTATTTTGAACTGCTTGAAACATATTGCTTATTTTCCCTTAGAATGACTCATGCAATCACAGGAAATGTGCTTCTCACAAGAATCCTTAGAAAGAATTTATTTCCTTTTCCTTGCTAAACCATCAGGAAAATCTGAAGTTAACTGAATGGTTTAATTTAATGTTGGGATAGTGTTTGAAAGGGCAAGTACTCTGTAAAAGGGATTCTTAACCAGCTAGTTCTTTGGAAAGATCATTACTGAATTTGTTTTTTGTTGTTTTTATCTTCTGCTCTGTATGTTTGCTTGTTATTTTGGTAGTGTGATAGAATGATTTAACTCTATGATATGATATTTCGGCCATGTGGTTATTATGATAAACCAAGAGATACATTTTAGAATAAATTTATTTGTTAAACTTTTATGATTTCATATATAGAATAAGATATTTTAATACACAATAATCCAAACATCCCTTAAATGCATATAGAGTGGCATGCATTTACATCTTTAAATTTTGGCTTATGAAGAACAACATCAACCGATGTGCCAGGGTTATGTCATTGCTGTGCCTTTTTTTTTTTCTTTTTTTATAACAGTGTTGAAGATTGAAACCAGAACTTAGTATTTTCTAGATAAATGCTCTACCACTGAGCCGTCATTCCACCACTAGAACATGCTGAACTGGTTATAGGTTTTTAAATCATTACAATGAAGTTTAATTTGTCACAAGAGTCTAAAAATTCCACTGAGTCAGAATTGACACTGCATGCTTTCACTCAGATGAAAAGAATTAAGCTGTCTGACATCTTCATGCTATCTAGCTCGAGTCCCCACTTTATAAACACCTCCACCACATTCGGCAGCTTGAGCTTCACCGTACGGTAATTACTTAAGTACTCAGTACTTAGAGCAGGAAGATGTCATCCCACTTAATTCTTTTAAAATTTGGTCTGAATTTTCATCTCGGCTTTCAAGGGAAATGTACTCTTCAAATGTATGCTGATCACTTAAGATGTGCTTAAAAATGTGACAGTCGATAAAAGTTCCAGAACTCTGCCAGACGAGCATATGTGACTGATGGCTACAGAACAAGCCAGGGTCAAGAGTGTAAGCCAAATAAATGCCAAGCATTATAACACACTCCATCACTGAAGTTTGACCATCAAAGAGCAATTCATCACTTCAAGCTGTCAAAACCTATTTTGGTTTTCTCTTCCCCGTTCAGTGGGCCTGGCCAGGGATCAAATGCATCAGAGCTGTTTTGAACTAAATATTTTGACACAGTAGTAGTACATAAAGTGTTGTGAACCTTGACATCTGTACAGATTAACTTTTAGATACTTCTAGGAATAGGCATACCTCGCTCTGGATATAGTATACGTCAAAAAGTCAGTCTTTACTTTTTTTCATATGCACAAATGGCATCTAGTTTATGAAATACTTAAGACTGTACTGCGTTGTTTATAAATGATGTCATTGTGAAAGCAGTCCACTTACAGCATGGCATCCCACATGAATGTTTTTCCTGTCTGAAGGTACAGCGTATAGTATTGTCTTCCTAGAGACTATTAGCTGTTATACATCTATTATATATCTATTAAACTATAAATAGCATTAATCCCACCAATAGAGAATAAGACCACTACCACAATTTAAACTCAAATTGGAAACAAACTTTAATTAAATCCAGGCCAGATGGGCTGTAGCCACGTTCTCCCCTGAGTTCCCGGGGAAATGGTTGTGCATCACACCTTGCAGAAGCTTTCAAAGGCAACCCCACAAGAAGAGCAATCTGGTCCAATCTGGGGCAAGCATATATCCTGACCTCTTTCTTGCCTGTGTACCTCCTGCCCACATGTGATCAAGCACATCTGGTACAGATGGGTCAAATAAACATAGGACAAGCAGGAACTACTTCTTCACTGTAAACAGAACTCTTAACCTGCAAGGTACATTTTCCCTGTTTGGTTTCACAATCATTTGCCTAAATAATGTCACTTTCATTTAATCATTTTTATCTGATATGGAACCCCATAAAAGGGTCTTTTGACCCACAAAAGGCTCATGGCTCACAGGTTGAGAACTGCTTCTCTAGACTTTGAAACCCACCCTTTCTTCCATGCAGAAGTCCGTTGGCTTGCCCAGGCATTGTGTTCAGTGTTTGTTCAAACAGTACCTCATATCAGTCAGTCTTTGCATTCTTCAGATCCCTTCTGTTTTCATGCTGCACATCACCAGGACCATCTGGAGTCCTTGTATCTTTGTAGGATGCACCTCTTCTTAGTCAATACCTCGTGATGGCAGAGGCCTGTTTCTCTCTACTGCATTTCCCAGCATAGACTGGGAATCCTGTAGGTCACTTGTTATCAATGCAGAAGCATTCATAGTGTCTTATTAAGGTTTTACCCCTGTGAACAGACACCATGACCAAGGCAACTCTTATAAGGACAACATTTAATTGGGGCTGGCTTACAGATTCAAAGGTTCAGTCCATTATCATCAAGGTGGGACCATGAGAGCATCCAGGCAGACATGGTGCTGGAGGAGCTGAAAGTTTTACATCTACATCTGAAGGCTGCTAGGAGAAGACTGGCCTTCACACAGCTAGGAAAAGGGTCTTAAACCCCCACACCCACAGTGTCACACTTCCTCCATTATAGTCACACCAACTCCCAGCAAGGCCACACCTCCTAAATAGTGCCACTCCATAGGCCAAGCATATATAAACCACTACAGTAGGATAATTTCTACAGTGTGTTCTGTTCCCCCTGTTTCATAGTGTAGACGTTTTATGCAGTGGAGTGCAGTTGTTGTAATGTTGTGAATATGCCATGCACATCCTCTTGTCCCTCAATAAAACCTGACCTAGAAAGTAGAAACCAACCACAGTCTGGGATGCTAAGCTCCATCGTGGTGATCATTTACAGAGCTGGAAGTTAAGCCACAACATAGCAAAAACGACTGCCAAGAACACACTGAGATGAGGAACTTCACAGTGTACTCCAAGGGAAATTCAAGTGATTGTTAAGAGGATCTCAAAAACGAGCTGATTTTTGAGTCTCGCTGAATGTTGGAACTCGAGGTTCTCTCTCCTTATCCATGATACGTTTCTACTGAGTCTTTGGCCTTTCTCTGTCTTTCACCACCAGTAGCTGCCATGGTAAATTGACTGGAGTCATTGCTTAATGTAAGTGTCCCACCCCAAGGATCTCTCTGCATAGCCTTAAAGTGTGACCTCTTGCCTCTGCCTCTCGAGTGCTGGAATTAGGGGACCGTGCCACCAAAGCCAGGTTATTTAAAATGAATCCTCCTCATGAGATTTAGCTTTGCTCATGTGGTGTGGTCTCCTGTTTGATGTTCACAGATCCCATTTCTAAAACTCAGCCCATAGCAGAAACCATAACAAATCTAACAGAAAGTGCAGAAATCTTTAGGTGTCATCTGTAGGACTATGAAGGCATAGCAGAATATGCTTTTTATATTATTATCTCCAAAAGCATGGTCTGGGGAACACATGCTTTAGAGACCTCATACCACTCTTGAAAAGAAACGGTTTCTTACAACAAAGGTTGATTTTTGTTATTCTCATATGACTTTAAATTGTTTAAATTGTAAAGTGTTTATTTAAAAGAAAAACAATTAACCTCAAAAGAACATCTCTGCAGTTCAGTAGACAATTTACCTTCTACAAGATTTCTTTACTCTTCAAAACACCACAGAAACAGTCCAGAGCAGTAATTGTGTGTGTGTGTGTGTGTGTGTGTGTGTGTGTGTGTGTGTGTGAAAATTAGGATAGGAAAATGAGTCACTCTTTTAATACTTATTAGTCAGCTTTATGAGAGAGGGAAAAGTCTAGAAATTGTAGTTAATTTCCCTTTGTAAATGTCAATGCATGACCTATTTTGAAATTTGTAGCCACAATAAGGGAACAACTCCAGGTAAGGAGGAAGTGACAAAAATAAAAGGAGCTATAGGACTGGGACTGAGAAGGAAAGTAGGCCAGGGACCTAAATCCCAGTCGATAGCCCTGAGCATCAGTGTCTTCCTGACAGTCGGAAGAAGGAGAGAAAATCCTGTACTCTGTAGGAGAAATAACCTGACAGTGAGCTCTTTGAGGTGTTTCACACCTGTGTCAGAGCACCTGGGGGGAGAGGGGGGCTGAAATAAAAAGATCATGCACTATCTTACCTTGGCCTTCTGTGAGTTCAAGGCCAGCCTAGGTTATGATTTAAGATTAAAGAAGGAAGGAGGGGGAGAGGAAGGGAAGAAAGAAGGGATAAGTTGGGAGGGAAGAAGGTACTACAGACATTAAAGTAGCTTCCTGCCTTCTATCAGAATGCTTGGTGTAAGCTAGCCTTAGCCCATTGTGTGGCTTACCAGTTAGTGCATCTGTTAGGTAGGATGTCAGGGACCAGGGTCTTATTTGCATCTCCTATGTGGAGGGGGCTGATGGTGAGGTCTTGATTTTAGTTTGCTAAATCATAGTGAGTTTTGGAACTTACTGTGAAGACCAAGCTGACATCAAATCTGAAACAAACAAACAAAAATCCTTCCTCTTCTACTTGCAGAGAGCTATGACTACATGCCCACTCCAGTGCCTGATTATATGTGGTGTTGGGGACTGCAGTGGCAACCAGGACCTGCACTGAGCTGGGGCTCTATCATTTGTTATCTTCCTTCCTTCCTTCCTTCCTTCCTTCCTTCCTTCCTTCCTTCCTTCCTGAGTACACACACGGTGTGGGTAGGGAGCCGAGAGGGCAGTTTTCAACCATCAGTTCTTGCCTTCTACCATGTTGAGGAAGACTCTCCCCTCTTGTTTCCTGCAGCTAGCTGGCCCACAGACGCTAGAGTTGACGTTCCTCTCTCCAGACCCTACCTTACAGTAGGAGTTCTGAGATTACAGGTGTGACCCATTGCATCTTCCTGTAGGGTAATCAGGTGTGAGAGACAAGCACCATTTTGTAGCCTCCCACTAGAATTTTAGCAGTTAACCATCTCTTTTGTGCTTCGTTTTGCAAAATTCCTATAAGATCTCTTATAGAATTCCTCAATGATTTCTAGAAATAATATGGAGAATATACTACCCAATTAAAATTGACAAGAAAGTGGGGCTTTGACATTGACTAAATAAACCCAAGATGCTAGATCCACGCTGGGACTCTGTGTTTGAACTTATCTATAATTTCTTCCCCACAATCAATGCTGATAATGTTTTTACCATGGGCAGAATTGGCAACAGTAAAGTCCTGCTAGTCACTGTTGATTTTCAAATCCAAACCCTATTAGTGATCTTGAGAGCAAATGCTATATGTAAGGAAATGAAAAAGAACTTTTAAATTTATATGACATAATTGCTCTCTACCTAATATACATTAGAATCGCCTGGGGATGTCTGTAATTTGCCAAGATCTAAGTTGTAACCAAACACTTGAGTTTAATTTTTCACACTCAGAAGTCTTGAATTGGGAAGTTCCTGGGTGATTTTGATGTATAGTTAAGCTTGAGGACCATGGCTTTTTGCTTGACTCTGGCTACCTCCCAGTTCTGATTTAACTCCTTGCTATGTGACTTAGGGACTCGTATTTAAAGTCCCTTGTGATTTGATTTGCTCATCAGTCAATTGGCCACTAGTAGTCTTTATCAAAGGATGATTCTGAAAATCCAAAGAAATAAAAGATGGATCATAAAGATAGTTTCTGAAAGGTAATGTAAGTGCTCACTTTCAGAATCATCTCAAAGGAACAATCTCGAAGATGAGACTGGGGGGCGGGGCATGTCTCAGGAGCATCAGGACAGGTATGGGTACACCTTTAGCCTACTTGTTGCCCTGGGAAGAGTGGTCCGTGGGTAAGTAGGGGGTGCTTGCTGAGCTTGGAGTCTGGGACAAAGCAACAAGTGGGAGGAGAAAAGTTAAAAGGCAGAAGATCTGTGGAATCCTCAAGAGTTGGGCTGAACTGCCTGACCTGGTTGTCCTGCTACAGAGCTGGATATGAGAGTTGGGGCTTGAAGCTGGGGGTCTGGGCAGAGAGAGAAGGTTTGCAGGCAGCCTACCTGGCTCTCTGGAAGGCCTGGCTTGTGGATTAACAGGGGGAGCCTGCTGGAGTTGGGAGCTGAGAAAGAGTAACCAAACTGGCCTACTTTTATCTTATTTTAGGTTTGGAAAGGTCTGTCTATGATCTCTTCATACTCCATATTTTCAAGATCCAATGCACGCAATTGACAGGGCCCCCAGTTTGAATTGTGATAGAAATAGTGAGAAATAGCATCTTTCCCTCTCCACTCTCGGCATTTTTTTCTGTCTTCATTTTCACAGCACGCTATATTAATAATGAAGCCAGAAAGGCGCTGAACAATCTTAATATTCCAGAAGATTGTTACTGTGGCCTGCTTGTTTCAAGTGTGATATTAAGATATCTAATATTCAGAAGCATTAGGAAAGTAAAATTATATCTAGTCCTACTTTCCTAGGTGTAGTTTGTATTACAGAGATAGTGCTTAAATCCATATCCTAGCTGAAGGAGAAAAGAAAGAAGCCAATTACACTTAGAGAAACTCAATGACATATACTTGTAAAGGACCTTATTTCTAACATCGTATCCTGGTACAACTGTCACGTTCATACCCTTTAGAGAGAAAACCCATTTGCTGTAATTTAATATTGAAAGCCCCGATTCTACTGCTTTGCATTTAAAATCCCACAGCTGACTTAGTGCAAGCATTTCACAGAGTCAACCTCTACACTTGATCTTGTTCATCAGCAGCTCCTTGCTGTAATCCAAGTGGGCACTGAAACTAGAAGCAACCTCAGTTCCTTCAGATCTTCGAAGCATCCTGTCTCCATGTCTTAGAGCTTCCCCTCCCCACACCCCTCCCCCGCTCCCTCCCAGCTGCCACCGCCTTTGCTGGTCCTTAGAATGATCCTGAGGTCACACAAGTTGTCTCTTCCTTCTAAGGTTCATTGCCTTGTATGCTGCACAGAGATGTTTGAGGAGCTAACTCTTGTCCACAACTCTCAACCACATTAAGTTTGCCTAATCTAATAGTCCAGCTATTGAATCAAATACCTCAAATACAAGGCAGATAACCCAAGACAATTACAGTCAAGTTCAACTTGCTTTTCTGCTTTTCAGACATCAGTGACTAAACTTGGCCACATCCCTAGTATTAGGGAGGATTCAGAGCACATCTCCATGTTCAACTTAAGTTTCTAGGTTGTTTACTAGTCACTAATCACATACCAGTACCCACCCTGACCTGTCCTAAAACCCAGTTTGCTTTATTTAACTTCCCCTATGCATAGATAACATTTACACAAGCCTTTTAAGATAATGGAACACAACCAAAGACCAGTTTAGAGGACAGTGAGACAATTGAGGTATTGCTAACATTTTGTCAGTATTTTTTAATAGCAACGAACGTTTATTTAACTTGTTTTTGTTTTTTTTTTTCCTTGACTGTTTTCACAGTGCTGCAAAAAAGCTTCTGATAATATATTTTCTACAAGTTTTCTTCTAAGATAAAATATTAAATGTATGATTGGTAAGGCATTGGTGAACATTTTTCATCCGAATAGTTGCTATGTTACCAATTTACTTTAAAAAGATATTTAGACGATTCATAATCCCACCAGAAAGATTACTGTATATGAATAATGTCCATCTTTTATTATCAATCTGAAGAACAAAAATATTTGCTTCTTATTTCACATTGCATCTTTGGCTGCTTCTGGGACAGCTTGGCTGTTTCTATGTGTTCGTTCCTCATTTCTCTTCTAGGAGGATGGTCTTTCCTGACTCCCACTATTTCTCTGTATCATTCTTTTATTTTCAAAATGTCTTTCCTTTTTCATTTCAACATTGGAGAAATGTTTAAGAAGACATATCCAAAGGATTTTGTTTTTAATTTTCAGTTTAAAATTATAATTCCTTTTGACTTTTTAAAAATCTGTTTCCCTATGAATTCCATTTAAGTCATTGAGCAACTGTGTGACGATCCTTCATAGTTGTTAAGCTTTCACTGAAAAATACATGGTATTTAGTTAATAAAAATGAAAGTACATGGCGTATCATTTTGGTGTGATGCTCATGGCAGCTTATATGCACATTCAGAGTGACAGGTTAACAGCTATAGGATAACCATGTGCATGTACATAGCATGTTGCACAACATACAGAAATGGAAATCAATATGCTTCTTTTCAAATTAGAGGCAGTCCTTTTCTCCTGGGGTACCCCTAACTCACCAACTCTTTTCATGGTCTCTGTCTTACTCTTCTACAGTGTTTACACCTGTACAGAGGTCACACCCCACCACTTGCTATTATACTAACTGGAGATGACAGTAGAGCCTAAGTGCTCTGTCCTCTCTTGGGTATTTCTGTATTTGTTCACTAGTGCCTTTAAGATGAACAAAGCCAACTGTAGCCTTGACTTATCCTATCAGATAAAGGTTTTCTTTGTGCAAGTTTAAAATGTCAATTCATTCTAAACACCCAATTCATGCTTTCTTGGTGAATTATAAATTTAAACTTGGTGAATGAAAACGGCCCCTATAGAGTCATAGGGAATGGCGTTATTGAAGGTGTCACCTTGGGAGTGGATGTGACCTTGTTGAATGAAGTGTGTTACTGGGAATGGGGTGGCTTTGAAGTTTCAGAAGCTCAAGCCAGGCTTAGTGGCTCACTCTGTCTTCCTGCTGCTTATGGGTCCAGCTTAGCTACCTCCACAGCACAGCAACTGCTTGCATGCCGTCTTGCTTCCTACCATGATAATAACCGGCTGAACCTCTGAACTTTAAGCCAACCCAGGTTAAACAATTTGCTTCATGAGAGTGGCCACAGATCTGGTGTCTCATCACAGCCATAAAACCCAAATAAAAACAGTGAACACAATAATTCATAGCTGCTATGGTTTGGATGAGTGTCCTGGAAAGTTCACAAGTGAAAGCTTGGTTCCCAGTCTTATCATATTGGGAAGTGATGAATGCCTTGAAGAATATGGATGGTAATGATGAAGGCACATCCTGTAATCTCAGCACTCGGGTAGCCTTAGCTACACAGGGAGACTGTATGTTAAAAATAAGTAAAGAACTCCCCAGTAGAGCTATTATGGAAGGTCCTTGGGTTACCCCGGTTGGTAGTACGTGCACTAGCACCAGCTTCTGCCACATATCATCCTTCCCAGAAATGCAAGCCAATAGAGCCACCAGGTTATGAACTTGTATCTCCTATACTGTGAGTCAAAGCCAAGTATTGTTAGCTTCAGAAGTAATCTGAGTCAGGTTCCGTTTTACTGCTACAAGGCCAACCAAGACATTAGCCAAACCTAGCCACAATAGACACTAAGGGATATGGCATCTAAATGTTAGGCATGTGGCCAGGAGAAAGGTAAAAATTATACATGATTAGGGGATCAACAGCAGTCTCTACAACATTCCTTTGTTTCCCTTCCTGACTAGATACAGGTTTCTGTCTGTAACATTATTTTACGTAGCCAAGTAGATATTTCATTTATGTCTTTGCTGTAACCAGGATTAAAACTATGCATGTATTGTCTTGCAGTCCTTACCAGCCATCCATGTATCAAATAGCACCTAATTATACTAATTGAAGATGACTAAATATGACTTTGAAGGTTCCTTGTCTTGACAAATAAACATGTACCAAAATTAAAATTTAAAAAAAGGACTGAAGGCCAATTAGGGCTTCGTAGCAACTTTAAGGCCAGCCTAAGCTACATAGTGATGTTGTTCCAAAAACCAAGAGATAGATATGTAGTAGCTCAAGGGTATAATGCTGGGCCACCATATATGATACTTGCATCCTTTCCTATTAAGAAAACAAACAAACAAAAAAAGAATTCCGAAGCATCCTTTTCTCTACAGTTATTTAAAACTGGTACAGACGATCTTGAGATACATATTCCGTCCTCGAGTATACCAAAACCTTTTTCGGAAGGAGCCTGTATCCTCCCCTGGGAGACATAGACTAAGTCCTCAGCCCATTCAGTATTCTTGGTATGTTCAGCGTTGTGTTTACTCACACATTCCACTGTTGCTCTCTGGGGCTGTGTTATGCCATAAGTGCAGGCAGGACAGTTCAAGAAGATAATGAACACTGAAGTACTAAAGAAGAAAAATCTTTCCAGGCATTAGATGCACAGCAAAATTTCTTGGCATTAGTAAATTAATATCATAAAGTGGTATTTTAAAAATTGTAGTTTTGTATTTCTGCCGCTTTTTTTCTGAACTTGACCAAAGGAAGAGGAAAGGGGGTGGGGAGCAAAGAAAAACTAAAAGTAAGTAGAGTGCAGACCTCAAAATGTTTCTAGAATTTTCAATTCTTTTGTGCCCTCGAGCTGTCAGGTTCAGTGAGCGAAATATTATTTCCAGTGAATCCCCAAATGTATCAGACAACAGGGAGGAAAAGATAGGAAGTAGTTTTCTAACTCTTACTCCAAACTTTCCCTGTATTAGATAAGTCGTCAGCTTGTTTCTCTGAGAGTCTAGAAGGTAGCAAAGGATCACCGTGGAAGAGTTTATGCCAAGCTCGTTCCTGCTGAGCTCCTGTAACAAAAACTCTCATGTATTCCTTTCAGCCAAAGAGAAGTGGAGGTAAATTAAGGTGGATGGAAAGGAGAAGGTACCTGAAACTAAAAGTTTTATAGGGAGAAGAGTTACGTCTTCTCAAAGTTTAAAGACAGGTGGGAAGTTTTTTCTGCCCTCCAACCAATCAATACTTTCTGGGTACCAGTTTTGTGGCATATTCTCTTCTAGTAGTTAGTATTTAAGGACAGAACAAGAGAGGCTTACCTCCCTTAGTGAACATAGGGGCCTAGTGCTGAAAAAAAAATAAGATGCATAATCGCGAGGTATGAATTATGGTGAATGGTAAGAGCATGTTCATGATGCTATGAGAGTATTTAATGGATACATTTAAGTGACCTCTCTGAAGCTACAGTAAATCTTCTGCCAAAAGGATGAGTGTGAATGCATTCTGTGGATTGGGATAGGGAAGTCCATTTAATGTGAGCAAGGGTCAAGAGTCTAACACAGGATGTGTATGATTCCATGCATACTGTTCTCCATAGCCGAGGAAACATTGGATACAACCAGGTCTGCTTGAGGGTGAAGAGTTTGAAGGAAGTGTACCCTTTGGAAAGGGGATGTATGAATGTAACTTTTATTCACCTGATGTAATTGCTGTCGCAGAGGTTTGCTGATGAATAAGCTCGCCCTTCTGGCTCTGTCTGAGTTCTGGGTGGCTGGTTCAAACCAGCCGTTCTGGCTCAGACTCCTCGGCAGGCTGACTAATTCAAACTGGCTTCTCTCAGCTTCTCACTGAACTGCTCCTGTTGGCCTCAAACTAACTCTGATAATTGGTTCTTATTTTCTGACTCCTTCTTATTCTCTGTTTTCAACGGCCTCTGCTGACCTGCACTGAACTGAATGAACTCGTGAAAGAACTCAGCTCCACTGCACTGCACACATTGCACTGACTCCCACCTGACTGACCGCACTGACTGAGCTGCTTCATTCTCCCTGCACTGCTCTTAAATAGCTTTTTCCTGAGAGTTGGGCATATCCTATCTCTCACCCATTCTGTCACATCTTTCTCTCATTCATTACTTTGTCTGCCCCAGACTAGACATCTTTGTTTGGGATTAAAGATGTCCACTAGGGGTGTGTCTGCATTCCAGCCAGATCATTCAGACCCAGAAGGTTTGTGGATGTGATTAGAGCAGCCGTCTTGCTGGATTAAAATTTCTCTACAAGGATATTCCTTCTTTCATTCTGAAGGAAGAGAAGTATTTACCAAAGGAATTTTAGGGTGGAGAGTATTTTCATATTTAGAAGATGTAGACAATAGTATTGTACATTGCAGAAGTAACATGAGCTCTTAGTTCAAGAACATAGAGTTGGGAGATTCAGAGAGGCGGCTCACGCAGGTTAACAACAGGTGAGGTAAAGGCCTCGCCTGCTATAGTCAAGTAGCACATTCAAGATCACGAAAGGACTAAGGCAATTTACAGAAGCATTCCCCAGTTCTGCTGTAGAGATAATCTTTTTTCTGGAAGTAGAGCTAAGAGCAGAAAGTGCAGTACTATTCTAGCAATTTTTGAAATTATGAAGATCTCAGCTAGGGCAGAACTGAGTTGCCGAGAGATGAGGTATGTCAGGAGAATGTTTAGAAGATTAAATAGGCGTGTGTGTTTATTCCTTAACAGGGAAAATAAAATGAGGAAAAGAGAAGTTTGGGCTTAAAATGGGCTCTGCTACTAGTTCAGGGACAAACATGTCCCATGAGAGCGAATGCACTCAAACTGACTATTTGGTATCCTAGAAGCCTGCTAGGAAACTGAATGTGAAGCTAAATATTAGAAGTAATGTAAGAATGGGAGCCATGGGATAGAACTCAGAAGAGATAGATCATGTTGTCAAAACTTAGAGTCCTTGGAGAGTTATTATAACACCCTGTGATCCTCAAACTTAAAGCAAAACCAAAAGTGAGGTATGAGTACCAGTAAGAAGAGAGGCTCACAGGTGACCTAGTTGGATGTGTTTTTTCAAGAGGGTGGAGGGTTAAGTGTTTATCTCTGTGTTAAGGAAAAGCCTGTCCAATAGGTTGAAGAAGGTTTGGGCTAGAGTATTTGACAAAAAGAAAAGTCAAAAGAGCCATGTGTTGCAGTCTAAGCATCCTTGACAAAGTAGAGTTAACATCTTAGATGGTGTGATGATTTGAATGTGCATGGCCCAGGGAGTGGTACTATCAGAGGTTATGGCCTTGTTGGAGTAAGTGTGACCTTGTTGGAGGAAATGTGTCACCGTGGGGTGGGCTTTGAGACCCTGTCCTAGCCACAGGGGAGCCAGTCTTCTCCTGCTTGACTTCAAAGCAAGATGTAGAGCCCTCAGGACCTCCAGTGCCATGATTGCCTGAATGCTGGACATTACTGTGTAGCAGTTTTGAGTGAGCAAGTGAAGGAGTACGTGTAAGTGAAATCTAGCTTTGTCACAATGGCTATACAAATGCTGCTGTATTTGGAAGGCTTAATAAACCATTGTAATGAACACATTAACTTACATTTCATGCATTCCATTTGCATGTAAGGTGTACATTTTAAAGTAGTTGGCCTTCCAAAAAGGTTAAATATGTCTTCAGGAAGCCCTTTTCATAATCTTGTTGAACGAGATCTCTCTTCTCAGTAGTAGAAATGGAAACTGGAAGAAGACTGCTTTTACATCTTTATTCAGAATTTATGCTCTCTTACTATCACAGCAGTTTGACACTGGCATCAGCGTGAGTCAGGACGACCTTGCAAATGTCAAAGGTATGCTCTTTGAGCCAACATAAACAGACAGGCATTGCTGATTTTCAATTGCTGTTTTCAGTGCACCGCTGTTTGTCTTACAGGCACTTAACAAGTTACTTAAATGCCTCCTTTACATCTTTACATATGCTCAACTTGAAGAGCCAACGTTCACATTATCAGTATATTTCTGCCACATCCATGCAGTTTACCAAAGTACACGTATTGTTGTCAGTGTAAGATAGGAAGGTACCATTGACCATTTCCGTGGTCTCCTTCAGTCATGATGGTCATAGCTCATTGTGCTCCTCTAAAGGGAGACCAGAGATGTGTCCTGAGAAGATACAATGAAGGTATTTGAAAGGAATTATGGGTAATTTTTTTCTCTCATAAATACAATACGCACATAGGCACCTTACATGTGCAAACACAAGCATTAGTAAAACCTACAAAGAAACAATTCACTTCCTCTCTCTTTGGGCTTTATTTCCAGTTAGCTCAAACCTGCTTCCCAGATATCTGCACACTGTTCCCCATAGCCCAGCGTGCTATGTTTCATTTAACACACTTCCATTAAAGACCATTCAGTATGAACACTGCCCTGTGCAGTGTAAAGACATTCTAAAACTGATATCGTCTCTCCTGTTTACCTAAAGTTTTTTATTCTGAAATTAGGAACATATTATTGAAAAGTGCATACTGTAAGAAATATAAAATATAAGTCGCAAGTAATAAGACATGGATCTGTTAATGTAGCTTACTTACCTCACAAAATACCTGAATAGCATGCCTGAAGCCCCAAATTTCATCTCCAGTACTGTGTAAAATTCAAACATGGCTACATATAATTGTAATTCCCGCCTTCTGAAGGTATAGGTCAAAGGTTCAGAGGTTCAAGATCATCTTTTGCCTCATAGAAGGTTCAGGGCCATCCAAGAAGACTCTACTTCAGAATAAGCAAATGCACATAGACATGTCCACATACCCATTGTAAACATACATCTGCCTGCATGTATGTACATAATACTATAAAAGAGGCGGTTTAGTGTGGATATAATTATCAATTTTGGACTCTGTAAAAGGTGAGATTTAATCAGAGTTAGAAAATAACAGGTCGTAGTCATATATAAGAGAGTTCTGAAGACAAGATCAAAGGCAGAATGGAGCAGAAAGCAGGACCATGCAGGGAAAGTATGCTAAAAACACAAGGCAGAAAAGGTAGGAGGGAGGGAGGGAGGGAGGGTAGGGAGGGAGGGAAGGGAAGGAGGTGATGATGATGATAATATTAGGTTTTATTGTAGTAGTCTGCAGTAGTTCTATGTTGTTGAGGCAGGCAAGTTGGCCTTATATGAGAAGACATGGACACATTCAGAATAAGCGAGTTCATGACATAATCAGAATGAGTAAATTCATTCGTCTGCCCCTGAGCATCTCTTCTTTCTGATCCTGTACCCCCAGTACCATGGGTGCCCTCCATTCAAGTGGTCACTCCTTCCCACTTGCTCTTACTTGTATCTTTCTTCCCTCCTTCCCCCCTTCAGTAGTTTGTCAGATCCTGTCAGAAATTCAGAAAGCACCATGCACTGATATCTGTTGTAGTCGGTCCTTTTATCATCTTAGCTTAATGTTGCATAGCAATTTTTTAGGAAGCTTCTAAATTCTGTCTGAGTCAACCCTGTTCTCCTATCCTGACATTAAAACTTCAAGTTACTTAAATCAGCAGTCAGTCTCTGTCACTATCCCTCTGCCTGTCTCTGTCTCCCACATGACCACACCTACCCCCCACCTCCGGCCTCCACTTTCCCAGCCCTACTTGTGCCTCCTACTGGGTACGTGATGCTCTGGAATTTCAAGCACTCAGCCATTTATTCTGTTAACACCCTCCGCAGGGCGACAGGAGCCTGCTGAGAGGCTCTTTAGTCTTTGAGGAGCCTCAGTTCCACAGCAAAAGGAAGAATACATTCCCATTACTGAGGGAAAAGGAAAAAAAGAACTTTTTCTATAATCATTGCATTTACTAGCTGCCAATATCTTCTTTAAAAGACTTTAGTTTTTCTCAGCATTTTCTACGTTGAAAAAGAATAAAATACGAGATATTCTCCTTACCCAGCTATTTCCAAGAGAGTCCCCAACTTCTTGATTAAAAGAACAATTTTCTTCTTTTCCTAACACAATAGATGTTATTCTTTAACATTTACAGTAAAGATTTGTAACAAAAATGAATAGTTTTGAACCAAAGAAAATCAACCCCAACAGGCAACTAACTAAATAAATAGGCTTTAACTCTTACAGATCCTAAGAGTACACACCTCCCTTTGTACTTTACATGTATAACAGAAATTTAGATCTTAGTCTAAACATGCTGCCTTCAATATCCATGCTATTATTGATATATTTTATCTTCTCCCAGATTCTGAATTCCTCTAGCATCAGGAAGGACATTTTAATTTTCAAATCATGATTTTGGATTTTATGCAAAGATATATTTCTTCCCACCTCTCTATGTGCATATGTGTACTGGGAGAAGGATGTTGTAGGCAGCTAGAGAGATGGCTCGGCAGTTAAGGAAGCTATAGGTAAAGGTGGTTATGACCATTTCTATTTCTTCAGTAAAGAAGACTACCCAAAAGATTCCCCAAGTTGCATTCTTGTTCTCCAACTTAACGACTCACAAAACTGAACTATATTTCACATGTTTAAGTAAATGTTATGCTAGGCATAGTGGTCCATCAACTCTAATCCCAGAACTTGACAGGCGGGAGCAGAATGATCAGATATCCAAGATGATCTTTAACTGTAGAAAGTTCTAGCCTAACCAGACTTATGTATACTTCATCTCAAACACAGTCATGTACATACATACACACAGGTGCAAATGTACACATGTACATGCATGCATACACTCAAATGTTTGTGAGATGGCTCATTGAGCACCGACACTTTTGCTTCTAAGCCTGATGACCTGAGGACAATCTATGGAGCACCACACAACAGAAGGAAAGCACTAACTTCCAGAAGTTATTGACTCTACTACCAAATGTGTGTGTGTAATATATATATATATATATATATATATATGTATGTATATATTATACATATATGTATGCGATATATTACATATACTGTATATAATATAGTATATTCTATTTATAATTTGATAGATGTGGTATATATGCAAGACATGCATATATATTTATTCTATATATTGTATGAAATAAGTATATATAATATATACATATTATATATACCAATAAATTGAACAGAAAAATATATGTTGGCCTTTTTCTAGGTTTCCAATTATCTTGTACTTATTTCTATCCTTGAATTTGCACCTCCTGATTTTGTTCCAATCAAGAACTGTCGCCTGGAAGCTTATACATCTCAACTGAAAGGCTACACCTGCTGTTCTGATAATATGTGTTATAAAATGATTTCTTAGATTTTGTGTAGTTTTTAAGATCATTTGCATATCCGCGCTATGACTTACTCTTCAGTTCCTCATAATGCCAAAGAAAGCTGGGCAGCTGTTTTCACAGCCTTACGTTGCTTTGCTTTTCTGTTTGAAAGCTGACTTGATCATATAATTGCCAAGGTGATAGTGGGCAAGAAACCGTGGAATCTCCTGAACACAGCTCTTCTTTCTGGAAGCTTTTGACTGTGTATTCAAATGCGCGGTTGTGGTGTTTTGTTGGAAATGTTTTTTGTTTTTTTTTTGTTTTTTTTTAACTTTCAAATAAGTTTATTAACATCCTTATACTCTGAGGCCTTTCTTATTTTCAACTAGAACACTCTGTTGGAACAATGGTAATCAGGTATAAATGAAACAATTTAAAAGAAATCTTGCAGTATTTCTTATTTTTTTAATTGGATAATTTCTTATTTACATTTAAAATGTTATTCCCTTTCCCAGTTTCCTGTCCATAATCCCCCTAGCCCATCCCCCCTCTCCCTTCACCTATGAGGGTGTTCTCCCTCCCCAACCACCCTCCCCTTCCCACCCTGACATTCCCCTACACTGGAGGGGTCCAGGCTTGGCAGGACCAAGGGCTTCTCCTCCCATTGGTGCTCAACAAGGCCATCCTCTGCTACATATGCAGCTGGAGCCATGGGTCTGTCCATGTGTAGTCTTTGGGTGGTGGTTTAGACCCTGGGAGCTCTGGCTGATTGGTATTGTTGTTCTTATGGGGTTGCAAACCCCTTCTGTTCTTTTAACCCTCTCTTTAACTCCTCCAATGGGGACCCTGTTCTCAGTTCAGTGGTTTGCTGCTAGCATTCACCTCTGAGTTTGTCATGCTCTGGCTGTATTTCTAAACAGTGAACGTGGGGTTCTCTCTTTCACCTATCTGGAACAATTTTTTTCATTAATGTTATTAACAACACTAGCCTGCAATTAACACTCATAATAAGACTTAAGGAACAGGAAAGTTGCTGTAGAAATCCTCTGAAACTTTCCGGCAGTTGTACCCATCCTATAAACACATTTTGGACGTCTCCAATTACTTAACAACGTCTTAATTACAATCTTGGAGTGTCTGAGCAGCACCGTTTCGTGTTTTGTAACCTTAGTTTTCTTGTGAGTTCAACAGCAAACTGTGAAAAACATTGATCATACTTTACACCGATCTTTGCTCTGTTGAACTTGATGAATGGGAAATACATTTGTAAGGGACGTGAAATACAGCACCAAGTGTTTAGTTTGATGGTTTATGATCCTATTTTACACTTAAGGAAAAAAGAATTGAATTGCATTTTTGGTATAATTAAATATACTTGGGCATTGCTCTTTTCTTTCTACATATGTAAGCACTATTATTTTAAGGCTGCCATTGGTAAGCAGTGAGCCTATTGTAAAATTCCTTTTGTGTTTCTTTCAATAGAGGTGATTCATTTTGGTATTTTGATATGCAAAGCAGGCAATAGACAATAAAATGGAAATAGTTCGGTGGAGGTCAAATGCTGTTTAGTCTCTTTTGAGAAAAATCATGAAAACTTTGTATAAGTACAAATTGTCACACTCAATACTTTTTCCTCATTGTTGAGATTTAAATGTGACATGCCTCGCATTGACTCATGTGCTTAAAAGCTGGTCCACTAGAGGTGGACCTTTGGGAGATTGTAGAACCTCTAAGGGATCACGGTTTCCTAGACAAAGTCGGTCACTGGAGTTGCATTTACAGCTTTGTAGTTGAGTCCCAATTCTTGCCCAGACTCTGCTTCCTAACTAGTGATGTAATGTGACCACCTGAGGTTCCCACTCTGCTGGCATGACATTCCTGTCACAGTGCAATGTATGGCCTTAAACTGGAAGTCAGAACAAACCCTTCTTTAAATTACTTCTTGTCAGGTATTTTATCATGGCCACAAGAAAACTTACCAATTCAGTCATTCTCTTTGTCTTGCTGTTAGCCCCTGCCCCCAAATTATGCTTGTAGGATTTTATAGGTTCAAACAGTCCAAAATGCTGTGCCAGATATTGTGAAGCAGCACCAGTGCTTGACAAGATGAAAGTCGTGACTCTTCCCGTATCTTAATAAATTAGAATACTTATCATAGAGAGGAGAAGCAGTGAGATACTTTGGAAGAGCTGAGCGTCAGACTTGGCTTACTTCTCATTAGTTAATCTCGGACAGTTTACTCACTTCCTCTCAGGGCCTGTATCTCTCTGGGTCAGTCATGAGACTCAGTCATAAAAGCATGTATAATTTGAAAATATAAAAGTAATAAACAGTTATTTTTTTTAATTAGTAGAAGATAACATTGGGGTCCACTGAAGAGAAGATCCAAGAACTTTGAATTAATAATTGCCTGAGAAGTAAAATGATTTGCCATGCTCAAGGCTAAAGTCCTCCTAATTATGCTCTCACTAGATAAATTGCATGAAGAAAGGACGAAACAAATACTATAAAGATGTTCCAAGAATGTTGTAAGTGACAGGAATGGGTATATGTGACTTGCTTTCATGTGGGCCATAGCTCTTTGCTCTTTGGTAAATGTTTGCAGTTTCAGAGCCTTATGGTACAGATAACTGTGACATAGGAGGAAACGTTTTTCTTTTGGCTAGACACCAAGGAACATTATCACACGCGTCCCTTATCCTTCCTGTAAACATCAATATTGGCAGCAGAGAAGGTAGGCTATTTCTGCTCTTCCCATAAGTAAAATAAGACACAAATATATTTAGTCTGTTAAATCTCAGGGTTTGGGCACAGTAGGACTTGCTCTATAATTTTGCTGCTAAATGGTGAAGGAGGAAGCTAGATGAAGGAAGGCAAATCCCTTCTCATTTTGTGAGGATGGAATTAGACTTTGTCTTGGCAAGAAGTGGACCAGCTCTGCAAAAATTATAGCATCGAGTTGAAATTGCCCTGCATTATCACAAAGCGGTTTTGTCAGAATGTTAAACAGTCATGCACAGGATAAGCTTTCTCTGTTGGGAGAAAATAACTTGCACTTGATACTTCTGATAAATGAACTGTGGGTTTATGATGCCTCTTGGTTGTAATCTAAACAAAAGAGCATCCTTCCAAAAGTGGACTTCATTCCAGGAGGATGCCAAAGCATGCCATTAGCTGTCTGTGTGTTCATTAGTATTGCTTATCTCTATTTGCTACCCCAAGTCTTCCTGTGAGTTAGAAAATGTTTGAAGAAGACCAATTCCCTTTGAATCTCACCTTTGTTTAGGCACAACTCCTCCACTGTTGTTGACTAATATTTCACTATTATGCCAACAATACTGAAGTTCTAAAGCCAATGTTATGACCTTTTCAATTACTTTAGTCAGGAGAGCACAGATCCTCTCGAGTCATGGGTAGATGACAGAATATTATTCTCCTCTGGAAATCTTTTCCACTTTGAAGATGGATATAATCAGTATTCTCCCCAGAGTCAGTAGAAGCAAAACATTCACATTTCTAAGGACTGCAGAAACAGAAATCAGAAACATACAGCTGCATGTGACTATGTTGAAAATATTGATTGTGAAAGGTGTGTTACAGCTTTGAAGGGAAAGACATCCTGGCCATTGGGGGCCAAGAAATACCACAAAGTCACACTTCACAACTAAGCTTACACGAGAGGTTTATTGGGAAAGACAGGAGAGTGGCTGCCTCTGCTTGGGAGAGAAGTTAACTGAGTAAGAGGATGTGGAGAAAGAGGAACACTCCTCCATTGTTGGTGGGATTGCAGACTGGTACAACCATTCTGGAAATCAGTCTGGAGGGTCCTCAGAAAATTGTACATTGAACTACCTGAGGACCCAGCTATACCTCTCTTGGTATATACCCAAAAGATGCCCCAACATGTAACAAAGACACATGCTCCACTATGTTCAAAGCAGCCTTATTTATAATAGCCAGAAGCTGGAAAGAACCCAGATGCTCTTCAACAGAGGAATGGATACAGAAAATGTGGTACATCTACACAATGGAATACTACTCAGCTATCAAAAACAATGCCTTTTTGAAATTCATAGGCAAGTGGATGGAACTGGAAAATATCATCCTGAGTGAGGTAACCCAATCCCAGAAAAACACACATGGTATGCACTCATTGATAAGTGGCTATTAGCTCAAATGCTTGAATTACCTAGATGCACAGAACACATGAAACTCAAGAAGGATGACCAAAATGAATGCTTCCACTCCTTCTTTAAAGGGGGAATAAGAATACCCTTTGGCAGGGAATAGAGAGGCAAAGATTAAAACAGACACAGAAGGAACACCCATTCAGAGCCTGCCCCACGCGTGGCCCATGCATATACAGCCATCCAATTAGACAAGATGGATGAAGCAAAGAAGTGCAGAAGTGTAGATCGCTCCTGAGAG
Organism: Rattus rattus; assembly: GCF_011064425.1. Classification (NCBI taxonomy): domain Eukaryota; kingdom Metazoa; phylum Chordata; class Mammalia; order Rodentia; family Muridae; genus Rattus; species Rattus rattus. The sequence goes on along the minus strand of NC_046154.1, from coordinate 183,504,183 downwards.
ACACAGCCAGAATACAGCAAATACAGAGGTGAATGCCAGCAGCAAACCACTGAACTGAGAACGGACCCCCATTGAAGGAATCAGAGAAAGGACTGAAGAGCTTTGAAGGCTCGACCCCATATGAACAACAATGCCAAGCAACCAGAGCTGGGACTAAGCCACTACCCAAAGACTATATGGACTGACCCTGGACTCTGACCTCATAGGTAGCAATGAATATCCTAGTAAGAGCACCAGTGGAAGGGGGGGAAGCCCTGGGTCCTGCCAAGACTGAACCCCCAGTGAATGTGATTGTTGAGGGGAGGGTGGTAATGGGGGGAGGGTGGGGAGGGGAACACCCATATAGAAGGGACGGGGGAGGGGTTAGGGGGATGTTGGCCCAGAAACCGTGAAAGGGAATAACAATTGAAATGTAAATAAGAAATACTCAAGTTAATAAAGATGGGGGGGAAAAAAGAGGCTTATATAGGGTTTGTCGGGAGCGGGGTGCGCAGCTTTCCAGAGTGATCTAGGATTGGTGGGATTCTGAGCCTCAATCTTGGGTTTTGGGTTTTGTTGTTGTTTGTTTGTTTGTTTGTTTGTTTTGTTGTTGTTTAGTTTTCAGATTGTAACTACCTCTGTCTTGAGGGGCTGGAAATAGGAAAGGTAGTCTCGGGACGGGCCCTGAAAGGCAATGATATCAAAGCCCAGTGGTTGGATAGCAGTAAGACACTCCATTGAACAGCAGCAAATTTAAGATATGTGTGAGCAAATTATGCAGTTTTCTACACAAGGAAGGGAAATCAGCATAAAAAGAGAAGGTAAGAACTTTGAGGGGAAAGAGCTTAGAGACACACAGTAACACTTGTCGACACCCTGAAATCAGGGTTGATTCTGATCCCCCAGCACTGAAAATACAAAGAGAAAACTAAAACATCACAACATTGTCTGAATAACGTCTCGTCAGAGACCTAAAGTATATAATTGGGTAGTAAACTGTTTAGAATGGTAAGGTATACACCATAGTGTGCCTGCGGCAGAGTAAATACATAGAAATCTACCTTCATGCACCCCCGTTGAATTTATATACCAAACACGGAACTGGGAATCTAAAGGCATCTGGAAGGAACGTACTGTATCTGTAAAGCATGCTAATTTAACCAAAATCGATAATTAATAGGAAAGGCCCTGAAACTTATCATACTATGGAATGAGCACTTTAAGTAATACTCTTGGCAGTTAGAGTTATCCTTCAAAATGGTGGTGAAGTAAAAGCTTAGATAATCGAAAACTGAACAGTCTTGCCACCAGTAGACCTTCAGTGAAGAGATGTTTAAAACACAAACTTTGGACCGAATAGAAATTATTCTAGAAGGATAGTCTAAGGTGGTGAGCAAACCATACAGTAAGCAAGACACAAACACAGATGAACATTGTGGTGTTCATAGACCAGGGAGGGGTGTTTACGTTATCAAGCAAGAGGCCTAGGAATTGTTACCAGAAATGCAGCCTTTAGTGTTCTTCTCAACTGCCACACTTTGAATTCAGTCAACAATGTGCAAGGGAGCTGGCTGCCTTTGGGGTTCTTGTTGACCAGGAAGCTCTGTGGAAGTGTAATCCTGAAGGATAATTGTAAAATCAAATATTTATATCGTAAAATGTAATGCATAACTCGCAAAACATATTAATATGTATAAGCAAATACACTTAATAAAAAGGGCATTACCATGAATATATCCTCTAACCCTTTCCAAATACTTTCTATTTGTGTCTTAATAAGTTTCATCTTATTTCTCCCTGTCCTGTAGTTAGTAACTGCTGTCCGAATCACTGCACTCAATATTGAAGCATATTCCTTACTGAATGTAATAGTGCCGGTTCCCAGTTTAAATATATACAGGTGTTTTACTTGATTTATAAATGTATTTTTTTTATTTATTACATGCTACTGAATGGGCACCAAGTAAAAATGTATTCCGTGTTGTTTTAAGCCAGCAGGTGTATTACAAAGAAAATTAACAGCATAAAACAGGGAACATGAAACTGCTAGAGCTATCCAAAAATAACGTTAGGAAGTGCGTGTATCTGCTGCCCTCTTCAACTCGCAGCAGCTGTCCTTACCTGCATGTAACCTGCGTGAGGTCATAGCAGCCAACATTCTAACATGGGAAGGAAATGGGTCCCTCATCTTCCACCCCCTAACTGAGGGGAAATGGGCAATTAATGAATCTGAGGAAAGGAAGAGTCAGTTTTCTTTAAAGGTATGACTTTTGGTAGGTTGGCCATGCTCCTCTGGCTGTCCTCTCACGTCAAAGTATATGGAAAAGATAAATTGGAGTCAGGATGTTCTTTTTTAAAAAGGGCAAAAAAAAAAAGAAGAGGACATGGAGTTGGAAGAGAGGGACATATGGAGATATCTGAGAGGAGTTAAAGGAAGAGATGAGGCCACATATATTAAATATAACATATATACCTAAAAGAAAGGAATGCATTCATCAGTACTCAGAAGCACCTAAAACATATTTTAGATATCACAGCATCCGTCTAGGTGAAGATTCCCCAGGCATAAGTATCAGCTCTTTGGTGCTTAAAGTTAGGTATCAACAAGTGGCCATTACCCTTAAAAAAATAACTTTATCAAAATGAATGAGACCCATTTATTAACAAAATTGATGAATATTTTCTTCCTTCACATGACCAGGACTTGTCTTCCTCATTTTCTATATCTTTCTTACAGAAGTCACCCCAAATGTCCTAGTATTCTTAGACAATCCCTCATTTTGTGTTGTCTCTGTGCCTGTCTCTCTTCTGCCTGTATCCTTCATCACTGCTCAACCCTGGAATAGTTTCCAAGCTTTGTTCTCCCTCGTAGTCCATCTTTCCTGGTTACTCTTCCCATTCTTACTATCATCTTCCCTTTGGGCACCACCTGACCCAATGCAGACACCTGAAACCAACAGTACGGGGAAATTGCTAGGACTTAGTATGCCTCATCGCGACACTCCTTCCATTTCTCCATGCTCAATCATTTATAATGATCCATTACTTGTTCCCTCTCCTCTGTTGCCACTCACATAATCATATATGTTGTTCAAGACATTACCATCTCTGCGTGGTCCTTGCCTGCACCTTAAAGCTAAATATAAGTAAGTCAAAGTATATGTCTTTAAAATCAATATCAGTACCTCAGGTGTCTTCTATACTAAGGAAATCATTCTAGAACGGTGGTTCCCAACCTGTGATTTTCGACCCCTTGTGGGTGGGGTTAAACTAAACAACCTTTCCACAGCAATCACCTAGGACCATTGGAAACACAGGTATTTTCATTCTTTGTAACAGTAACAAGATTAAAGTTATGGAGCATCGACAAATAATTTTATGATTGGGGTTCACCACAATACGAGGAATTGTATTAAAGGGTTTCAGCATTAGGAAGGTTGAAAACAACTGTATTTTGCTAGTATTTTGTCACAGTTTCTCAGATAACTATTTACAACGTATTCTCATGATTAAAATTCCCAGAATTTCTCCTGGTTCCATCAGGGTCATACTAGAGGCTACTACTATATTTCCTCTATTACAGTATTTAGAAGTCAAGGGGGAGCTTCACCAAACTTCTGTTGCCACATGTAACATTCATTGTCATCTGAACACTTAATGCTCTTTTCCCCCTGATTCTATGGAGAAAGTGCTTATGCTCTCAATTCAAATGAAACTCTTCACTAATAGATACCTCTACGCTGGATGACAATGGGCAACACCCCTATAGCTACTGCCTTCTCCCCACTCTTTTTTTTTTTTGCCTTAGTTAGGGTTTTATTGCTAAGAACAGGCACCATGACCAAGGTAAATCTTACATGGACAACATTTAATTGAGACTGGCTTACAGGTTCAGAGGTTCAGTGCATTATAATCAAGGCAGGAACATGGCAATATCCAGGCAGGTATCGTGCAGGAGGAGCTGAGGGTTCTACATCTTCATCTGAAGGCTGCTAGCAGAAGACTGGCTTCCAGACAGCTATGAGTAGGATCTGAAAGCCCATACCCACAATGACACATCTACTCCA